>NC_087291.1:18837064-19153003 GCF_015220805.1 Pogoniulus pusillus
TCTGTGCCACAGGTTCATTCCTGTTCCTGAGGGTGTTCCCTGGCGTCTGTCCCGGCAGTGAGGGTATGAAGCCAGCTGTGGAATGTGACCTCCGCGGCTGCCTGCTGCTCCTTGCCCAGCGAGTGCAGCGGGCGGCGCCGGGCCGTGCCCGCTGCGAGCCGCCTGCCGGGCGGCACTCTGCCCCTCGCAGCCAGCCTGCCGCAGGTGCTCGCCTTTCACTGCCTCTGCTTCCAGCCTCTGGAAAATCTGATCTCTTTGTGAGGGCCTTTGGTGCAGTACTAACTTAGGTTTTCAGTTCCCACGGAAAGGTTTATGAGGGACATCAACCTCGGAGAGCTCTTGCTCGGGATCAGAGCATTTGCGGGGGCAGCAGCGGCGCTGAAGGGGCAGTGCTCCTCGGCGAGCTTAGCTCCGTTTCTTTCCGAGGCGGTTTTGTTCCGCTTGCCGAGGTGCTTGAGGCAGGCCCAGAAGAAGCACTGCTGGGGCAGGAGGCTCGGAGCCAGCGAGGAATTGCAAAGCAACCACAGAGCCACAGGATGGGTTGGGTTGGAAGGGACCTCAAAGATCATCCAGTTCCAACCTCCTGCTGTGAAAGGAGGCGGCAGCCAGCTGGGGCTGGGCTCTGCTCCCTAGGAACAAGAGCAAATGGCCTCAGGTTGCCCCAGGGTTGGAAACAAGAAGAAACTTCTTGTCTGAAAGGGCTCTGAGAGCCTGGCGCAGGCTGCCCAGGGAGGTGGCTGTATGCCTACCCCTGCCTGAAGGTGTTCCCAGAGGCAGAGCTGCGGTGCTGAGGGCCATGGCTCAGCCCCAGCCTGGCAGAGTTGGAGAGTGGTTGGGCTGGGTGGCCCTGAGGGGCTTTGCCAGCCCAAACCATTCTTTGGTTCTGAACGGTGCAGCTGTTGGGGTCAGGTGTGGCATTGGCTTCCAACACTTCAGGTTGCAGGAGGTGGCACGGAATGAAGGAGCAGAGCTGAGGTTTCCAGAGGCAGTTGGGTGCCTCCTGCGCTAGGTCAGCTCATGCTGGGCTGCCGGAGCTGTGCCCTCCCGTGGCGAGCTACACAGTGAGGAGTCCCCTCCTGCTGCTGGGGGCATCCAGGCAGCACAGGGTCTGTGCCCGCTGCCTGGATTAGCAGTGTGGCCTGGGGCTGCCTTCTGCAGTGCACTGGGAGGAATCAGGTCCAGAGTTCACTGTGCAGGCCCAGGGCTATTTCAGTGTTTTTTCCTCAAGAGCTCAAACCCAAACGTCAGTGGTTGCAGTCATGTTCTGCCTGGCCACCTGCTGACCTTCCTCTGCAGCAGAGAGACCCTTCAGCCTGCTTCTGAAATCAAACCAAACTCTGAGCTCCACTGAGATTTCCAGCCCCGGACTCAGGACTGTGCGTGGGGAGGCAGCTGCAGGTGGTGTTTGTGCTGAGCTCCGGCTGCACGGAGCAGCAGGGGCTGGGACGAGCACCAGAGATGCCAGGGCAGGGCAGCAGCAGTGCTGCCAGTGCTCCCCACGCCCGCAGCCGTGCATCACTGGGTGCCCACTGCAGAGGTCTGTCTGGGTGCTGTCAGGGCTAATCCCTGTTCCCCAGAGCTCGCTGTGGCAGCCAGCCCAGCGCCAGCCTTGGCACTGGTCACAGTGTGCCCAATTGCTGGTGACAAAGCCTGCCCCTGTGCTGGGCACACAAAGCCATACTGTACCAGGTTGCATCCTGGCACACGCTGAGGGAGTGCAGTGAGAAACCCAATCTGGCTGCTTTTGGCTTCAGTCCTTTCTGTGACCTCCTCTCTAGCAGACATTACCCACACGACCCCCTCAGCAAACTCAGCTGTTGGCCCTGCCCACACTGCTCCTGTTTTAAGGGTGATATTTAAAGACCATTGGCCAAGAAACCAGGGCAGGAACAGAGCCAAACATTCAGAGGCCCCAGAGCAGTGAGGGTGCCCATTGTGTGGCCTTCCCCAGGCAGGGCTGCTGCAGGAGATGCCATCTCATACCAGTCCATACAGTGCCCTGCTGCTGGTGAAGCACAGCCTGTTAAACACAGCCAGGGCAGCCTTCTGCCTCGGCAGGCTTTGGGCTGGTAGGCTCAGGAGCCTTGTGCAGCACCCTTGGGTCCCCAGGAGTGGCCTTTGCAGAAGAGGGAGTTTGGAGAAAGGTTTGTTCTATGGCTGGGCAGAGCTCCCTGAACAGAGGTAGAGTTCTGAGGTAGGTCCTTGAAGTACAGCTGGGGCTGGCTGAGGGTGATGGTGTGAGCCCTGAGTGACACAGGTGGTGAGGCTGGGTGGTTGTGGTCCTTTCTGAGGTGAAAATCTACCAGAGCCTGGGAATAAGTACAGGAGTAGGACATCTGGAATCTTCAGAGCACTGCAGGAACAACCAGCACTGCCCTCAGCACCACTCAAGCTGCGATCAGGGCAGGAGAACATAATTACATCAGGTTGGAATATTTCTGCAGGCTGGGCAATGAATTTGGTCTTTTTTTCTCTCTAGAATCAATCTGTTTGGGGCAGCCCTTGGAGCTCACCCAGTCAAGCCCTTCTCTAACCCTGCCAGGCTGGGGCTCAGCACCACACTTAGTAGTTCTCCAAGCAGTTCTGATTTTCCCACAGTTCTGCCCTGGGTTGCTGTGGCTGTGTTGCAGCCCCAGGGATCTTCCTTGCATTTCTATCCCATTAACACAGAACTTCCTGATTTTTTGCTGCCTACCTTTGGCATCTTGCCTGAGGAGAGGTGTCCCTGCCCTTGGCACGGGCTTGGTACTGGATGATGTTTGAGGTCACTTCCAACCCAAACCATTCTGGGGCCTTCTTAGGCAGGTAACTTCTTGGTTTCTACACTGGGAGGACTCAGTGATCTTGAGAGGTCCCTTCCAAGCCCTACCGCCCTGATGTCTGGTTCTGTGACCTTGGGTTCCTCAGCTGTTCTGCTCAAAATGCTTTCAGCTTACATGAACTAGTCAGCCCTGGAGGCTGCTCTCAGGTTGGCTGGAAAACAGCCCCAAGACCACAGAGGCCAGCTGGAGCCACTCACCTTTTGCTGCTGACTGCTTTACTCCCCTCACATCTTGCTGGTTTTACTCTACATTTTCCTACACCATTCCCAAGCATGTGGCTCCAGGAAACGAAGGAACTCCCTCACACCACCCCTGTGGCTCAGGGGAGTGTCAGGGATGCACTGCAGTAACACCTGACAAGGAGACAGCCTCCTGCCAGGGAGGCATGAGGACAGGAGGAGCCTGCACCTCCCAGCAGCCAAAGATCTTGGTGGAGCAGCATGCATGGGTTGTGTGCCAGAGCACCACTGGAGGTCTCAGTTCAGCTCTTCACAAAGCTGTGGGAATCCTGCAACTGTTTTCATCTTGGCTCTTATGGACTTCGATGGCAACTGCCACTGGTGGTGACTTGTGCTGGAGGATGTACAGGACAAGGGGTGATGGCTTCAGATGGAAGAAGCTGCACTGAGATGAGGCATTGGGAGTAAATTCTTCACTACAAGGGTGGTGAGGCACTGGAGCAGGTTGCCCAGAGAAGCTATGCCCAGTTGGAGCCCAGAGGCCCCAAGCCTGGCAGTGTTCTAGGCCAGGTTGGCTGGGGCCTTGAGCAGCCTGGGGTAGTGTGAGGTGGAACTAGATGACCATCAGGGTCCCTTCCAATCCAAACCACCCTGTGCTTCTAGGAATCTATGAAGGTCTTTCCTGGCAGTGGCTCCTGCCCAGCCTCTGCCCTGTGTCCTGGCTAGCAGGACTCAGTGTTGGAGCTGTGCTGGCTGCAGAGCACTGAGCCTGCTTCTCAGAGCTCCCTTCTGGTTTGTGTTTCAGGCTCAGCTCCGTGACTCACGCAGAGGACCTCGCCTCCAAACTGCTCCAGTGCTTCCCAAAGAACAGGCTGTCAGCACAGGCAGCCCTGAGCCATGAGTACTTCAGTGACCTGCCCCCGCGGCTATGGGAGCTGACCGACAGTGAGTATGGACCCCCAGGCTGGCTCCTGGCTGCTTTCCCAGGCACGCAGCTGTGGATGCTACACCTCCCCTGCGGCCAGCTTCAGGGGTGCCCACAGTCACACAAGGAGCTGTGGGGCTGCAGATGGCACAGGGCAGAATGGCTTCCCTGTGCTTCCTCTGCCTGTTCTCTCTGCTACCTCTGCTCTGCAGCCTGCAGCCAGCTGCCTGTGTTGGAGTCTGTGTGCAGCCCACAGTTACCTCACTTGCCATGAAGCAAAGGGACCAAACCACCATTCCCACAGTGCTGCTTCTGCACCGTGGAACCTACAGCAGCTCCTGCCTAGCTGCAGCAAGCAAGGAACAGGCCAACCCTGTTTGATTCCCAGGATCTGTGGCTGTTGGAGCAGTAACCTTTAAGCAAGGCATTGGGTTTGGGAGCCTGAGAAGCACAAAGCAGGCAATCAGTTAATTTGCTGAGCTACTGTGCAGGAGGAGCTGCTGTGGGTACCTCAGCATGCTTGCAGACAGCTTTGCCTCTCCTCTATTAACCAAAATGCGAGGTGACTCGTCAAACAGGCTCCCATCACCGTGTGTGCTGCCAGTGCCCTCACAAGGCTGCTCAGCCATCTCTAGCACACGTGGCCGCATCTCTGTCAGTGCTGAAAGCGCTCTGCTGTTCATTCTGGGAGTCATCCCATCATGCATGGGATGTTTGAGTCAGAGAAGGCTTTGCTGTTCAAAACAGCTTCCACAAGGAGAATAGTGACCAGCACTTGGCTTTGTCCCCATGTTGGGAGGGGAAGCATGCTTGGGTTAGAAGGGTGGATGTTAGTATTGGAGTGCTGGGTCCAGTCCTGGTGCCCCCAGCACAAGGCGGCCATGGAACTGCTTAAGCAGATTCAGAGGAGGCCCCCAAAGTGATCAGAGGGCTGGAGAACCTCTGCTATGGGGACAGGCTGGGAGAGTTGGGGCTGTTCAGCCTGGAGAAGAGAAGGCTGCAGGGAGACCTCAGAGCAGACTTCCAGTATCAGAAGTGTGGGCACCAGGCAGCTAGGGAGGGACTTTGCACAAGGACTGGGGGTGACAGATGAAGATGGCTTTGAGCTGGCAGAGGGAAGCTTGAGACTGGAGATGAGGAAGAAATCCTTGACAGTGAGGGTGGGTAGACACTGGCACAGGTTGCCCAGGGCAGGTGTGGATGCCTCCTCCCTGGAGGTGTTCATGGCCAGGCTGGATGAGGCCTTGAGCAAGCTGTGCTGGTGGGAGGTGTCCCTGCTTGTTGCAGGGAGCTGGGGCTGGATGGTCTTGAAGGTCCATTGCAGCCCAACCCATTCTGCTTTCAAGCAGACATCCATTACCAGCAGATCTAAATCCAGTCCTGAGGCAGGAAGTTCAGGGTGCAGCAGTGGCAACTGCCTGTACCTGTGGCTGACTGGAAACCTGATTTGCACAGAGCAAGCTCCCGTTCTGGTTAGCTATCAACAACGTATTTGGGTTGCAGCAGTGTCAGCAGGAAAACTGTTCTCCTCCAAAGGTTTGGCTTTTTCATCCTCAGCAGCAGCAGTAGTCACTTTCTGAGCTGGTGCTGTGGCCTGGCTGTCCAGCTCCTGCTACTACCAGTATCCTGCTCCTGCCTCTCCCACTTGTGAAACGGGAACATCCAGAGAGGTGGTAGAAGCCCCATCCCTGTGACAGCTCAAGGTGGGGCTGGACAGGGCCGTGAGCAACCTGGTCTAGTTAAAGATGTCCCTGCTCACTGCACTTGACTGAAGGGGTTCTCAGAGCCTCGCACAGGCTGCCCAGGGACATGGCCAAATGCCCATCCCTGGAAGTGTTTCCCAGTTGGTAGTTTGGGAGCTTTCCCCCCACCAGACTGGCTCAGAGGGTTTGGCAGTAAGGCAAAGCTCTGTGTGGAGCAGAGCAGTTCACAAGCATACACACAGAATACTGACAGTGAGTACAAATAACTCCTATACACAAATCAGTACTAATGCAGAGCCAAACTCCTTCCCAGACAAAGAAACTGCCCGAGGGCTCACAGCTACCTCCTCTTCCTCCCTCTCTATCTCCCTTCCCAGCCAGGCAAACAAACCCAGAAGCCAGCAGAGCTTACTTGTTTGTTAGTGGGGAGGTAGTAGGGCAGAGCGAAGAGGAGGAGGAGTAGATGCGGCGGCACAGAGCAGAGAGGGAGACACTGCTGGCTTTTGGCTTTTTATCCCTCTCAGTAAACCAATGAATGGCACAGACCTCATCAGTATTTTCACAACCTATGATCTCTCATTAAAATATTCCAGTTAGCCTCAAACCAGCACAAGGTCCACGGCTTAGCCCCAGCCCTGGCAGTTGGAGAATAGTTGGGCTGGGTTGCAACCCAAACAGTTCTGGCCCTGGGCCTCAGGCCGAGCCAGCAGTGTTCCTTTTGCCCATCCCAGCTCTGTCGTGGTCCTGGCAAGCAGATGCCCACTCTGCTCTCCTGCCGTGCTGTCTGTGGGACTCCATAAGCTGGAGATCCCAAGGATGCTGTGCAGCTGAAGGCTGTCTTTGGAAGCCCTCCTGGGTTGAGATGGCTTTCTGCAGGACTGAGGAAGCTTCCAGAGCACCACTGCACTTCTGCCTCTGCCATGAGGGGAGACAAAGCCTCCCTGCACAGCGCTGACATCTCAATCCTGCTGCCTCTCGCTTAGCCTGGCCAGGATTCCCAGTTCTGCATCCTGCAGCAGCACTTTTCCTGTTAATGTGGACTTATTACCCACTTGCCACTTAGTTTATCAGGCAGTGGTTAAATCCAGCTCCATCAGTGAAGCAAATGCCTGCACATTATCACTCTGCAGCAGGCTGCCGACAGAGACGGCCTTGTCCTAGTCATTAACAAGCACAATGTATGCAGAACACCAGAGGGGAATTAAAACCACAAAAAATACCTCAGGGTGGTATTTTTAATATGAGAATTTAATTTGTAATTTCACAGATTAAGAATTTTGGCTGCATTAATCCTTTTATCAGCTCACAGCAGGTTATTTGCAGCAGCACAAGCGTAAGGCGATCTGCACTGGCAGCAGCACGCAGCGCCGAGCGTCAGGAGCAGGGAACCTTTTGAAGGGGGCAGAATGCAGATGGAAAATCGTTAGGTTTGAAAGCAAGCTTCTGCTGAATGCCTCCAGTCACATTGCTGAGCTACAGAAGGGCTGTTTCTGTGCCTGGCAGATAACCATTATGGAGCACAAGCCCAGATGCAAGGCAGGACAATGCCAGTCCCAGGCACGCCACAGGCGGCTGTCTGGCGAGGCTGGGATCCCCCTGCCAGCATCCTCACCGAACAAAGGAGTCTTCTGCTCTGCAGGGTGGGCAGATGTTCCCTCTGCTGTTACCAGCTTCTGTGAGCCTACTTCTCTGGGATGATGTTTTACCTCGGGAAACCCTTTGCTGTTGGAGTTCATTAAATGCAGGCACAGGGAGAGCAGAGCAGATGTTCGAGCACAGAGCCTGTGGCCTCCTCACCGCCACAACACTGCACTGCTGCAGAGCCTGCAGCCAGTGGTAGTGACCATGGCAGATATGACACAGAATCACAGAACTGTTTGGGTTGAAAAGCCCTCTGAGATCATCTAACCCAACCATCAACCCAGCCCCACCATGCCCCAGGTGCCATGGCCACACCTTTCTGGAACACCTACAGGGAGAGGGACTCCACCACCTGCCTGGGCAGCCTGTTCTGGTGCCTGAGCATCCTTTCTGGGAAGAAACTTTTCCTAATACCCAACCTGGGCCTCCTCTGGCACAACTTGGGGCTATTTCCTCTCCTCCTGTCCCTTGTTCCCAGGGAGCAGAGCCCAACCTCAGCTGGCTGCAGCCTCCTCTCAGGGAGCTGCAGAGAGCAATGAGCTCTGCCCTTAGCCTCCTCTTCTCCATACCAAACACCCCCAGGGCCCTCAGCTGCTCCTCCTCAGCCCTGTTCTCCAGACCCTTCCCCAGCTTCCTTGCCCATCTCTGGACCTGCTCCAGCCCCTCATGTCCCTCTTGGATTGAAGCCCCAAACCTGACCCCTCAGCTCTCGAGGTGTGGTCTCCCCAGTGCTGAGTGCAGGGCACAATCCCTGCCCTGCTCCTGCTGTCCACACCAGGGCCGATCCAGGCCATGCTGCTGGTGCCCTTCTTGGCCACCTGGGCACCCCCTGGCTCATGTTCATGTATTCCTGCATTTTGCCATATCTGTTACCCTGTTGTTCTTAAGTCACAGCTGTTGCAGGGAAAGCTGCCTGTCTGCAGGAACACTGAGCAACCACTTCTGTCTTAGGGCATTAGCAGATAAATCCTCAGTGTCTGAACTGTTTGTTTTTTTTTCTTGCAGTGTCTTCTATTTTTACTGTCCCGAATGTAAGACTGCAGCCAGAGTCTGGGGAAAGCATGAGAGTCTTTGGGAAGACCAACAGCCATGGCAAAGGTGTCCCCAACAGCAAGCACTGAGCTGTGCTCCCACCAGAGTGCAGGTAAGGCTCTGCTGCACGCTGCCCGTGGCAGTGCTCCTCGGAGCAAGAGACAAACTTCAGCTGTAGCTTTCCCACCTTGCTGATGTTGCTGATAGGTTTGCACCACGATGGTCAGAGTGAGGCCTTGTGGGCAGGATCAGTGGCACTGGCAGGTTAAGGAGCTGGTGCCAGCAGATTAAAAGCTGCCTTCAGTCTGGTCTGGTATTTTTCCCTTGTTCAGGTGTGGAGACAGGAAACGCTTCTCAGCTCTGGTGTTAACTTTTTTGGGGGGGGAGGGACAAGAACCGACTCATTTAGTAGGTTTGGCAGCTCTGACACCAGAAGGATGTTCTTAATGGAGGCAGAGCTCCTTGTGTCCACCTCTGGACTCCCCAGTTCAGGAGGAACAGGGATCTACTAGAGAGTGTCCAAGGGAGGCTGCAAGGATGCTGAAGGGCCTGGAACATGTGTGAGGAGCAAAGGCTGAGAGCTCTGGGCCTGCTGAGCCTGGAGAGGAGCAGCCCCAGAGGAGATCTGATCAATGTCTGTAAAGATCTGAGCTGTGGGGGGCAGGAAGCAGGGGCCAGTCTCTGTTCAGTGCTGCCCTGTGACAGGACGAGAGGCAGTGGGCACAAACTGCAACCCAGGAGGCTGCACCTCAACACGAGGAGAAACTTCTTTGGTGTAAGAGTGCTGAAGCCTGGAGCAGGCAGCCCAGAGAGACTGTGGATCTCCTCTGAAGAGCTTCCACCTCACCTGGGCATTGTGATCCTGGGCAAGCTGCTGTAGGTGACCCAAGGTGATCCAGGGTTGGACTGGATGATCTATAGAGGTCCCTTCCAGCCCCACCATGCTGGGATTCCGTGACAGAAAGAGAGGGCTTCATATTTATTGTCACACACCTGTACTTGTAGGACAAGCATTTGAGACTTGTGTGGCTAGGAGGCCTTGGTGGCTTCCTCGCAGTGCTGCCCTCCATTACTCTGAGTTTAGCAGCCACATGCTTACTGGTATGGTCATTTTCTATACACTTACTCTGTGTTCAGGGCCAGATCAGCTGCAGAGCCTGCAGAGGGGGACAGGCAGCACTGCTGCTGGCCCAGAGAACTTCTCCCGAGGACTTGGTCCTGTTTTGTTGTCTGGAGCCTATTTGCAGTTTGTTTCTGGTGCATGGTAACTGCCCTTCAGTGCTGGCAGAGCCATGTGGAGTATGGAGGGCTTTGGCTGAACACGGGCTGCTGCAGCAGGGAGATCTGCTGCTGTTCCAGCGCTGGTGCTCAGCACCAGCACTGCCTCTCTGGCGTTGCACTGTGTGCTAGGGAGTGGAGGATCTGGAGCTGGGAGCCCCTGTGCCAGGAGACCCCTACGCTGTGTGCATCAAGGCTGCCAAATCTTCCCAACCAGGCACTCTGGGGGCTGCTGATAGCTGAAGAGTGCCTAGGTAGGAAAGAGAGTTAGAGCTGCAGTGGGCTGCCAGCCTGGGATCCATCTGAATGAGCAGTGTGTGAGTGACCATGGCTGTGCGGGAATGGGAATTTCTCCTTCAGGATTATTTCCTTACCTGACTCCTAGGTGAGGCTTTGCCTTGGAGGAAAGGTGGCACCTCTAGAGGGGAGAAAGGGAGGTGTTCCAGCCAAAGCAGAGGCTTCCAGCTCTGAGACAGAGCCTGTAACCCGGAGAGCCACCCGGGCTACGAGCAGCATCACTTGCCGCACCGGGGATGTGCAGAGCAGCTCTTTGCAGCCAGCCTGTGCACACCACACAGCCGCAGCCGCTGCAGTAATGCCCATTCCAGAGGCAGCCTCCTGGGAAGCTGCTTGGTGCTATTTTAAGCCTGAAGTTTGCATTGCCAGAGTCTCTACCAAAGAAAGAAACTGAACTGGCTCTGGAGGCAACACCCATTGGAGAAATGTGCACTGAATACTCTCAGATTCCTGTCTAAAAATGCAGCAGTGGTTCACAGCCTGCCCAGAACGATGCACCCAGGTGTCTGCCCCACGGAGGGGGCATACAGGCCTCCCACGAGCTCCTGCTTCTAAACTGCCCCAGAGTCCAGGGAGGAAAAGCCTCCGAAAATTCAGAGGAAAAAAACAAACAATCAGATATTAAATTCCCCAACAGAATAGCTGAGGCAGATGAACACCACTGAAGCCCCAGGAGCTCTGGGTGCTGGAAGGAGCAGGCAGCTGGTGCTTCCCATCCTTTTGTGCCCTGCTTTACCCATCCTGAGCTGTTTTGGCTCTTCTCTGCATCCTGAGTCAGTGAGCAGGGGGCTCACTCCCTGCCATGGGCACCTGCCAGCAGGCACTATCTTTTGATGTTACTTTACACCAAATGCAGAGAGAATTGTGCATTTTCTTGCCTGGCATCTATGCCAGACATAGTGGCACTGGGGGTAGTGCACCTGCCTCAGCTGCATTAAGGGCAGCACGAGTTATCTGGAGGCAGACAGGGAGCTGCGGTGGAGCCCGTCCTTGTCTGCTGCAGGATCCAGCAGAAGTCATCTGTCACAGCACAAACAGGGAGAAAATCCCAACCACTGAGTCACTGTCAGGGCTCTGTTCCCAGCCCAGACTCACGTCCAGCCTCTGCAGCTCCTGCCCTCGCTGTGCAGACGCTTGGAAATAGCAGCGTTTAAATTAGGTTAAAAAATGCTATTTCTGGCTTGCATCATCAACAGCAGGGCCTGTCCGGCCCCCCAGCCATAACCGTCCCTAGGTGCAGCCGCGCACTTAACGAGCTCGCAGCTCCTCATTAATTCGGCGGGAGGCGTTCGGCAGGGCGCAGGGATGAGGTTTGCATACTGATGGTGGCAGGGAGGGGACGGGCAGGGCTCATCTGTTCGCTGCTTGTCTGGTGACATTAGCTGGTGCTCCTCGGAAAATGGCACGTCTCGGGGGCACAGCTCCCCCGACGAGCCGGGGGGTGGGGAGCGGTGAGCGATCGCAGCACCGAGTGCTCCGTCCTGCCTTCGTTTCCCACCAGTGCCGCAGCTGCCTGGGAGCCTCGGAGCGCTGTCATTAAGTAGCTGCTCCCTCACCCTCCCTCTGCCTTTCCTTCTTGCTCCCCCCTCTTTTCTCTTTCTATCGCTCCTCCTTCCTGCCTTGGGAGTGACTGTGAAGATCATTTGGTGGCTTGATTGGCAGCTCAGGATTCAGTCGGAGGAGCTGCTCTCGGCGCAGGTCAGAGGCTGGTTTGCAGGAGCTGTCGGGAAAATGCCAGCAGCATTCCAAATGGGAAGTGTCACGACTTCCAGGCAGGGGGTGCCACCTGGAACAGAGAGCCCCCAGCTCATTAGCAGCATACAGGATGCAAGCCGGAGTGGAGGGAGCAGAGGAGGGGAGCTAATCCCCGGTGGGGACAAGGGCTGTGGAGTGGAACTGATTTCATGTCTCGTTTGTCTGTCCCTGGGGGGCACGGACGCTGCCCTGCTGCCTGTGTGCAGCAGCCGCGCTGCCAGGGGGGCAGCTTTGCATAATCTCCAGCTTGAGCCCTGCCAACTTCTTTCTTTGCCCAGCTGTGGAAATGAGCAGGTTGTGTTGTATTAATTCAAACTTGCAAATGGTTTGTCTGGGCACTTGCAGCAGTGCCAGGACAGCAGCGGAGAGCAGGCGCTGGTGATGAGTGTGGGGTAGGGGTTTGTGTCTGTGCAGAAGGCTTGGTGCAGGGCTGGGGTCTCTTGCAAGCTGCTGCTGTGAAATCCACGTTCCTGCTGTCCACTGAACTACAGCAGACCTCGCTGGCACTGCTCAGCCAGCTGACTCGAATCAGAGCACAGTTTGGGCTGCATGCTACAGTAGCATCTCCAGGAAAAGCTGTAAAGTGAGGACTTATAAACAAAGAGAGGTTTAGTGGGCAAAGTCTAATCTGAACTGAAGGCTGCAGCCTCTGCTGCCTGCCAGGGGCTCACAAGGGCTGCTCCTATGCAGCAGCAGCAGTGTAAAAGCCTTTGTCTTCTCCCAGACATCCTGGAGTGCTAAAATTACAGGAAAACTCCTCACAGCAGAGCATCATGGAGGTCAGAGAAGACCTCCAATATCATCAAGTCCAACCATCTTCATCCCAAGCTGTTTACCTAGCCCCTGGAGAGGAGCAGAATCACAGAATCGTGGAATGATTTGGGTTGGAAAAGCCCTTTAGGATCACCCACCCCAACCCTTCTCTGGCTCTGCCAAGGCTGGGGCTGAGCCATGGCCCTCAGCACCACAGCTCTGCCTCCTGGAAACACCTCCAGGCATGGGCATTCAGCCTCCTCCCTGGGCAGCCTGTGCCATGCTCTGAGAGCCCTTTCAGTCAAGAAGCTTCTCATCTCCAACCTGAGCCTCCCCTGGTGCAGCCTGAGGCCTTTTCCTCTCCTGTCCCTTGTCCCTAGAGAGCAGAGCCCAACCCCAGCTGGCTGCAGCCTCCTCTCAGGGAGCTGCAGCGAGCAATGAGCTCTGCCCTCAGCCTCCTCTTCTCCACACTAAACACCCTCAGGGCCCTCAGCCCAGTTTGCTCCAGACTCCATCTAGCCTGGCCTGGAACCCCTCCAGGAAGGGGACTGTGTTTATGGTCTGCATCTTCTGCTGGCCGTGGGGCTGCCATCCCCAGGCAGCACTCAGCCTTTGTCAGCAGCAGTCCACATTCCCTGTCCCTGCTCTGCCTATGGGTTGTTTTTTCTGCTGTGAGAAGCATGTCAGAGCCTGACGGGGGGGGGGGGGCAAAGCCCCTCCTTTGTTGGGAGCTTGTCGAGCCCCAGCTCTGCTGCTTTCCCACCAGGAAGGTCAGGCTGCCCGGGGGCCACTGCATTCTCTGAGCTGCTCCCTCCTATCCATCCGTGCGTCTGACAGATTGGAGCAGTTGGCTGTGTCACTGCTCCCACCGCTGCCGCCCTGCCTCCCTGTCTGTCAAAGGGCTGAAATCTGTGCCAGTGAAAGGGGGAACAACATCTCTCAGTGGGAAAGCTTTAGAGGAGTGGAGGGGGAAAAGATATGGAAGAATGGGTAGGGCAGTGAGGAAGAGGGAAATGGCTGTGGCAGAGTGGGTAAATCCCAGACAGGAGGGCAAAAGAGCTGTCAGAGCTCAGCTCTCTCCTTTCTGCCCCCTTGCTTTTCAGTGGGGGCAATAAAAGCTTTGCAGCCGGAGCCGTTCAGAGCTCTTTGTTCCCTTCAGCTTCAGTTGGGTGTGTTTTGATCGCAGGTGCGTGCCAAAAGCCTGCCGAAACAGCCGGGCGCTGTGCTGAGCCCTGGTGCTCTCCAGCTGATGCGCTAATTACATCTTCGCCAGCACTGCCCGAGCCCAGCACTGCTTGGGTGCTGCTTTAATTGCTGCCTGAGCCGTGCCGTGGCATGGGCCTGCAGCTCACTGTCCCTTCATCTCTTGATGAGGTTTCGTTAAAGCTGCCTCTCTGCGTTGTGGGCAGAGAACTCTGCTGGTTTGCTGCCTGAGAGCCAAACCGTTCACTTCGGCCATGGTCCAGTAATCAAAGCCCGGGCCCAGGTTTGGGCTGACCTGGAGCTGTGCAGATGTAACTGCAGCAGGTCTCTCCGGGGGCTTGCTCTGCCTCAGTGCATCTTCTTTTGTTTCCTTTTATTATTTTGTTCAGAAAGAAAAGGAGAGCATCCAGTTGGTGAGTCACTGCTTCCATGTGCCTTAGGCAGGGCAGGTTTGTAGACAGGGAGTGAGCTGCTGAGGAGGAAAGCTAAAAGAAAGGAGTTTTATGTGTAATGGGAATGCAAAAACTGCCTTTGAAAACAAAAGGGAATCCCAGTAACAGGTTTCATTATGTTATATATAGCTAATAGAAAGTTAGCACAGAATGGTGGGGCTGGAAGGGACCTCTGGAGATGATCCAGTCCAACCCTCCCCTGCCCAAGCAGGGACACCCAGGGCAGGTCACACATTGGACTCAGTGACTATAGGCGTCTTTGCCAACCAAACCACTTCTGTGATCCTATGATCTACTACTAGGCATTAAGGTTATACTGTATGTCATAGCATGGCACTGGTGAGTGGGCTGGTGTGGAAGGGCTCCTCTGGGCTTCATGCACCCTAGCATCATCCCAAGGAAACCAAGTCCTGCTCAGTGGACACCCAAACCTCACAGCACTGCAGAAGTGAATGAAATCTCTTCTGCCCTCTGGGGACCTCTGCGTCAGAGTTTTGTGTTTCAGGGCATTGCGCAACTTTGACTTGAGAGAAACAAATACTCAAATCCCAGTTAGAGCAGAGGAGAGGGAATGTGCCAGGCTGTTACAAGTGGAGTTGGCAGCCAACAAGTTGGTGTCTTCACCAGCCTTTCCATGAAGATGGTTCCTGGGATGTGGGAGCATGGGAAGTGGGTGAGTCCTACTTACAGAGAGGGTGCTGAGGCACTGGAACAGGCTGCCCAAGGAGGTTTAGAGCTGTGGGCTTTACTGCTGTGATCAGCTTCGTGGTAGAGGCTGGCACCTTGTCATCAGTGCCCAGGGTAGAGCTGGCCCGGTCCAAGTGGAGGCAGTCTGCAGGTGACCACTCTTGCACTGCCTTTGAATCGCTGACTGCACTGGGCTGGAGGAGCCTCTCGGCCCTAACTCCATCGCACTTGCACAGAATCAGTGTGCCAGCTTGGCAGGGACCCCAGGGATCTTCTGCTCCTGCCTTTCCAGGTGCCAGTGCAGCTGAACTGAGCTGGCCCAGCACCTGCCAGGCTGAGGCTGCAAAATGCCCAGTGCAGGGCTGCACTGCTGCCCTTGGCAGAGGATCCCAGTGTCCAGCTGTGCTCATGGGGATTCATTTATTTCTTCAGTCCAGTGGCAATCTCCCCAGCAGTAACCTGTCCCCAGCACCTCTTGTCCTCTGTATGGGACCCCTCTTTGGTGTGGTTTAGGAGAAGGAGTGCCCCAGTGCCTGCTGCTGAGCTAAGGCCTTGCTGCAGATGGGTCTGAGGAGGAGCTGGTGGTGTAGCCCAGGCTGGCCTTGGTTCTCCCTGGGATGGGCACCACCTTAGTCTCAGCCCTAATCCTGCTAATTAACGCAAGGAAAATGGCACCCAGGAAATGGAGCAGTTCAGACCTGTCACTTGTACTGTGCTTGATGGAAAATTAGGTCCTTTTTTTGTGACTAGTGAAAGGAATAGCAAAGCCCTGCCATGCCAGAGGGGCTGTTCCACCAAGCTGCACAGAGCAGGCTGTGGAGATGACTTCGTTACGTCCACAGTCCAACAGCAATCTTGGCTACTGGGGTTTCTGCAGTTTTAGTTTTAAAAATGGGTAGTTTCTTTGCAGGCTGCACATCCTCCTGCTGAAAATCTGCTGCCAGCTTGGCAGAGCTCTGACTGCTAGTGATTCTCTGCTCCACGTGCCTTTGTTTTCCTCTGGTTGACCCTGGTGCAGCAGATCCCTGATGAAAACCTCAGTGGAGTGACTCAGGGTGGGGGTGGCAGCCTGGTGATTTCATGCTCAGTTGTTGGCTAACAGGGCTCTGGAGTTTTTATTTAGTTACAAAGGCAAAACAAAAAGATATAAATAAACTAACAGAGAACTGAGTCAGTGCCAGCTGCCAGGGCTGCAGAGCAAGAGGCTTAGAGGGCTGCGGGGTTCCAGGCATGCAGGGATTGTCTGTGCCCAGCAGGTAAGGGACAGGCCCTGTTGTCTGCAAGCTGCTGCCTGACCTCAGCAATGCATAAATCTCCCAAATTACAACGTTCTGTGCTTATCAGCCAGCGGAGCAGCCACTCGGCCGTGCCGTTAACCCTTTGACTGCCCCAGCACGGGGCTGCGAGATGCCTTCTCTTGGCTGAGTGCCTTCCCCGGCAGGTCCTGGGCAGGGCTGGTCTGCTGTAGGCACTCAGTCGCTGCTGGCAGGCTGCTGTCTGAATGCTTTGGCATGTTCTAGATGCAGCCTGGAGGTGGCTTCCTTCTTACAGCTCAGGCTGGAGTGCTTGTAACAGGGGACTAGGACATCTGTGTGAGAAGCTAGGGCTGAGAGCCCTGCGGCTGAGAGCCTGCAGAGGAGCAGCCCCAGAGGGAATCTGATCAGTGTCTCTAAATAGCTGAGGGCTGGGGGCAAGCAGCAGGGGCCAGGCTCTGTTCAGTGCTGCCCTGTGACAGGACAAGGGGCAGAGGACACAAACTGCCACCCAGGAGGCTGCACCTCAGCGTGAGGAGAGACTTCTCTGGTGTGAGGGTGCTGGAGCCTGGAGCAGGCTGCGGAGTCTCCTGCTTTGGAGGCTTTCAAGCCCCACCTGGATGTGTTCTTGTGTGCCTTGCCCTGGGTGCCCCTGCTGTGGGCTGTGTCCCTTTCAACCCCTAATACCTATGATCTCCAGAGGTCCCTTCCAACCCCTCCATTCTGTCATTCCCTGATCCTGTGCCTGGCAGAAGCCCTTTTGACCACAGACACTTCCATTTGTGCTGCACTCTTGTCACTTGGAGAACTTCTAAAACACCTGCCAGGAAAGATGTGCTTCATTACTGGTATCTCCTCAGGTGCAGCCGAAGCCTTGCTGGGACACTGGAAGGCTGCAGCCAGCCCTGGTTAGCCGGGCGAGCGCTGGGCAGTGCTCTCTCTGGTTCTGTGCTGCAGAGCAGATTGTTTGCCTCTTGGTTAAACTGCTCCGTGCTGTTCTCCCCTCAAGACTGCTCTGCCTGCCTGCCATTTAGCAGTTGTTACTCCCATGTGCATCTCGTTGCAGACCTGCAAACCTGGCAGGTTTTGCCCCTATCTTTGTTATAAGTCATTACCTCATTTCCCATCCCCTCTGCTAGGTGCAGGGCTGACTTTTAGTGGTGCTCTCTCACATGCCAGGTTTCTCCAGCTTTGGATTCAGCCAGCTCCAAAGCCATTTCCCCCCCAACCCAGCAAAGCTTGCTGGATCTCCATCATTTTATTACTTTGGATTTACTTTCCTTATGCAGCTTCCTCCCTGATTTGCTGTTTTCCTCCTGCTGCCTTAGAGCCCTTCTGTTAAAAACTTTCTCCTTCTGGTGCAGAAGAAAAGCAAAGGAAGGAAGTAATGCGAGATTTATGGAGTGAAAAGTGCACTGAGTTGGTTAACAAGGGGCAGAAGTGTGCTGGCTTCCTGTCAGCAGAGAAAGAATAGGGAGGGTTTATTTTAGCTACTCTCCAAAGGCTGAGCAATCTCTGCAGCTCACAAGCAAAGGCACCCAGCTGCCTGTTCCACCGGCAGCATCTTCAGCATCAGCTACTTACAGAACACTGAGGAAACGCAGCCTTTGCCACTAAGCTGCAGAGTAAATGGCTTTGATGTTTGGGCTGCCTGCTTTGTTCTCCAGGTGTCTGGGGTGTAAAAGTTGTCCCATTTGTTGTGAGCGAGGGTTGGTCCCTCTGGATTTGGTGGAAGTTGGTCCCATTTAATTTGGTAGTGAAAGTTGGTCTCTTTCTTTGCCTCAGACCCAGATTCCCACCAGGTGTCTTTATGGGATGCTTAAAATGATGGAGCTGAGAGCAAGACTCTGGGCAGAAGCTGAGTTTCCAGAGGAGTCCCCAGGGCTATTGCACTTTTCAAATCCTCCTGGGTTACTCAGGATAAAACCTGTCCCATGCCAGACTCTCCTCAGTCCTCCTTACCTTGTGGCTTTGCCAGTTCTGAAAGCCAGCTGGGAAGTGTCCACCTTGGCTGCTTGTCCATCTACACATCCTCTAGGGATCATTCTGCATTTGCTGTTCTGTGCTTCACAGAAACCCTGCAGGCTCCTCTGGAAGAAACACCACAAGAGCTAGCTTGAGGGACAGGCTGGGGTGGGGGCTTCCTACACCTCCTTCAGCATTGCTGTGGGGGGCTTGAGCTGTCCCCAAGACTCTCAGAGAGCCTGGAGCTCTCCTGTTGTGCTTTCAGAGGGTTGGGCTCTGCTGCCTAGGGACAAGTGCCAGGAAGAGAGGAAATGTCCTCAATTGCATCAGGGTGGATTTAGGTTGGACATGAGGAAAAGCTTCTGGACTGAACGGGATCTCACAGGCTGCCCAGGGAGGGGGATGAATGCCCATCCCTGGAGGTGTTTCCCAGAGGCAGAGATGTGTTGCTGAGGGCCCAGCTTAGCCCCAGCCTTGGCAGAGACAGAGAAGGGTTGCACTGGGTGACCTTGGAGGGCTTTTCCACCCTAAATGATTTGCTGGTTCTGTGATTCTAGAAATGTCCTCTGCTGGTATTCAAGGAGCTGTGCTTCATGAGATTGCCCTTTTCGGAGCCTTGGAGGCAGCTTGGGTGGTGTGTAGGAGGTGAGGAGAAGTAATGGGTGTGTAGCTATGCAGACCAACCAGCTGTGCCTCATTTGCCGTGGAGTGGCAAGCAGGAGGAGACTCATCTCCAGAGGAGTGTGGTGCTCAGCTGTGCCAGGCTCTGTCGCAGGGAGGGACAGCAGACTTGGCTCTACTTGCATGCTCAGGTGGTTTTCAGCACATCCTTAGGTGGTGCAGGAGCTCAAGACAAGAAGGAAGGTAAGAAGTTGTCCTGGATAAATCTTTATCCTAAACACAGAAAAAAAAACAGAATCAGAGCCTTGCTTGGGTTAGGTCTCTAACATCACCTGAGGCCACCATGGCCCAGAGTGCCATGTCCACAGGTTTCTGGAACACCTCCACAGAAACATTTTTTGCAGTAAATACTTCTCATTCCCAAAAACCCAAGCAGACAAAACCTGCTGCCAGAGCCTGGCTGCAAGGGTTCAGGATGCAACAGCACAGCCCAGGACTGCGAGCAGCTGTGGTGCTCAGGCTGCTGCTCTGTGGCCTTCTCTCTGCCAGGAGAATGCTGCCATGCACTGCTAAATCTGGCTACCACCTCCCTGGAGGTGTTCCCCTGAACAAGCTCTGCTGGTGGGAGGTGTGCTGGTGGGTGAGGCCCTGAGCAAGCTGTGCTGGTGGGAGGTGTCCCTGCCCACGGCAGGAGTTGGGGCTGGATGGTCTTGAAGGTCCCTTCCAACCCAAGCCACTTCTGATTGCCTGTGTGCACCACTTTACAGTGCAATTGTGTGTATTTGGAAAGTTAACAAGTGCAGCAGGTCAGGGTTGTTGTGGAGCTTCTCAGTCAGCAGCTCTGCCTCTGATTTTAGGAGCAAAACCGAGAGCTTTCTGCAAGGCAGCAAGGTGCCAAGCAGTGAAGTCACCATGAGCTAACTGCCAGCTGGAAGCTGCTGCCTGCCCTGCCCCTCTGGTGTGGGTTAACAGTTACAGCTGGAGTGATGTCACCAGCAGAGCATCATCATCTCAGGCAGGAGCTTTGTGTGGAAGGGTTCTCAGTGTTCCCACTCTGTAGCCTCAGATGGGAGCTTTGGAGGGCTGTGCTGTGAGTCACTGCCTGGCTGCTCATTAAGTGGAGCATGCTGTTAATTACAGTCTGGGATGTAATTATTGTGCTTGCAGCTGACTCTCGGCCTGCTGCTCTGCCTTCGGTCGGCTGCGTGGCTGACCTAGCCAAGGGGAAGCTGCTGCCCCCCACGGAGCGGAAGGCAGAGAGTCACCACAGGACGCTCCCATCCCAGTGGAAGCTGGGAATTCAGGGCCACAGACTTGGGACTGTCTCTGTGCCTCACTTCTCAGCTCCCACTGTGCTCTACCAGCTGTAGGGAGCTGAGTAATGTGAGGAGAAGGAGTTGATGGCACAGAGAGAGGGACTGGGCTGTGGTTTTACAGTTGGGGTTGTGGCGTCTCCTCTGGAGGCATTCAAACCTCACCTGGACCTGTTCCTGTGGGACTTACTCTGGGCAACCCTGCTCTGGCAGTGGGCTTGGACTGGGTGATCTGCAGAGGTCCCTCCCAGCCCTACCATCCTGTGGTTCTGTGGTTCAGGAGGAGACAGTGAGCAGCACTTTGTGGGAACCTCTTGCCCTGTGTAGGTCAGGCCAGACAGAGAGGATGGCAGCGTGTGGGGCTCAGGGCACATCAGCATCTGCCTGCTCTGAGCCATCTCTTCTGCTGCTCGGTTAACATCAACCTCGCTCATGTCTGACCCGAAGAGCTCAGGAGGTGCGGTTCTCTCGGCATGCTGCCGACACAACTGAGCTCCAGCGTGGGTTCGGCCAGCCCATCGCGGGAGGGGACAGCGAGGAACGCCGTGCTGAGCTCTGCGCTGCTCCCCTCTGTTGCCTTCGAGCACGGAGGGCAGTGCAGTGCCTCGTGCAGCCAGCCAGTCTGAGGCCACTTTGCCAGCCAGGCTGTGACCTTGCACTGCAGGCTGCTGCAGCCCTGCTCCCAGCTCCGCGCTGCGCTCACCCTCGCCTGCTCTGCTGCTGTGGAGAGGAGAGCTCACAGCCTGGGCAGAGCATGCTGCTGCTTTGGAAACAACCTGCTGAAGCCCAGAACCTCTCTGAGAGGCCTCGAGGAAAGAGCAGCAGCTGCATGTTGAAGGCCTCCTGCTTCCTCCCAGTGGATGTGTGGCAGTGGCTCCATGGGAATAAGCAGAAGAGCTGAGGCTCAACGGCAAGAAGCATCCCCAGCCTCATACCTGCATAAGGAGTTAGTGAACCTGCCAGCACAGGTCAGACTGGCTGAGGAGGCTGATCAGGTTCCTCTGGTTTCTGCTGGAGAGCAGCTCCCTGCAGCCAGACCAACACAGCCAGCTGCCACGGCAGGAAGCCTGAGTCCGTCTGCCCTGACCTGTGCTCAGTGCCACCAGGAGCTTTGCTGAGCGGGGAAAGGAACGAAACCGATCAGAAGCAAGAGATTCAAATGGAGCTACAGACCAAAACGAGGTGTGACACAGAGACAGAGATGAGGGGAAGTCAGGCTGGCTCTGCACATGTCCACAGTGTACCAGGAGTTCTCTCATTGTTGGCATTGTCCTCCTGAGCCACCACCAGCCTTTGTCTGGCTGCCACAGCACTGCACTGCTCTCCTTTCCCTTCTGGGCAGGGCTCGTGGTCCTGGTGCCCAGCTGTGCTGCCTCTGCTGAGCAGGTTAACTGCTTGAGGTCTTTCATCTAGACTAATGTTTTACATTGCTTTCTGCTCCAGGATGACACGAGCTGCTCCTCAGAGGTCAAGCCCAGAGAGCCAGCAATGCTGTCATTGCCTCTTTGTCTTTTCATGTCCCCACTCAGAGCCGTGGGGAGCAAGGGGATCAGTGCTGTGAACACAAATAGTGACAAAAGTGGCCTGGGGGGGGGCAAGATGTGCTCCTCCCAAGGAAGTGCTTGGGTCTGTAAAGCTGGGTTGTCCAAAATGAGCCATTTTACACTGAACTGTGACAGCTGCATGTCACCTAGCAGCCAGTCTGCACAAGGGAGTGAGCACAGCTGCCAGCTCACCCTGTGGGCTGCGTGAGCTCAGCTCTGCCAGCAGCTGCCCTTGCAGTGGGGCCTCTCAGCTGGGCCCTGGGCTTTTCTTAGCCTGTTTCTATCAGCTGCTCTCTGTGATACTCAAGATGCCAAATAACAAGTGAGAAAATGCCCTGAAGCTTGCTCAGCCGGGCAAGCCCTGGCAACAGCCGGGGGATAGGAGTGGAGCACACACCCCCAGGCAGAGAAGCATCTTAAATTAAACCAGATGTAAGCACCTGGAAAGATGCCATTTTAGGGGCACCAAAGGTTTCAGGAGATAAGGAGGAATCATTGCATCGGTAAGGTGGGAAAAGACCTCTAAGATCAACAACTCCCAACACCACCATGGCACCCCTGCAGGGACAGGCTGAGAGAGTTGGGCTTGTTCAGCCTGGAGGAGGCTGACGGCAGAGCTCATTGCTCTCTGCAGCTACCTGAGAGGAGGCTGCAGCCAGGTGGAGGCTGGGCTCTGCTCCCTGGGATCAGGTGATAGAAGAACGGGAAATGGCCTCAGGTTGCCCCAGGGTGGGTTTAGGTTGGACGTGAGAAGAAACTTCTGGACTGAAAGGGCTCTCAGAGCCTGGCACAGGCTGCCCAGGGAGGTGGCTGAATGCCCATCCCTGGAGGTGTTTCCAGAGGCAGAGCTGTGGTGCTGAGGGGCATGCACGGGGTGAGGGTACAGCCACTGGCATGGTTATTGCTGAGTTTAAAAGCTGTTTGGAGGAGGAGCTCAGGGCCCTAGTCCAGGCGTTGTGCACGGGGAGTCCCTACGGCTCACTGCTCTTTAGGGCCTTCCCACTCAGGTGATTCTGTGGCAGCTGTGTCCGTGGGTTGTTGCCACTGGGCAGTGGTCTGCCGTAGAGCAGTGATCCAAGAGTGGATTTAGTTGCTGTTGGAGTTCCCTCAGTGCATGCAGTGGCTGCAGCCTGAGCAGAGGGGGAGGTCTCTGGGTGCCTGCTCAGCAGCAGGCTCCTCTGCAGCACCATCTCTGTCACCTTCTGCTCTACTTGTCTTCCGAACGCTCAGGCTGTGTGTCTTTAACCCCTTGATGCAGCCACTTTGCATTAAGTGCTTTAGCAAGGACGAGCTACTGCCGCGAGGGGTCCAGCAGAATTCCAGGGCTTACCTGAGTCCTTCCCACAGCCCATTTATTTCTAACACAGGCTGCCCAGCTCAGGTTTCTCTGCAGCCCAGAGCCCTGGACAGAAATTTATGCAGTGGCATGATGGAAATAATAAAAGCTGTCTTGTGGGCTGCTCTTAGTCTGCTCTGAACAGCAGCTTCCAGAGCCCAGCTGATCTTCTCCAAGCAAACACCACCTCTGAGGTTCACACTGCAGAGCTCTGCTTAGTATTTTTTGTGGACTTCTAAGGGGATTTAATCAACCTACAGGAAGTGATCCAAAGCAAAAGATGTCATTAAGAAAAGTCTCCTTTCCTCCCTGCAGGCAGGGAGCAGCTTGTTGCCATTAATTTCATGAAGGATGTTGTTTGTCTTGGCTGCAAGCTGAAGCTCACAGGACGAGGGGAGATTTATGGGGTGCTCCACAAAATCACCCAGGCCTTGTGCTGCAGCTCTGCTTTTGCAGTGCCCACCAGAGGCCCCGGAGGTGGAAGTTTCTGTGTGTCCCTGTTCATAAAGGTCTGTTTCCAGAAGGGGCTTTCCTGCAGCGGTCAGCTCAGAGCTCAGCACTCACAGTGGTGGTGCCTGCGCAGTGTGGAGAGCGCAGAGATGCTCACTGCAGCAGCTGGGAGCCTGTGAGAGCTCTGGCGAGGAAGAGTGAGTCACAGAACAGCTTGATTTGGAAGGCACCTCAGAGATCACTCACACCCAACCCCCTGCCACGGGCAGGGACACCTCATGGTTCAGCGCTGGAGCCTCGGCACCATCTCCTCAACTGTTCCTGGCCACCAGGATTTGACTTCATCAGCAGGAAACTGATTTAATTAGCCCAAGGAACAGCCCAGCACAGATGCCTGGATGACATTCACAGGCTCACAGAGTGTCAGGGGCTGGAAGGACCTCCAAAGATCATTCAGTCCAACGCCCCAGCCAGAGCAGGATCTATACCAGATCACACAGGAACACATCCAGGCAGGGTTTGAACATCTCCAGAGAGGGAGACTCCACAACCCCCCTGGGCAGCCTGTTCCAGGGCTCTGTCACCCTCACAGGGAAAGAAAGTTTTCCTCATGTTTCTATGGAACTTCCTATGTCTCAACTTCGAGTATTGTCCCTTGTCACTAGACATCATCCAGCAGAGCCTGGCTCCATCTTCTGGGCATGCTCCATTCCCTTCCTGGCAGGCTTGTGCTCGGCTCCTGACATCAGACAGACAGCAGAGACCTCAGACGTCATCAAGTCCAACAGCTCACAATGCCACCACCCCTGCTAAGCCACTACCACTAAACCACGTTCTTCAACACCACATCCATGTGGCTTTTAAACGCCTCCAGGGATGGGGACTCCACCACCTCACTGGGCAGCCTGTGCCAATCCCTGACCACTCCTGCAGCAAAGAAATCTTTCCTCACCTCCAACCTAACCCTCCCCTGGTACTATTTCAGGTTATTTCCTATCCTCCTGTCACTTGTTCCTAGGGAGAAGAGCTCAGCCCCACCCCACTCTAACCTCTCTTCAGAGAGCTGTGGGCAGCAATGAGGTCTCCCCTCAGCCTCTTCTCTCCCTGTGTGCTTGATTTGAAGGCTGCTTAACCCCCTTTATTCTACTCCTCGACCTCCCCCCCCCCCCCAAATGGTGTTTGCAAGGTCAGGGGGAGTCATCCCTCCCTCTGCTTGGCAGAGGCAGCTGTTGGTGCTTTCCACACGTCATCCTCCTGGCTGCTTTGTTTGCCTGCCTGGCCTGGCCAGGGGTAGGCTGCCTGTGGAGATGGCAAGTGCTGGCCTTCTCCTTTACCCACCATTAACCACTTGGCACTGCAGCTGCAGCCAGTTCTGCACAAGGTCTGTGAAAGCCAAGCGCCCCCCTGCTTGCTTGCTTCACTGCAGGGAACATTCTCCCCCTCCCATCTGCTGCCTTCGTTAGGATTTAAAATGAAATCAGGAGGCAGGATGGGATTAGAGGAGTGGGTGGCACCAGTGGAAAACAAGCTCAGGGCTGGCAGTTCCCCTGCCAAGCTCATGTGAAATTGTTCCTTTTAGCTGGCAGCTTCAGCTGGGCTTGGTGTGGTGACAGCTGGGCCTGGAGGGCAGGAATCCATTTCCATCTCAGAGCAGCTTCTGCACTGGAACCCCAGCACTGCAGCCCCAGCCTTGGCAGCTGTTGCCTGCCCTAGGCTGCAGGGAAGCCTCCTGGCCCACTCTGCCACGCTGGACTCCTCGGCTCTAGTCTGGACTCGTTGCCCAGGTCCCCATGGCAGCTCTGCCTCGGTGCTGACACCTGGCTTGCCCCTAGCTGCGTTCTTGGTCTCAAGCCATGAGCTCATTGACTGTCCAGAAGTAAACCAAGGAAGCTCCCAAAGCCCTCCTCTGGGGAGGAGGCAGATCCAGAGGAGAGGAATCAAGCCTAGCTTTGATTCTTCAGGGTCAGCACCTTCTCCAGACAGCAGGGATGGAGTTTATGCATTTCATGCTTGAAAAGCAAGTGACAAGAGGTGACTGTCCCACAACAACTCTAAACCAATCATCTTGGAACAGGAGCTTACAAACATCAGTCACAGGCTGGACGGGGTTGGGAAGGACCTCAAAGACCATCCCGTTCCAAGCCCCTGCCATGCCCAGGGACACCTCCCACCAGCACAGCTTGCTGAGGGCCTCATTTAGCCTGGCCTTGAGCACCTCCACAGGGAGGGTGCATCCACAGCCTACCTGGACAACCTGTGCCAGTGTCTGCCCACCCTCCCTGGCAAGATTTTCTTTCTTCTCTCCAGTCTCAATCTGCCCTCTCCCAGCTCAAAGCCATTTCCCACATCCTAGCACTATGCAGCTCTTCTGTAGTCCCTTCAGGTACTGGCAGGTTGCTCTCAGGTCTCCCTGGAGCCTTCTCTTCACCAGGCTATGTCCAAGACAGCACAGCCTGGTTGTGTTTGCAGCAATGGCATCATGTGCTCCAGGGTACCCCAGATAACTCTGGAGAAGCAAAGCTGAGGAGACCTTTCCATAAACCAGTTGCAGGCATTGCTGTGAAGGTGCTTACCAAGGCCTCCATGAGAAGTGGGGCAAAAAGAGCCTGGAAAGTCCTGAAGCTGTGGCAGCACTTGACAAGGTTCCTGTGCACCCAGGGGTGTGCCCACCTGCAGAAGGGGCAGCTCTCCATTCCTTGGCTGCCTGCAGTTCCCATGGAGAATGGCAGTGCTGATGGCACCCCTGAAGAGGGGCAGAAACGTGCCTAAGGATGAATGGCTGTTGCTCAGGCAGCCACCATCAGAACACTGGAGGTTTGAGCTCCTTTCCCTGAGGCCCCAGCTCCAGAAGCTCTTTGGAAGCCCTGTCCTTTGCTCTGAGCTGGTGGCTTCATAAGCAGCTGTGGCCCAGCCTGTGTTTTACCCAGTGAGGAGGCATTCTGAAGTGCCACCTGTAAGGCTCACTGTGCCTCGTGTTGTTTCTTTACAGGAGAAGCTGACCAGTTTGGAGGAGGGGAACACAAAGCTGCCAAGAAGGCCAAGAGCAGGGGGAACCACAGGCCCAGTTCCTTTCTTTCTCCAAGGTGGATTTCATTCAAGGGACAACTGAAGCTGGCAAAAACCTGGGTTGTTTGGGTTTGTTTTTTCCCCTGCAGTTCCTTTCCAACCTTGCACGTGTTTTGGATACCTTGTGAAGTCAGAGACGTGTGTGAAGATGAAGCTGTTGCTTACTTGATCCATGGCATGGACTCTTGCAGTCTTTTGTGTTTTGGGGGTGTTTGGTTTGTCTTTTCCACCGTGGCACTGCATCTTTGCAAGGATTTTGATGCTCCCACCAGCCATGTCTTAAACACGCTCAGACACCACGCTTGGTGCTCACACTTCTGCACAACTACCATAAATCCCCAGCCAGTGGTGGCAGAAAAGGGTTGGTGTTTTCTGGGAGAGCTGGGCACGTTCTGCAGTCAGAGGGAAGAGGATTTCTACCAGAGCAAGCCCAGCTTGTCCAGTCAGCTGGCAGTGACACCACCTTGCCACCCTGCTGAAGTGCTGTCAGGTTCTCCCCTTCTTCATCTCCTCAGAAGGTGCATGGCCACTTGCCAACACATGGCAATAACTGCCTGGGCAGCTCAGCAGCTGTGGGTCTTGCTTAGGCTGTGAGGCAGGCCAAAAGAAAGCTGAAGCAAAGCCACGATGGGATGTCTGCAGCTGCCAGACAGACAAGGAAGTCTTCCCGGGGCCCTCACTGCCTTCGAGAAGGTTTCTGCCCCTGATGGGTCCTGGCTACCATCTCTCTGGGTCCTTCCTCACACTATTTAGCTTTCTTGAAAAAAAACAAGCCTGAGGTGATGAAACTGTTTGGCTTAACTCAAGGCAGACCCCCAGGCACAGAAAGCCTTCTGCTGAACCTGGCATTAAACCTGGCTGTGTGACTGCCACACACAAAGCCCAGTGCAGAGCTTTCCTCATCCCAAGCTGTTTGCCTTCTGCACCAAAGCACCTCCTGAGCTGCTTTCCACAGGGATTCTGAGCTGATGGGGAGGCTCTGGGAGATGCTGTGTCTCTGGGTTCATCATTCACATGCCAGGTCTGCAGGACACCTCAGTGGTGGGGTGGTAGAGAAGGAAGCCTCCGCACCAGCGTGGGTTGGGGGTGGGCTGCAAGTGCCCTGCCTTGCATTCAGAGGGCAGTGCACGGTGCAGAGCTCTGCCAGGAGCTGCAGGCCTGCCTGGCCAGGCATGCTGGCTAGGACACAGCTCTCCAGAAATGGGACCTCTTGGCTGGAATGCCATTTAATGAGTGTGCTGAGGCTCTGGAAGGAGGGGAAGAGGATTCATGCCACTGCCACCTAAGTGAGCTCCAAGCACAGCAGCAGCCACACAGCAGGGCAAGTCCTGGAGCGCCAGGGTCTGGCACTGTGCTGAACCATGGCAACCTGCTCTATATTTGCACAGCCATCAGCAGACCTCTTCCCCACTGCCATCCTGCCAAAAGCCATCTGAAAGCCACCTTCAGTCACCATATATAGGATCACAGTCACAGAGTGGTGGAATTGAAGGCATTTCTGGAGATCAAGTCCAGTCCCTCCCCTGCCAAGGCAGAGTCACCCAGGGCAGGACACACAGGAACAGGTCTGGGGGTGTGTGAAAGTCCCCAGAGCTGGAGGCTCCACCACCTTCTGGGCAAGACCTTACTATAATTTCTCCCCCCAGTGTTTAGGAGGTGGGGAGAGAAACTGACCAGTGACCTTGGGGGCCTGCTGACAACCTGGGGACAACCCTGCCTGTGCTCTCTTGGGTTTCTGTCTGGTTTCTTTCTTTTGTAAGAGAAGTCTTTTTATACATTATCTTTGCTACGTAAATCGTGTGCAGTTTGGTGACTACAAAGTAGCTGTTGCCAGTGAAAAGCCAAGGAACTGGCTGCGAAGCTCTGAAGGGCTCCAGGCACTGTGCCAGGGGTCTCAGCCAGGAAATGGAAGCTCTGCAGGTGCTGCTTGGCAGCGTCCCCTGGGAGGCAAGCAGCGGGGCTGCTCCACTCAGCTGAAGGTCTGGCACACAGAGTAATTCCCCAGCCACTCCCACAGCACTTTGCTCCCTGTAGTGACTCCTCTGCAGTGCTTGCTTAAGGCCTGTGTGCCCACACCTGCACACGAGGTTGTCGCCTCTGTTTCACAGCCACTGGAATCAAGTTGGCCCAAGAACCCTCAAGCTCAGGTGCCCCAAGGGAAGGGTAGATTGAGTCAGGCTCCTAACAGCCTCCTGGGGCCATCTCAGCTGCTGCTCCATGAGGCAGTGAAGGGACCTTCAAGATCATCTAAGTTACAACTCCCCTGCCACGGGCAGGGACACCTCCCACAGCACAGCTTGCTCCAGGCCTCATCCAGCCTGGCCTTGAACACCTCCAGGGAAGGGACATCCACAGCCTCCCTGGCAGCCTGTGCCAGTGTCTGCCCAGCCTCACTGTCAAGAATTTCTTCCTCATCTCCAGTCTTGATCTTCTCAAGCTTCAGCCCATGCCTTAGAAGATCAGTTTCACAGAGCTTGACTTTACAAGTCAACCAGCTGGAGATGGCTTAGTACTCTCCAGCTGGGTTCAGATCAGCCCTAATCCATATCCAGCAGGCAGGACACTGCATTAGTACCAGCATTGCCTTGTGTGGCATCCTGGGGCACCTGGGTCCTTCCATTTTCATTGTTGCTTGCACCATGCTCAGAAGCAGGTAGCTCAGCAGATGCAACACTGCACATCACCCTGCAGCAGACAGAAGCACAGGGAGCTTTTGCTTGCTCTTTGGTTCCCAGCACTCTTGCACTGCAGACTCCTGGGAATAGGTAGGATAACAAATTCCCTGCGGGCTGGTGGCTACTCCTGGGTGCTCTGTGCCAGCGCTCAGAACCCCCTGGGTGGTCACTGCTCTGGTGTGCTCACAGCCAAACCAGGACATTTCATAGTCTTAGAGCCTTCAGGGTTGGAAAAGCCTTCTGAGACCTTTCAACCCAGCACCACCACGGCCACACCTCTCTGGAACACCTGCAGGGAGGGGGCATCCACCACCTCCCTGGCAGCCTGTGCCAGTGTCTACCCACCCTCACTGCCAGGAATTTCTTTCCCACCTCCAGTCAGTTTTGCAGCTGCCCCTGGCAGCTCTGCAGTGGACTGAGGTCGGCTCTGCTGTCTGCTGTATGAACACCACTTCCATCTCCGTCTTATAATTTCTCTTATCAGGGGTTTGCCCTGCCCAGGGAGATCTGAGGTGAGTGCTGCTTGCCATTATGCAAACCATTTCATTATGGTATCTCCAGGCCAGTCTCACAGTGCAGCCCTGCCCAAAGAAATCACAAATAAGCAGAGGGAAACCCTGAGACAAGTCCTGCCTGATTTGCCCTCTCACTGAATATTCAGGCCACAGGGTTTGCCCTAATGTGGTGCCCAGGTTTTGTCTGCCGTGCTGGAGCCACACATATGGGACAAGATTAGAACTGGCAGCTTTTGCTGAGTAGCCTCCTGGTAAGTGCTTATCAAAGGGGAAGAAGAAAGGGCCTGGGAAACGCAGTCGTGTTTTGGTGCATCCTCCCCTTCCTTTTGCTTTCTCTGATAAACCCACACTTAGCAATATCCACACTCAAGGAATTTACCTTTTGAGCTGAAGTTGTTCCCAGCCAGAACAAAGTTAAAATGTGCCAGCCAAAGAAGCTGCTGTTTCTCAGAAATTCTCTTCTTCTCTCTGACGCCGAATCCCAAGGGGCAGACTGCTCACAGAGGCAGTTTGTTTTCCCGCTCCTTTGAAGACAAAGCTCGCAGAGTTTCTAGGACAAGATGTTTTCCTAGACAATCTCAACGTTGTCCCTTTGTAAGGATGCTTTTGTCAGGAAGGTGAGCACACAGGCCCAGTCTCATTGTCTCTGTTCATTTCCATCAGCTGCTGTTTCAGTTATTCAGACAGCAGTTGGCTCAGGAGCAGGCTCCCATGCCCGCTGGTGTCTGAGCCTTGCCAGGCACATCCTGCGGCTCCCCTCTGACTTGTCTCTGCTGTGAGTGCAGATGCCTGCAGGTGTGCTAGGCCACACAGGGAAGCTACCCTGACTTCTTTGTTGCTCGTTTCTGACCCTTGCTGTAGCCAGGCAACTAAAGGTTAGGGCTGTAGAAAATGCGAGCATTTTAATTACCAGCCAAAAGTGGTGAATCAGACAATCGGAGAGTCACTGAATCACAGAATCGTAATGGAAGGGGTTGGGAGGGACCTTTAAAGGTCACCGAGTCCAACCACCCTGCAGAGACATCTTCAACCAGATCAAGTTGCTCAATGCCCTGTCCAGCTTCAAATCACAAAATCAGTAAGGTTGGAAAAGCCCTCTAAGAGCATCAAGTGCAACCTTACACCCAACACCTCCGTGACCACCAGAGCATGTCTCAAAGTGCCCCACCTCCCTGGGCAGCCTGTTCCAGTGCCTGCCCATTCTTTCAGTAAAGAAATTCTTCCTAATAGCCAAACCTGACCTGGAATACTTCCTGGGAAGGAGTATCTGCCACCTCCCTTGGCATCCTAGGCAAGTGTCTCACCACACTCAGAATCACAAAGTTCTTCCTTATATCGAGACCAAATCTCCCCTCTTGGAGCTTAAAGCCCTTAGAGATGTTCTCAACCATGTTCCTTGTGAGGCTCTTTGTCCTCGTCCTTTGAGATGGTACAGCCTTGAGGCTGTCTCCCCATGGGTGAACCTGGGAGAAGAAGGCTCTGCTGCTGCCTCCTCCCAGACTCTATATGGAACAGGTAATTGCTTCCAGCTCTGCCTGCAAGAGACAGGGCACAAACCCTTCTCCAGATCCTGCCTCTGACAAGAGAATCTTAATAACAGAGACTGGCACTGCCACACAATTACAGGTCATCTCCATGCCATGCTGAAGTTGAGGGGAAGACAGAGCTGAAGGTCAGAGCCTTTAAAAAGTGAAGAAACATCTCCTACAGGTGCTTGGTTTTAACTGCCCAGGACAGAGCTGGATACAGCTGCAGTTCCCTGCCTTCAGGAAGCTCCCCACAAATCCAGCTCTCATTTATTTAACTTTCTGGTCCTGGCCTCTATCTGCTGCCCATAGCCAGGAGCATGCCCCTGCTCCTGGCCTCTGACCTGAACTGCTCCTGCTGCCCTGGGGAGCTGCTGGGCAGGCAGAGCAGCCCAGGTGCCAAGATGTGCCATTTCCGTTCTGCTGGGTAGAAGCTCTCAAAGCTTTGATGTCCGAAGGCAAGAGCACTCCAGCAGGGAGCTTCACAGCCCATCCTCTCCCCAGGCAAGAGCAGATCCCTTCTATTAGCTCACAAGGCTGCTGACAACACATCAGAGCAAAACTGGAGCTGTCCCCACTGCAGATCTTGAGCAGCTTCCCTGAACGTTGCCATCAAGGCCAGAACCGGAAGCTTACTAACTGCCTTTGGAGGGGTGTTCAGGGTGTCCCAAATCAGGCTCTCAGTGCAACTAATTTGACTAAACAACCATGCAGACATCACCACCTTCCTCTGGAAAGCACAGGGGAGCAGTCCCCACATGAAGGCTCCAACTGCTCCAAGTCTAAAGCAGGGAGGAGGGGCAGGAGCTGGCAGCATTTCCACCATCACCTCTCCTGCACTAGAAGGTTGATATAAGCAAACACATTCTCTGCTGCTTAATGAAAGGACTTTAGAGCTCTGCAGATCCCAGTGGTGATAGAGACAGAAAGCACAGCTCTGCGCTCACAGCCAGGAAACATGGAACTGGAACTGGCAAAGCTGCTCCAGAAGGGATGTACGTAGGGATAGTATGAGGGGTGACGGCCTCAGACTGGAGGAAGCTGGGTTGAGACGAGCCATGAGGAAGCAGTTCTTGCCCAGGAGGGTGGGGAGGCACTGGGGCACATTGCCCAGAGAAGCTGTGGAGGCTCCAAGCCTGGCAGTGTTCAAGACCAGGTTGGAGGACGCCTTGAGCAAGCTGGTAAGAGGTGTCACTTGCCCATGGCAGGGGATTGGAACTGGATGACCCTTAAGGTCTTTTCCAAATCAACCCATTCTGGGATTTTAACGAGAGAAGTCAGATGCAGACCTGGATAAAGCTCCAGAACACTGCTGCTGTCTATCCTTAGGACAATTCCTTTTGTGGAACCAGCCCACAGTGTCTGAAAAGAATTTTCTTCAGCACACAGCTGCATGAACCAGAGGCCCACAAGGGCTGGAAGGACCTGCTGGAGATCATCGAGTCCCACCCCAAGAAGAATGAAGTGCTTAAGAGCAGACCCAGTGGTGTATCCCTTGCATCTTGCTGGGCAGTTTGCCTCTGTTTAGTCTGGGTAAATGTTTAAAGCGGTCTTCCCAAAGCCAAGCAAGCCCCCAGAGATGATTTCTTTGATTGTTTCTCTGAAGTGAAAGCTGAGATTGTCCTTTAGCACGTCCACATTCCACAGAGGCAGGTAGATGCAGGCCGGGGATGACTCCCTGCTCACTCTGCATAACCTCCTCAGCGAATACCTGCAGACCTCGAGGACACAGCACAGCCCCTGGCTGCTGCTCTGTCCCCGCATCTCGCACGCATTCCTTTCCACACCGGGTGCCTCACACCACTAATGCAGGACCCTCTAGAGCGCCTTCACAGCAGGGGCGTGGGGAACTCATTCCTTCCACTTGGAGCGTGGCACAAGCAGTGTGAGGGCAGAAGTAAAACTCATCACCCCCCCCCCCCCCCTCCTTGCATCACAGCCCTGTGAAGTTTGCCGCGCAGCCGTGAAGCCAGCAGGGCTGCTCCTGGCAGCAAGGGCTCAGCTCCTGCCACCGGCCTCAGGCTGCTCCCAAGCTCTGTGCGGAACCACAGAACAACTCAGGAGAGGGAAAGGAAAGAATGTTTCCATCCCTGGAACACGAGGAGCTGCACTCTGCCATTGCCCTTTTCAGGCTGGACCTCCAGCTTGTGCTCTGCAGCAGCAGCCAGGCTGCAGCAGACGCCAGGCACAGCTCTCACCTGCGAGGCAGCCTCCGCGTTTCCTCGGACGGAAGGAAAAAAAAACAACCCAGGTCCTCACAGCCTGGGTTTGGGGCACAGAGCACACAGGGACACATGCTGTGGGTGGCAGGAGGCAGGAGTCCTCTGTGCCTCAGGGTCCCCTCCTGTCCCTTTACAGCCAGGGGACCGGGGGCTGGCTGCCATAGGTGCTGCAAGAGCAGCAGTAGGAAATTTCCACTGACCTCAGTGGCCTGAGCTGCACTTACAGCCTTGTTCTTGTGTTCCAAACACCTCTAAATACAAACCGAAGTGCAGCTTTGACCAAGCCTGACAAACTGCATGGTCTGTAAGGGCCCTTCCCTTACGGGGTCCCCCATTCTGTGAACCTATGGATTGCAGACCTAACGTGAGGGTATGGTGCTCTGGGACATGCTTTAATCCATGCTGGTATTAGTTTGATGGTTGGACTTGATGATCTTGGAGGTTGTTTTCAGCCAAACTCCTTCTGTGATTCTATCATACAGCTCTCTACGGCTCCCTGACAAGAGGCTGGAGTGAGGTAGAGGTTAGCCTCTTCTCCCTGGGCACAAGAAATAAGACCAGAGGAAATGGCCTCAAGTTCCTCCAGGGTAGATTTAGGTTGGACATGAGAAGAAACTTCTTGACTGAAAGGGCTCTCAGAGCCTGGCACAGGCTGCCCAGGGAGGTGGCTGAATGCCTACCCCTGGAGGCGTTTCCAAGAGGCAGAGCTGTGGCGCTGAGGGCCATGGCTCAGGCCCAGCCTTGGCAGAGTTAGAGAAAGGGTGGGCTGGGTGATCTTAAAGAGCTTTGCCAACTAAAATGACTCTATTATTCTATCCTGTGAATAAATAAGGCAGATATAAAGGCATCTGGGATGAGTTTGAGGGCAAGATGACCTGGGCCACTCGATGGAGAGAGAACTGCTTGGTATCTCATCAGACACCCGTGAAGAACAACTACCTCTGTGCCAAGGGCACCTTCCAAGCACATGGCTGCACAGCCTTGAGACTCTGCCCTGCAGTTAGCAATCTGGCTGCTGCCTGCTCCATCACCTTGGCTTCATGTTCAGCTCCCACTGATTTCCTTTGCCAATCACTCCATCTGTTTGCTACTTTTGTCAGCACAGGCATGCTTCCAACAGTCTGCTGGATGTTCCACCAAATAGTCAATGTCTGAGGTAGGCTTCCACATGTTAAGGATTTTGTCCTTCTGGAAGGACTAAGACCATGAGCTGCTACAGTCCATGGCCCTGGGGCAGATGGCTTTGCCATGGGCATGTTGCAAAGTGAAAACTAATTTCGTACCATGCAACTGTAAATGCTGCTTGGGCATCTTGTCCATAGAATCACAGAATCAACCAGGTTGGGAGAGAGCTCCAAGCTCATCCAGCCCAACCTAGCACCCAGCCCTGGCCAATCAACCAGACCATGGCACTAAGTGCCTCATCCAGGCTTGGCTTCAACACCTCCAGGCACAGTGACTCCACCACCTCCCTGGGCAGCCCATTCCAATGCCAATCACTCTCTCTGCCAACAACTTCCTCCTGACATCCAGCCTAGACCTGCCCTGGCACAGCTTGAGGATGTGTCCCCTTCTTCTGCTGCTGGTTGCCTGGCAGCAGAGCCCAACCCCACCTGGCTACAGCCTCCCTGCAGGCAGCTGCAGACAGCAATGAGCTCTGCCCTGAGTCTCCTCTTCTGCAGGCTGCACACCCCCAGCTCCCTCAGCCTCTCCTCACAGGGCTGTGCTCCAGGCCCCTCCCCAGCCTTGCTGCCCTTCTCCAAACACCTTCCAGCACCTCAACATCTCTCTGGAATTGAAGAGCCCAGAACTGGACACACACACAGCACTCAACTCTGAGCACAGGGACAGAATAACCTCCCTTGTCCTGCTGGACAGTGTTACTGAGCCAGGCCAGGATGCCATTGGCTCTCCTGCCCACCTGGGCACACTGCTGGCTCATGTTCAGCTCCTCTACCAGCACCCCCAGGTCCCTCTCTGCCTGGCTGCTCTCAGCCACTCTGTCCCCACCCTGTCGCACTGCTTGGGGTTGTTGTGGCCAAAGTGCAGAACCCTGCACATGGCCTTGTTCAGTCTCATCCTCTTGGCCTCTTCCCACCCATCCAGCCTGGCCAGGTCCCTCTGCAGGGCTCTCCTACCCTCCAGAAGATCCACAGCTGCTCCAGATACCTTCTGTCCAGGATTCTGGTCTGTAAACCAGGATTTAATCAGCAGGAATATGTGGCAGCTTCACAAGGGCAGTGTAAGGTAGGGCCTTACTTCATCTAGCAGTCTGGGATGGATCACCCTGTGACGGCCTCTTCTGCACGCCTGTGACAGAGCCAAATGAGATCTACCCGGGCTGTGGGCCTGCAACAGCTCAGCTGGAAACACCGAGGTCACTCCAAGAGCTTTTGTGGATTCCACAGAGACATCACAGATGTCTCTAACCTCTCTCCCTACCCAGCTACCAAAAATCCTTTCTTTCTGTCTTCTCCCCCAAGAATTAACTGTGGAGCTTCCACAGCTTCTCTGGGCAACCTGTCCCAGTACCTCCCCACCCTCCTGGGCAAGAATTGCTTCCTCATGGCTCATCTCAATCCAGCTCCTTCTGCTCTGAAGCCATCACCCTTAGTCCTGTCACTCCATTAGGGGAGGCATCAACACATAGAACCATAGAATTGTTTGCGTTGGAAAAGCCCTCTAGGATCACAGAGTCCAACCACCAACCTAAGGCCACCATGTCCCAAAGTGCCATCTTACATTTCTTACTTGGGCACAATTTAACCTGCTCTGGCGTTTTGGACCACAGAGACATGCTTCTAATGATGAGTTCTGTGATTTGGGCTGCTTAAAATGTAGGCCAAGTGCTCTTTCCACATTGGATTTTCTGATAGGCTGAAATTCATTAAACAGTTAAAGCCACCAACTCCTAGGAACTTCCCTGAATCCTCCAGCACTTGGCCCTCATTCTCCCCCCACCAACACCCCCTCCATTCCCATTTCCACTATGTCTTTCTGAGCTGCCATTCCTAAGTTCTAAGCAGTTGTACTCAAGTTGCATTTAGCTTTGGTCCTTGCTTGGGGCAGCCTTCCAGGATATGAAGGGGGCCTCCAAGGGGAGCTGGAGAGGGACTTTTGTCAAAGGCTTGCAGTGACAGGACAAGAGGTGATGGCTTCAGACTGGCAGCAGCTGGACTGAGACGAGCCATGAAGAAGTAGTTCTTGCCCAAGAGCGTGGGGAGGCACTGGGACAGGTTGCCCAGAGGCAACCACAGGCTGGCAGTGAGCATGCTGGTCTGCTAGAACAATGCCAGGGGGGTGGAACCAGATGACCTTTAAGATCCTTTTCAGTGCAGGCCATAAAATGATTCTGTGCTGGTTACTGCTTTCAGATCATAAAGATAGGTTTTTAACACATAAATCTCTCTACTTCTACTTCTCCTTCAGTTGGTCTGAACAAGGCTGTCAACTACACTACAAACCTTGTCCTCAATACACAGCTCCTTCTCCTAGAGCACCCTTCTGACTTCTTGCACAAGGCAACTTACACCATCAGCTCCTCAGAAGGTTTTCAGCTTGAGAACCATTTCCCAACTGTTTCAAATGCACGGGTGGGCAGAACTGCAGCCAAATGATGGACTCAAGTGTCCTTTCCTGGACTATGTGATGCAGCCTCAGGCCTGAAGACCACAGGCAGAATCCTGGAGGCTTCCTGAGACTAGCTGGGTGCTGACACTCATTTTCTTTGAGACAGAGCACCTCTGGCAGCTGCTGCTATGTAAGATGCAGTGTTCAGGTGTTCTAGCATGAGCAGGGCTCCTGTCAGGGATAACAGAGTGGGAAGAATGGTAACTGTAGCTCTGGGCAGATCTGGAGGGATGAGGTCTGCAGATTTGATAGGCAAGGAGCCAAACACTGCCAGCAGATGAAAGATGTAAATTGTGCAGATCACTTTTGAACTGCAGTCCTCTGAGAGGAGAGATAGCAAACTCCATGCACCTCAGCAAATGAGGCCACCAGCAACCGACAGATGTGAGGCTGTGCAACTCCTAAACCCCATCCTGCTCCCGCAGTCGTTACACAGCACACATCCTGCTGCTAATTAGTGGGAATGTGGGACAGCACTGCTGGGAGGAAGCAAGCAGCTTAAATAGCAGGGTCCAAATTCTATCTGCAGCTCTCCTAGAAATTGGGATGTCTTTTATTAACCCTTGCCACGCGTGACAGCTGGGAATAAGTGCTGGGCTTGCCTTATTCCTAATGGGTTTTTGCAGCTTATTAGAGGATAACACGGGAAGGATGGCAGCCTGCTCCAGAGACAGCAGAATGGAGAAGTTTCAAGACTGCTCCAGCTCTGAATAGCAGCATTAACTGCTGGACAAATATGAGGATGTTCATGTGCATGACTTGGTTACTAAATGTGTGGATTCTCCTCCTCTCCAGGAGTATGGTTTGTTATTCTTACTGAATTCCAGAGGGTACAGTAAATCCCCCACTCAACCTCCCTCATTTCCCAGACTACAGATTTTGGAAGAAGCACCAGGATCTGCAGAAATGGCCACCGTTGGTGGTCACTGCATTCACCCCCTCCCCAGACTACAATATTTGAAGAACCTGATGAGGTACTTCCAAGTCCCACTGTTCTAAATCTGGGGTCTTTACCTCATGTGCAGGAACCATCTGACACAAAACTAGTTATAGAATCACTAAGGCTACAAAAGACCTCTCAGGTTGTTAAGGCCAAGGACAACCAGAGGCAGGATGTCTTATTCCAGTTCTGTACAAAAGGGTGCTAGGTGGCAGTCCCACAAGCATCTCGACTGTGTCCAGTGTTCTTTTGCACACCAGCTAAAGCATCCAGAACCGGGGCAAAGCCACGAGCACCTATTTCGAATTAAACTGGAATAGCTGCCCACGGGGCAGAAGGAAGAAAGGGAATGGGAGAAACATGTGATGATTTTCCTATCTCAAGCTGCTGTACCCGAAGAAGCGGTAGCACATCGAAGCCCGCGGGAGCACGAGGGCTGGCCTCCCGCACAGCGCCGGCTGCCGGTGTGTGGGGCGCACACCTCGCTGTCTGCCTGCCAGCTGCCCCAGAGTTGTCACAGCTACCCCACCTCCTGCATTTCTGAGCTGCAGAGACGCTCCCGGATCGTTCCTCGCTGCCTGCAGCAGTCTTCTGACAACAGCCCTGCCCTCGCCCCCAGCCCGGGCGCACTCCCCCGCTCCAGCCTGCCCTTTGCTGTTTAGCAATCTCAATCCCTCATGCCCCTGCCGCCCCCTCTGGTTTGTGAATGGAGCCCAGATTAGCACGGCTGCCTTTCCGCTGGGGCAGACACCAAGCCTGCGGAGCCCTGGAGCCCAGCTCCATGATCTCAGCTATCGTCACCACCCGGGAATCCAACAAAACCACCCCCGGCCCCGCGGTGCAACCCCCACCATGCAGCCAGCCGGCCTCCTCCAGCACTGCCGCAGTGCCGACCGAAAAGACAACCCGCAAGCCGCCCTGCTCCCCCGCCTCGGGGCACAGCACCAAGCTCCACAGATAAGCCTCCTCGGCGCCGCAGCCCTTTTGTGCCGGGCGCGGGGCAGCGCCGCCGCCCGCTCCCCGCCCCGCGCCCGCCCCCGGCTGAGGGCGCTGGGAGCCGGTCCCTGTACGCAAGGAAAGTTCGGCGTCGGTTTCAAGGCTCCTCCCTGCCGGTGAAAGGCAGACTGCGGGGCGCCTGGAAACCGGTCCGAGGGAGCGCGGCGAGGCGAGGCGCGGGGCGCGGGCTCGAGGGGCCGGCACAAATGGTCAGGCGGCGGCGGCGGCGGCGGCGGCCGCGGGGGTAGCGGCGGAGTCTCGGGAGGCGCGGCCGGGCGCTGCCGCCTGTGCGGGGCCAGAGCTGTGCGGCCGCGGCTCCCCCTCGAGTGGCGGCCGGGGTTGCTGCCCGCCCCGTCCCTGCCCGCCGATCCCTTCATGACTCGCAAGTTCGAGTCGGGAGGAGCAGCGGAGGAGACGACGGCGGTGGGGCGACGGGAGCCCAGCTGGGCAGGCGGCACCGATTGAGCATGGCCGAGAGGCGCGGGCCGGCGACGAACGGCGGCGGAGGGGAAGTTGGCGGCGGGCGGAGGGCGAGCGGCTGCGGCCGGTGTCAACGGCTGCTGCCGCCGCTGCTGCTCTTGTGGGCGGCGGCGCTGCCTGCCGGCGGCCAACCCTCGGTTCCAAACGGGGAACGGGGCATCTCCATCCCGGACCACGGCTACTGCCAGCCCATCTCCATCCCGCTCTGCACCGACATCGCCTACAATCAGACCATCATGCCCAACCTGCTGGGCCACACCAACCAGGAGGACGCTGGGCTGGAAGTGCACCAGTTCTACCCCCTGGTGAAGGTGCAGTGCTCGGCCGAGCTCAAGTTCTTCCTCTGCTCCATGTACGCCCCGGTGTGCACGGTGCTGGAGCAGGCCCTGCCGCCCTGCCGCTCCCTTTGCGAGCGGGCCCGCCAAGGCTGCGAGGCCCTCATGAACAAGTTCGGCTTCCAGTGGCCCGACACGCTGCGCTGCGAGAAGTTCCCGGTGCACGGTGCCGGCGAGCTCTGCGTGGGGCAAAACGCCTCCGAGCGCGGCACCCCCACGCCCGCCCTGCGACCTGAGAGCTGGACTAGCAACCCCCACCGAGGAGGCGGCGGCGGACCCGGGGGCTCCGGGCCCGGCGAGGCCCGCGGGCGCTTCTCCTGCCCGCGGGCTCTGAAGGTGCCATCCTACCTGAACTACCGCTTTCTCGGGGAGAAGGACTGCGGAGCTCCCTGCGAGCCCGGCCGCCTCTACGGCCTCATGTACTTCGGGCCCGAGGAGCTGCGCTTCTCCCGCACCTGGATCGGCATCTGGTCGGTGCTGTGCTGCGCCTCCACCCTCTTCACCGTGCTCACCTACCTGGTGGACATGAAGCGGTTCAGCTACCCGGAGCGGCCCATCATCTTCCTTTCGGGCTGCTACACGGCGGTGGCCGTGGCCTACATTGCCGGCTTCCTCCTGGAGGAGAGGGTGGTCTGCAACGAGCGCTTCACCGAGGACGGCTCCCGGACCGTGGCCCAGGGCACGAAGCGGGAGGGCTGCACCATCCTCTTTATGATGCTCTACTTCTTCGGCATGGCCAGCTCCATCTGGTGGGTCATCCTTTCCCTCACCTGGTTCCTGGCCGCCGGCATGAAGTGGGGCCATGAGGCCATTGAGGCCAACTCTCAGTACTTCCATCTGGCCGCCTGGGCTGTGCCGGCCATCAAAACTATCACCATCCTGGCTCTGGGGCAGGTGGATGGGGACGTCCTCAGCGGCGTCTGCTTTGTGGGCATCAACAACGTGGATGCGTTGCGAGGCTTCGTGCTGGCCCCCTTGTTCGTCTACCTGTTCATCGGCACCTCCTTCCTGCTGGCCGGCTTCGTGTCGCTCTTCAGGATCCGGACCATCATGAAGCACGACGGCACCAAGACAGAAAAGCTGGAAAAGCTCATGGTGAGGATAGGCATCTTCAGTGTTCTCTACACGGTGCCGGCCACCATCGTCATTGCCTGCTATTTTTATGAGCAAGCTTTTAGGGAACAGTGGGAGAGGAGCTGGGTCACGCAGAGCTGTAAGAGCTACGCCATCCCTTGCCCCAACAACCACAGCAGCCACCACCCGCCCATGAGCCCCGACTTCACTGTCTTCATGATCAAGTATCTCATGACCTTAATTGTGGGCATCACCTCGGGCTTCTGGATCTGGTCTGGGAAAACCCTGAACTCTTGGAGGAAGTTTTACACCAGACTCACCAACAGCAAGCAGGGAGAGACCACAGTCTGAGACCCCTGCCCACCGGGACGGAGAGGTGGCTGGCGGCTGGAGGACCGGGGCTCTGCCTTGGGAAGCAGCTCCTTATCCAAGCTTGGACAAACTCTGCGAACCACGAGTGGCTTCTGAAGGCAGCAAGGAGCAGAGGACGATCCAGGTGGGGACTTATGCATCTGGGGACCTCCCGGATTTGACATCCCGAATCTCGGTCTTTCGTAGGAACTGGAAATGCACCGCCAGGCTGGGGGAGAGGGATGTAAATAGCCTCTGTAAGATTTTGTAAGTATATTTGTATTTAAGTTACAAAAGAAAAAAGCCAACTCATTTTTTTTTATTATTTAGGACACTTTTAACTCTCTGTCGGATTTCACTTCCTTAGTTAAAAAAAAGGCGGCTTTGATTTTTATTTCGTAGGGCAAGAATGGGGAAAAAACTGCCAGTAAGAGAAACCAAAACAACCCCTGTTCGCCTCCCCCACAGCGCTGGTGTTGGAATGGCCTTGCTGGGAGGGCCGGGAGCGTGGCCGCTGCCTCTGCCCAGGGCCCTTCCTGCTGCGAGCCGGGCCCGGGCCCGGGCGCAGGAAGCGTTGGGGAGAAGCAGCAGCTTGCCGCCGGGGCTCCGTGTGGGGAGCACGGAGCCTCCGTTGTCCCCGTTGTCAGCAAGGACAGCAGCCGCCGGGCGGCGGCTCAGAGGAGGCCTGGGGCAGGCCGAGCCCCGCTGAGCCGAGGCGGGAAGCCGGCAGCCCCCCGCATGGGGTGGGCAGAAGCGAGGCCCAGCGCGGCCTTTCTCCGCAGGGAGCGGCGCTCCTCGGGCGAGAGCGTGCGGCTGCCGGCTGCCCGCTGCCGGCTGCCCGCTGCCGGCTGCCCGCTGCCGGCTGCCCGTCTCGCAAGATCAATTTCAGTGCACCGCGTAGCTACGAGAGTTGGCCTGTTGCAGGAGGGAGCACTGCCTGCATCTGCACCGGTCCTTAGGCTTAGGAGGTGGATGGGGACATAGATTTTCCAAATTCCCCTTCGCGCTGTGGTGTTTTCGAGCCTCACTTTTCAGTGGAGAGGTGGGAGCGGAGAGGAGCTTCAACACAATGAGCCGCAGCTTGGAGGCTGTTTTTTTGCCTCTCGTAATTTTATCCATACGCTGGCTCTGTTGGGGAAACACTGGAGCCATCGCCCTGAATTTTAATTCATGGGGTTTTAATTCACGACGTTACAAGGACGCGATCATTTTTATCCATAGTAAAATCAAAGAGAAGCAGGATATTTAGGCACTCTGGCGGGATTGAAAGAGCCTCTGCTGTCTCCCTCCTTTTATTTTCAGTGCGGTACAAACTTTGCCTCCTGCAAAGCGAAGCTGCCGTGTGTGCAGTGCACCGACTGCCCTGTGTGGGGTTGTGCTGCTTGATACCAAACCTGACCTGTACCCTGGGACAGATGCATTGGAATATTTAGTCCTCTGCATGGAAACCAGCAGAATGCTTCTCCTGATTGTATGGTTTTAAACTTCTTTTTCTCCTATTGCAAAGCCTGCATTTAGGTTCATAAACACGGTGTCTATCCTGCCATACCCTGAAATGCAGGATTATTGGAACTCCGTGTGCATTTATTCCTGTCCATTCTCGCCAGATCATCTATATTTATAGAGGAATAGAAATTTATATATATTAAATACCATATTTTTAATTTCTCTGAAATAAATGGAGATTTTGTACAAAAGCTGCCTTGTCCCTCTCCATATCCTGACTCCAGTGCTATGTGAGAATACACCAGGTGCCTGGCATTCCGTGTTTCTCTGTATGCTGATTCACAGTAACAAGCTGGAATTCAGTGTGGGAATTCTTTGTGCAGTTTGGGATGTTCTCTCTGTCTCAATCCAGATTAACCCTTCCAGAGGAGCAGTGTGAATTGCTCGGGCTGTGGTCGCTGCTGTGAAATTCAGGGAGAGATCTGCTGTAGGGCAGGAAAAAGCAGCTCAGCAGTTTGTTCCTCCCCCAACCCGTGTTAAAGGGTTCTCTCAGCTTCAGCTTTTTCTTTTCCTATTCTAAGGCAAACCAAAGGATCCCCAGCCGCTGTTGCAGCATTGTCGGAGGATGCTGATGAGTTGAGCAGTTTGTCTCTTGGCGGGTTTTGTCCGACCAGAGTTAACCGGGATGTTCCTGGAAGCATTCCAGCTGGATGGACAGCACTCTGGCTTTAAACCTTCCACCGCAACAGACCCTGCTCGGGCTTCTCTCCGTTTTTTAAGTCCTTGTTCCCAATGGCTTTGTTCGGAAAGCCTGGCTAATGCTGAGACTTGATCGCTGATTCCCAGTCTTAGAAGCTCCTGCAGCATTTCAGGCCCGAGGGTGATAGGAGTTTTGGCTGATTTTTCTCACATCATGCTGCACTATCAGCCGTGGAGGAGGCAGGGAAGCTTAACAAAACCCTCTAACGAGATGGGACCAGAGGACAGGGTTTTCTTCCTTATCTTAAAGTTTATTTTACATAAACACAGTTGCTGCTTCCTCAGATACTGCGCACATTTTCCCCAAACTGCCTCTCTTTTTTTTCTTTTGATATTTCAGCATTTCCAGTCTCACTGCTCAGCACTGAGCTAACCACCCCCGAGTCCAAGCTGAGTCCAGCTGCAGCTGGAATTTCTGGTCGGTGTAACTGAGGTACTCGGGGCAGTCTCCTCGCAGCTGAGCGGGTGTGGGTTATTTATGCACCAGAGAACAGATTTAAGTGTTATGCAGACTTTGTGTCTGCGGCAGGGCTCAGAGACGAAAAATGAAAGTTTCCAGGTGAAGTAACACATGAACACCTGCAGCTCTTGCTCTGCAGACCCAGATCCTCTGGCTGGCTCATTGCAAAGCTGAAGCCCCGTGGCGAACCTTGGTTACTTTAACAGAATAGAGCACTAAGCAAGGTTGTTCCACAGAGCGCCAGCACTGCCCTGCCGGCTGAGCTAGGTGAGTTGTCCCAGGGCAGTGGTTCACAAAGGTCTCCTTGCATGCTGTGCTGCTGCCTGTTCGTACGTTTATCCCCTGGCACAGCGAGGAGTTTCAGCCCTCACCAAGGTGATCCGAGGGTGTCTCAGCTTCTCTGGCTGCACTGGTATTCTGTCTTTTACCTCACTTCAAAACAAAGCCCTGGCTCCAGGGAATTTAGAGAGGCTCTCTCCTTCAACACCCTCTGTCTACCAGAGAGTACCATCACAGCAAGGAACAGTTTCTTACAAAAGCCCAGCTCTCTTCTTCCTGACAAGTGAGGGTTGTCCTCACTCCAAGAAGGATGTAGAGGTGCTGGAACAGGTCCAGAGGAGGGCAACAAAGTTGGTGAAGTGTCTGGAGATCAGGGCTGGTGAGGAGCAGCTGAAGGAGTTTAGTGTGGAGGAGGCTGAAAGGACACCTGTCTCTGGAGTCAGGTGGGGTTTAGTCTCTTCCTAGGATCAGGTGACAGAAGAGGAAGAAATGGCCTCAAGTTGCCCCAGGGAAGGTTTAGGTTGCAGACAACAGAAGAAACTTCTTGACTGAAAGGGTTCTCAGAGCCTGGCACAGGCTCCCCAGGGAGAGGACTGAATGGCCACTCCTGGAGGTGTTTCCCAGAGGCAGAGGTGCTGAGGGCCATGGCTTAACCCCAGCCTTGTTAGAGAATGGCTGGGCTAGGTGAGCTGAAAGGGCTTTGGCAGTGGTTCTGTGCTACAGGTGGTATTTCAGTGAATTAGCAAAACAGGCCTCAATAAGTCACTGCAAGTGCAGCCTTCTCCAGATGAAAGCAACACCACTTGCACAGCCTGTCTGCAGACAATGCTTTTCCAAGCTCCACATGCTTTACGCAAACTGATTTGGTAGGCTGGGACAACTGTGTTTCAGATTTCCACTTGTGTTTAGTGTAAACCTCCAGTGTAACCACATCAGAGAGTCCTCCAGGCATGAGGTCTTGCCCTCATTTGCATTCAAATCAGCAACATTAAGTTGCTTATCTTGAGGCTGAATAAATAAACTTTGGTCTTCAATACAGCACTTAAGACCCACATTCAGCCACCAGCCTCACCTGAAAAAGCTGCTGGGCTCAGCCCCCCCACAAGCTATGGTCCAAGAACCCCCGGGCTTTGGTGCAGTGTGGAAGCATTGGATGCGAATGACCTGAGCTCAGTTGGGAACTTACACTCATAGAAGCACAGAATGGTCTGGATTGCAAGGGGCCTTCAAGATCCAGTTCCAGCCCCCTGCCATGGGCAGAGACACCTCTCACTAGCCCAGGTTGCTCAAGGACACAGCCAACCTGGCCTTGAACACTGCCAGGCTTGAAGCCTCCACAGCTTCTCTGGACAACCTGTTCTAGTACCTTCCCACCCTCCTGGGCAGGAATTGCTTCCTCATTGCTCATCTCAGTCCAGTTTCTTCCAGCCTGAAGCCATCACCCCTCATCCCGTGACTCCATAACTGCAGCCTGCAGAGCAGGAGCAGGCAGAGTGCAGACCACCCCCAGCTGTGGCACTGCCACTTCCCACTGGCACCCCATCAGACCCGTTCCAAGGCTCAGCCTGCCTGTGTCGCACCAGTCACAGACCTGGCTTCCAGGGATCCAGAGCGCAGCTTTGCTGTGCAGGGCCTCAGCCTCTTCTCATTAGGCTCCGAAGGAGTTTTGCTCCTCACTTCCAAAAGAATGACATCAGCAGCGTTTGCAGGGAGGCACAAACAGTTCCTGGAGCTTTGCCTTTTCTTTCCCATTCAACTACAGGAGAATAAAACAAAACAAAGGCTAGAAGCAGTAAAAACAAATCTGCTGCCTGTTGAGTGGTGCAGTGTGAGGGCTCTGTTTGTTTGGGTTCTTCGATGTGTAATGAAAATAGAGTCACAGAATGGAGGGGTTGGAAGTGACCTCCAGGAATCACCCAGTCCAACCCCTGCTAGGGCAGGCTCACCCAGGGCAAGTCATCCAGGAGCACATCCAAACAGGTTTTGAAAGTCTCCAGAGCAGGAGACTTCACAGCCTCTCTGGGCAGACTGCTGCAGGGCTCCAGCACCTTCACACCAAAGAATTTTCTCCTTAAGCTCAAGTGACACCTCCTGGGCTCCAGTTTGTGCCCATTGCCCCATGTTCTGTCACTGGGCACTACTGACAGGAGCCCAGCCTCTCGCCTGCCCACTCCTCAGCTCTTTCTGATGAAATCCTCTCACAGGCTGCTCTGCTCCAGGCTCAACCGCCCCAGGGCTCTCAGCCTTTGCTACTCACACAGACTCTCCAGGCCCCTCAGCAGCTTTAAGGCTTCTCTTAGACTCCCTCCAGTAGTTCTGTGTCTCTCTTGAACTGGGCGGGGGGGAGGCACAAGAGCTGGAGTTATGGAGGTGTTAGTTCTATTTGTAGCTGAGTACCCTCAGATCCCATCTCCTGGCACAGCTGGGCTGCCCGGGTTGGTGGCAGACTGTCGGACTGCCCGCCCCTGGAGGACCTGGAAAGCTGCATGTGTGTGTTGCTGAGGGCTGTGGGTTAGTGGCAGTGGCTGAGCAGCTGTGGGTGAGCAGCTGGACTCGATCTCAAAGGTCTCTGCCAGCCTCACAGTCGTGTGGTTCTGCTACTATCTGCAAAGCAAGGGGCTTTGGCATTCTGTTCAGGCTTCGGGAGAGGCCTGGCGTAAGCAGCAGTGCCTCGGGTAGCCTCTGCAGACGGCAGCTCTGCTGCGCCCCGGGGAAGGTGACCATGGACCTCCTTTGTTCTGCCTCCTCTGCACAGCCCTGCAAAGGAGGGGGCACGTGTGGAGGAGGGATGGGATGGAGACAGCACTGGGGATTGTTTGTTCTGCTGTCAGATAAAACAGCAATGAGCTTACCCCTGCTTTGCTTTTTGGTTTTCTTCTTCAGTACAAGAGAAGCCTCCTGACTCTGCAGGCAGCCTGGGTATGTGGGGGCTGCAGCACTGAACACAGCACTCAGCCATCCAACCTACTCCATGTCTTTTAAAAACCCTCTTCATGCAGCACCCCCAACATACCACCGACCACGGTGTGCTCCAGCAAAGCCAGTCCCTGCTTCAGAAGAACTGTCCCAACCTGTGGATGCCCAGAGGGCTATCCTGCCTCTGGGGTTGCCTCTTCTCCATGCCCAGGCCACAGCCACAAGCACCTGCCTCAGTTCCAGTACTGAAGCTAATGGCTTCAGACTGGAGGAAGCTGGACTGAGATGAGACGTGGGGAAGAAATTCTTCCCTGTGAGGGTGCTGAGGCACTGGAACAGCCTGCCCAGGGAACAGCCTGCCTGTCCCTTCAAATCCCTGTAGGTTTTTGAAGATGTTTGGATGAGGACCTTAGGAACATGGTCTAGGAGTTGCCTACAGGAAGTTAGGTTATGGTTGGACTGGATGGTCTTAAGGTCTTTGCCAGCCAGGCAGTTCTATGACTCTAAGATCATCTGCTGTTGCCCAGTGGTACTGAGATGTGTCAAATTTAGGTAGTTCCACCCATTGCCTGCCAACCTCAAACTTTTAGACTTCATTTTAAAGAGCCTCTTTCCCATTTCCTGCTCTCTGAAGCTCACTTTCCTGTTTCCAGAGCTATGAAGCCATCCACTGTGGGGGATGCTCTGTGCTGGCCCCAGGGAGCAAACAAAAGCCATCTCGCTTCTAGTCTTCAAGGGCTTGTCCCCACCACCCTGCACGGCCCTGTCTGACTCTCCATCAGCCTTGCCAGCAGATGGTTTCCTTAACCCCATGATGCAAACACCCTCTTCCCTCCTGGCTGTGGGCAGGAAGCCCTCCCAGCTCTTTCCTTCTGACTTTGGCAAGTCCTCTCATAGGGCAATCATGGCAAATGACATATGGGGATATGAGCCTCTGCTTTTGGCTCGCCCATGCCTGCTTTGGCCACTGGAAATGTTAGTGTCCTTTGGCAGATGCTGGCCTGCACTGCTGTCCACAGCATTCACTGAAGTGCAAGAGGAGCTCAGAGTTTGGTGTGCTCACTGTGGCTTACAGACTGCCTACATGGCTGCTCCAGGGCTGGCAGAATGGGAACAGCACCACAAAATCCCAGCACCATGGCAAGTGCCTGTGGCTTGGCTCTCTGCTTTGGCCCTTGCGCCCTGTGCTATCCTGTCTTCTTGGGTGCCAGGAGAACCTGGATCCCTTCCTGAAGTCCAGTGCCAAATTCTGAGTTGGTTCATATAGAGAGGAGCACAGACTGTGAACAGCAAAACTGCTGAATGAGGGCAACTTCTGAAGGCTCTGCTGGAAGCTCTGTTCCTTGGAGCCTTTAAATCCAGATGAGCTATCTCCCCAGAAGATAAGCTCCTGCACACCCTCAAATTCTTACATTTGATGCAGCTATTTCTAATGCAATTCTGTGGCTTGTTAGAGGCCAGGTTAAATAACTCCAAATGCTACTTCTGAACTCCAACTCTATCTGTCAGTGACAGCTGCAGGAGTTCACCTGAGCCTTCTCCAGGCATCTTTCAGTGAGTGCATGGCCTGGCATTTGGAAACTGCTTGGATGGTTCTGCTCCAAGTTGCTCTGGTGGACATCATCCAGGAGGTCGATCTGGACTCCCAGAGAGCACCCCAACACACAGTGTAAAGACTGGGGTGCAATAGCATGACTGGGAGATTAAGTGCTGCATGAATGAGCAAAGAGCTGAGCTTTGCCCTGCCACCACTCTGCAGCTGCGGAGTGATAAGAATGGAAGTAAAAGAGGACAGCACATAAAAGTGACCAGAACTTGTTGGGAAAGCCTGGGGAGCTCTAGGGGAGTGCTAGGACTTGATGAGCTTAGAACCACAGAATAGGTTAGGTTGGAAGGGACCTTCAAGACCATCCAGTTCCAACTCCCTGCCATGGGCAGGGACAGATCCTACCAGCACAGCTTGCTCAGGGCCTCATCCAGACTGGCCTTGAACACCTCCAGGGAGGGGGCAGCCACAGCCTCCCTGGGCAACCTGTGCCAGTGTCTGCCCACCCTGTCAAGGATTTCTTCCTCATCTCCAGACTCAATCTCCTCTCTCCCAGCTCAAAGCCACTGTCCCTCATCCTGTCACTCCCAGCCCTTGTGCAAAGTCCCTCTCCAGCTCTCCTGGAGCCCCCTCAGGTACTGGAGGGCTGCTCTGAGGTCTCCCTGGAGCCTTCTCTTTTCCAGGATGAAGAGCCCCAACCCTCTCAGCCTGTTCTCATAGATCTCTTCCAAGCTCAGCAGTTCTATGACTGTGATTCCATGGTTCTATGTTTCCATGGTTCTCTGTTCTACTGTCTTGTCCCCTTGAGATTTAACTAATCACAAAAAACATGTGCACTGGCAAATCCCAGTCCTCACCACCATGAGTCCATTCAGAAAATATCTTTCTGGCAAGTGCTTCAATAGCCACCAACTTGCCCAGGGCATGGCAACCCTCCAAGCAGTCACTGGATATTGCTAGCTGTTCCAGTTCCCTGAGGAGCAGTGCCCAAAGTGCACACACATGTGGGTGCTTCAGAGGCTGAGGCTCATCACAGCCCGCAAGTGTAGCACATCAGTGCCATGCTTTGGATCATTCCATACCCCTACATTGCTGTAAAGCTTCCTCCTTCTTCCAGGCCAGTGCTCACTTGGTAACAGCTACAGCTACCAGGCTGCTGGGACTGAACAGGAGGCTGCTGGAATGCTAAACATCCACTTTCTCCTCTGTTGTGGCTGCACCACAACTTGGGAACCCTCAGCCTTGTTGCACCAACATCTGGACAACATTTGGGGCTGTCTCTCAAGCACACAGGGTGTGCACCTCTAGTGACTGCTAACTTCCAGCCTCTGTCTCTAATCTATATTTCATGTTTCATGACTGGTAGTCAAAGGAACTGCAGCTAAAGAGCAAGTCGGAATGAAACCGATCCCGGGGAAATCAGTCCCTGCCAGCCTGCACCGGCACACGTCTGTGACAGACACCCTCCCTGGGGATTGGGAGCCATTCTCTCCCACTAATAATCAGCGAGCCTTGCGACTACTGTGCCCACATAATCAAAGATCCCTTCATAAAATGTACTCCCGAGAGGGACAAGCTCCCTGCTCATAACAGGCTGTCAGCTGGAGGCATCTGGAGTCTTTGCTTGCCCTTTTCAGTACCCAGTCATTAGCTCCGTGCTCCCTCATGTCCTCCTGGGTGCAAACCAGAAGGCAATCGTGCACATGGTGCCCTGCAGAAGACACGTGTGGGCACTGGTGGCTTTGCCAGTTTGTTCTCCCCCACAGCCTACCAGAGGGATTTCTCACAGGGAGCACAGTTATATCCCTGCCAGATGGGCTCTGTTCTGCTCGAGCCCAAGTTAAGCTCCCATGGCTCAGAAAGGCACCAGAACCACCTCTGGCGCTCTGAGGTCAGAGCTCGGGGTGCTGGGCTGGGGCAGCCTCTGGGTTGCAGATCTGCACTGCCAAGGACTGCAGGGGAAAAAACACCCAAACCCAACCAAGTCAGAGCAGTTCTGTGCGTACAGTCTCCAAAAACCTAAACAGTTTAAGCTTCCTCCCATGAAAATGGAATCATGGAATGGCAGGGACCTCCATGGCAGGCCAACTGGAACTAGATGATTTTGAAGGTCCCTTCCAACCCAACCCATTCCAGGATTCTATGCTCTTTTCTCCAGGCCTGACATTTACATCCTCACTGCCCCAGTTTGCAGATGACAGAGCCAAAGCAAGGCCCTGGCAGCCCTGTGGCCAGCACAGCAGCAGGTCACCCGGTGCCTTTTGCTGCATGACCAGAGAACACTGCTCTCAAAGACCCAGGAGGGGCAGGCTCATAATGGTCCTTTTGAGAGGAATGTTCTTCACATCCTAGCTCGGTTTTGATTGCTGTTCTGTCCTCATGTGGAATATTTTAACAAGAACTCTGCATAGGGAGGACAATCCATTTTCTTCCCCAGGTCAGAAAGGCAGGGAACAAAGGAGAGGCTGCTGCTGAGCCCAAGCTCTCCTCAGCTACCTGCAGACGGAACACGACTGCGATGTGTTGATGAATCCAGCCCCCTGGCCTCTGCCAGGCATCTTTGCTGTGCCCCCTTTTATGCTGCACTTAGGACAGGCCCTTAGCCTGACCACTGCTTCCCTGGTTTCATCCTCCTGCCACTCCACATTTAGAAATGGGGCTAGCAATTGATTTCTGACTCCATCTGCATCCCTGCTTCCTCAGGGAATTGGGTTGGGAGCATGAAAGCATTTCAAGCATGGACGACACATTCCTGATGCAGTGACAAGACACGGGAGGGAGGGTGGACACGAGGGGAGCAGCACAAGGTGGGCACAAGGGGAGAAGCACAGGGTGGGCACGAGGGGAGAAGCACAGGATGGGCACGAGGGGAGCAGCGCAGGGTGGGCAGGAGGGCAGCAGCGCAGGGTGGGCAGGAGGGCAGCAGCGCAGGGTGGGCAGGAGGGCAGCAGCGCAGGGTGGGCAGGAGGGCAGCAGTATAGAGTAGACATCCCTCAGCTATTAAGGGACACTGATCAGATCCTCTCTGAGGCTACTCCCCTGCATGCTCTCAGTCCCAGGGCTCTCAGCCTTTGCTCCTCACACACGTTCCAGGCCCTTCAGCATCTTCAGAGTCTCTGCTGGACTCTCCAGCAGTTCCCTGTCCCTCTTGACCTGTCGAGTGCAGAACTTCACACAATGCTCCAGATGTGACCTCCCCAGGGCAAAGCAGAGGGGTAGGAGAACCTCCCTTGAGGACCCTTGAGGAGCTGGGGTAAGCCTTTAGCCAGGTCCTCACGCCTGTGTTCCAGGCTTCCAAGCACACTCCCTGCCATGGCTTATTTTTGACCTCTCCCCTGAGAGATGGGTCCAGGAGTGAGGCTAATTCAGCTCCTCTGGTCTCCTGGGAGTCCCACCAACAACTCAGCTGCAGCTTTAGTGACCTGCAGAGAAAATTCTGGGTTTTTTTTTTGCTGACCCTACTTTGGCTAGCCACATGCAGCTGTAAAACTTCATGCTCATAATCCAGAAAGGCAGCTGGGATTTTCAGCCCTAAGCTGTCAAATGTCATGTTCCTACCAGGCTGGATTAAATGATAATAGCAGAATAATTCTTTTAATAAGATATTTCAGATATACTTGAAATTGAAGCTTTAGTGAAACGAGCCCCTTGGAATGCTGCTGTGCCAGAGCAAAACCACACTGAGTTCTGCAGCTGTGGGGTGTTCAGTGGCAGTGCAGCAGAGCCTGGCAGCGTAACACACAAGCTCACAACCTCAGCTCCTACTGAAAGACCACCAGGCCATCCATCTGGAAACTGAGCCTACTAGTACCTGCCACTTCACGATGCCCTCAGTGTAGGGCAATCACTTCACTCCTCTTTTGCTGAGGAGTTTGTTTACCCTGTACAAAAATACACAAATACTCTTTCTTGCTGTGAGTTTTCTGTGTGTGGATGAGTGTGTGGAGTGATGTCAGGCACAAAGAGGTGTGCAGTACATAGCTGGCAATAATCCTTATGAGGACTTGGTGCCAGGGATTCATCTCACTCGCTTTACCCAGAAAAAGGAGCCACCTGCTCCAAGCCAGTCACCTAGGACCTTCTGAAATTGCGGCCCAGCCTGGCCTTCAACATCTCCAGAGAGGAGGCAGCCACAGCCTCCCTGGGCAACCTGTGCCAGTGTCTGCCCACCCTCACTGTCAACAATTTCCTCCCCATCTCCACCCTCAATCTCTCCCAGCTCAGAGCCATTGTCCCTCATCCTGGCACTCCCAGCCCTTGTCAAAAGTCCCTCCCCAGTTCTCCTGCAGCTCCTTCAAGTACTGACAGGCTGCTCTAAAGTCTCCCTGCAGCCCCAAGAATCTATGGTGAGAGACAGCCAGTTCCAGAGGGTGACCCACTCTTATCTCTACAGAATGGGAGAGAGGAGCTTCTCTCCAGTGCCTGCAGAGCAAGCCTGCATAACTAATTCAGTGCAAGCAGACACCTTCAGAATGCTAAAGTTAGGGACAGGAAACCCAAACCAGCTTTGTTCTCCATAGAAGCCTCTCTTGCGGAGCTGACTGACGGAGATTTATGCACCACTTCTGGTTGCCTACCACTAAGTTACAGAAGATGTTTTCCACTTCCTAAGGGTTCTGTAATTTTAGTTTTTCTCTACTGGCTGTGGTCATGATTACAGTGAAGAGGAAATTGCTCATGGTGCCAGTTCAGTTCTTGTTTTGTGTTTGGTCAAATGTTCTCCTTAAGAACATCTTTGAAGCAGATAATTATATAATTGTATAAATGTGACTTGAGCACTGCCATCACTGGGTGGACTTTGAAATCATTGAGGGGAGAAGGAAAAGGGAGGGGAAGAATTCATGAGATCTCCAGTAAAGGGAATTATTAATCTGCAGAAATATGTGCCTCTGTTCCTGCTGGCTCGGCACAAGCACTGACTTCACATCTTGTAATGTGCCTTCTGAAACTGAAAACCCCAAAATAAAACAGAAACGCGTGTGGAGACCTACACTGGTCCAGCCTGGGATGACTTTGATATCTTAAGGAAGCAGATGTAGGAATAAAATGTAAACTAGGTTTGGGAAAAAAATGCAAGCCCAGGAGAAAACCAGCAACACTGTCTCCTGGTGCAATGGTGAGTCTTGGCAAGAACACGTCTGGGTGCTTCTGAGAGCAAAACTCAGATGCTTGGCTCAATCTGCAGCACAGACATCTCCTGCAGTAGAAATGTTATCTCTGCTTTCCCAGCATGTTCTGAGAGCCAGATTCCAGCACTGCCTGAAAGAATGTGTTTCTCTCCAGCAGTGGTTTGAATCTGTAGCTCATCATAGAAGCAAAGAAAATCATCGTGACCAAGTTCTTTGCTGAAGTAAAACAAGCAAAGTGGAGAACATGCTGTGCCTAAAGCAGGCCAGCTCCTGAGCCACTGGAAAATGGCATGCAGTGCTTTGCAAAACTGGGAGGACATGGGAAGTGCACTAACAAGAGAGATAACCACCCTGGGACATACAGCAGCACTCTGGAGATGATAATAAAACTGGTGGAAAACTTGTTACCCAAGTTAGCAGTATTTTGCTGCTTTCTAAGGCCCAGAGAGTTTAGAGCCAGAGTGATTTGCAAAGATAATCCAGCTCAGGCTGTGACCTTTGACAGCCCTCCTGGTGATAGGAAGAACAGATCATCTGGATGTCAGGAAGATGAGAAGGTTGGGAAGGCAGCTGGATCTGCAGGAGAAAACAGGCAAAGGCCATCCTGTGGGCTTAATAAAGATGCCTTTTGTTTAGGGAGCTGGGATAAGTGGGGTGTACCAACAGCTCATTTTCCAGAGCTGCTGTGGCACTGCTATGCTCAAGTCAGAGGCACAGAGCTGCTGTTCCAGCTCTCGGAGCTTCAAAGTGCTGTTGGTTTCTACACTGGATAAACACAGCTTCCAAAACCTGGGTCAGCTCTGCTTCCAGCTGGCATCCAGAAAGAGAGAACACCCTCTGTCAGCGTCACTTTCATAAACAAGTTAGCAGCTAGGCAGATGGGCCATGAAAGAGGTCTTTGGAGGAATGTTCCTGACTCCAGAATTCCAGTTGTCTGACCCCGACAGCAGCACTCCCACACACTGGGGAGCAGATGGGTGAGGTCAGTGGGGGAGTGCCAAGGCTGCAGAGATGAATCGAGAAAAAGGCCAAAGACACAGGAAACCAGATTTGGATCTGGAACTAAAATCCACCACTCTGTCCTCTTTCTAAAATGAAGGGCAACTCCCCTAACTTTTGGGGACACTCAGCATCATAGCCCCAGCTGAAGCACTGCATATAGCTCTGGGGCTCCCTAATACAGGATGGACATGGAACTGTTCAAGACAGTCTGGTGGAGGCCACAAACATGATCAGAGGGCTGGAGCAGCTCTACTATGGGGACAGGCTGGGAGAGTTGGGACTGTTCAGCCTGGAGAAAAGAAGGTCCTGGGGAGACCTCAGAGCAGCCTGCCAGTGTCAGAAGTGGGCTTCAGGAGAGCTAGGGAAGGACTCTGCACAAGGGATGGGAGTGACAGGACGAGGATGGCTCTGAGCTGGGAGAGGGGAGATTGAGACTGGAGGAACAAATCCTTGACAGTGAGGGTGGGGAGACACTGGCACAGGTTGCACAGAGAGGCTGTGAATGTCCCCTCCCTGGAGGTGTTCAAGGCCAGGCTGGATGAGGCCTGGAGCAAGCTGGGCCAGTGGGAGGTGTCCTTGCCCATGGCAGGTGTTTGGGCTGGATGGTTTTGAAGGTCCGTTCCAACCCAAACCCTCTACGATCATGCTGCAGTAAAGTCAAGAAGAGGCAGACACCTCTCACTGTCCCCGGGACACAAGGTTAGACTGGTTTGAGTCTCATCCAAAGAAGATAGAAGTAAGAGCAGCAGGCTGTCTGTATGGACAGCCTCATGTCCAGCCCTCTAGACTTCAATCCATCAGGACATGTAACCTTCCCAAGCTTTGACCACTTTTGAAGCAAAGAAAATTTTCCTGATATCCAACCTAACCCTCCCCTGGTGCAGACTGAGGCCATTTCCTCTCCTCCTGCTCCACATTAAACACCCCAGGGCCCTCAGCTGCTCCTCCCCAGCCCTGTTCTCCAGACCCTTCATCAGTTTTGTTGCCCCTTTCTGGATCTGCTATAGACCCTCAATGCCCTTCCTGGAGCAAGGGGCCCACTTATGATTTCCTCAGGGCTTCTCCTCCTCTTGCTCAGTCAGTTGTGCTGTGCTTGATGGCCAAGTGCCAGCTGTTGAAGCAGGTGTCTGTCAGCCCCACTGCACCTCGCAGCAGCATGCATGAACTCCTGGTGCTTGGAAGCCCAAAAGTAACTGTGGGGCAGTGTTAACAAGTTGCTGTCACAGCCACACCAGTTGCTTGCTGCTGTCTAGCACCATTCCCTGGCATGCACACATGCTGCTGCTCTGGAGACATAGGCACTGTGCTCTGTGTTGCTGTTGCTGCTGTGCTACGGAAGCAGCCTGCCCCTCTGTGCTGAGTGGCACAGCTTGGTACCTCCTCAATTACTCCTCCTGGCCCTCAAAGGCAAGGCTAGCAAATGACGATGGGTACTTGCCAGCAGAAGATCACCTTCTGCTTTGGGCCACCACAGCAGTAACCATACTGAGATAGCTCTCACCTAAATGAGTTTGGGCAAAGCTTTGTCTGGCATCGAGCAGCTGGTTTGCTTTGGTGAAACCTGGGTGAAGAGAGGGAGTGCTGGTTTGAGGGAACTGGAGTATTTTAACAAGAGAAATTAGATCATTGGCTGTGAAAAGTGAGTAATAGTGATGTCTGTGTCACCTATTGGTGTTGCTGAGGTCAGAACAATAGCAGTGTCTCTCACTTCAGTCTGTGTGCCTGGCTGCATCTTGCCTTCCCTCCTCTGCAACCTGATCTGACCATCTCCTTCTAAGCCTTTCCCGGCTCTGGCATCCCCCTGCTTACCTACGAATCAATCAGCTGAGCGTTCAAAGGAGGGCTTGTTTTGGTTCATTCTGAGATAAGGAGGGGTGGGTAGAGGGAGGGAGCTGCCTGGGAACCCTCCTGGGCAGTCCTGCTGCTCGGGAGGGGTGTTTCTGTATTACTTCTAACTTGTCTGTACTTTGTACAGAATGGTAAATATTGTGCACATGTGCTTGTAAATGTGTGTAGTGCTGGAAACAGCTGCAGTTTCACTTCCAGCCCTCTGGCTTGGCCTGCTGATTCCAACTAGGGGGGGAAACTCCCTAACCACCACAGTGGGAAAGCTCAGGGAGCAGCCCCAGAGGGCAATCTGCGCACCAAGGAATGACAGGGGAGGCTTTAGGAGAGAGTCTGGTGAAGGCCACGAGGAGGGGACTAGAAATCTCTCAGGAGTTGAGGCTGAGAGCCCTGGGACTCTTGAGCCTGGAGCTGAGCAGTCCCAGAGGGGATATGACCAATGCTCAGCAAGAGATAAAGGGTGGGGGGCAAGAGGCTGGGGCTAGGCTCTCGTCAGGGTGCCCAGGGACAGGACAAGGGGCACAGACTGGAACCCAGGAGGTGTCACTTGAGCTTAATGAGAAACTTGTTTGGTCTGAGGGTGCTGGAGCCTGGAGCAGGCTGCCCAGAGAGGCTGCTCTGGAGACTTTGAAAACCTGTTTGTCCATATTGCTGTGCAACCTGACCTTGGGGAACCTGCTTTAGCAGAAGGGTTGGACTTGATCTCCAGAGGTCCCTTCCAACCCCATTCAGTGACTTTGCGATTTCATGACCAGAAAGTCCCAGCAGCTGAAAACCCTGATGGAGAGACAGAGGCAAAAGCTTCTCCTTGGTACAGCTCTGCAGGGCTGTGGTGACCATGCCAGCACATCTGTTGAAAGACCTCAGCTCCTCTCTACACTCCTTTCTTTCCAGACACCAGCAGCAGCAAGCTTGGACCTCCACAGAGTCCTGGCCCCAGGATTTTCAGCCAATATGACCCAAGATCTGTCTGTGTGGGCCGTCTCATCCTGCTGCCTACTTCCCACCCCTTTTTATTCCCTCCAGATGTAAAACTGTGATTTTTAAGCTAGATATTCCTGGCAGGTGCTGTGGTTGAAGGTCTACTTCACTCTTTGTCCCTCAAGATAAATTCCCACCCACAGGCTCTTTCAGATTACATTGCAAGCCAATCTCATTTAGCCCAGCAGTGTCTGCTTGTCAGGCTGTCACAGACCTCCTCTGCTGCTCCGCTTGTTTCACTTTTACAGAAATTTGGCAGTAAATCTCATTTTGCCCAAGCCTTGGTCTAGACAGAGCAAAGTTCTCTCTCTAGGAAACTGTTTAGATCCATGGGTGCAGAAATGGTCACTTAGAAATGGAGGCACAGAGCTCTGTGTGGGGTCAAGGGGAAGATGGAAAGTTTGTTGTTGTTGGAGAACAAAAGCACGTTCTGGCTTCTGGTTGCACCAGGGGAGCTTCAGGCTGGAGCTGAGGAAGAATTTCTTTGCTGCCAGAGTGATCAGGGACTGGCAGAGGCTGCCCAGGGAGGCGGTAGAGTCCCCACGCCTGGAGGTGCTCCAGAAAGCTGTGGCCATGGCACTGTGGCCATGGGCTGGTGGCCATGGTGGGTCTGGGTTGGTGGCTGGGCTGGAGGGTCTCAGAGGGCTCTTCCAACTCACATGACTCTATGACTCTATGAATTCAAACCCTATGGGAGGATGCGTCACCAAGAGAAGCTGTTACCTATCCCACACTCTTTTGACCCAAGAATTTCCATGTTTCAGGAGACACAAACAAGACTTTGTGCCAAGGGAGGCTCAGGTTGGATATTAGGAAGAATTCCTTCCCAGAAAGGGTCCTCAGGCTAGATGTGGTGCTGAGGAACATGCTTTAGCTGTGGCAGCTTAACAGTAGCAGTGGGACTGTGAGCTCTAGCTGAGCTGTTGGACTTGATGATCTCTAAAGTCTCTTCCCACCTCAGCAGTTCTGTGGCTCTGATTTAATTTCACTTTAGTTCATGGTTTCTAATGTGGCCCCAGTATAATTCCAGTTTCAAACCTGTGTCTCATCCTGGAACAGAATATTTTTAAATATTTAAACCCAAATCAATGTAAATTTGTTTCCCTTTCTGCCATGGAGGTATCAGACATGGACTAAACAATAAGTGATGAGAGGCAATGGTCTGAGACTAGAGCAGTACAGGTCTAGGCTGAATGTTAGGAAGAGGTCCTTAATTATGAGCGTGGTGTAGCACTGCAATGGGTGCTCCCTGCCCATGGCAGGGGGGTTGAATCTAGAAGATCTGGAAGGTCTCTTCCCACTCAAGCCATTCTATGATTCAATGTCATCTGGAAAAATGCCCCAGGCTATTGCCCCTTGCTTCTAATTTGATCAGTTTGTGCTCCTCGGAGACTGCTACAACAAATCCCCGCTGTGGGAGCAGAGAGGTTACTCCTCCAGTGAGCTATCCAGCAACAGGCAAGTTAAATAAGCAGGAATTTTCACATCTACTTACCCCTTCTGCCGCAGCTCTCTGCATTTCCAGCTTAACCTCTCCCACGGAGCAGCCGCGGTGGTCCTCCTGCTTTGGTGCCGGGTGGCCAGGAGCACAGCTGGGTCCTTCAAGCAAGCGAAAGAGAAGGCAGGTGGGGCTGGCGCTCCCCAGACTCGCTGCGCCCCGCCGGTGCGAGCTGCTTTAGGCTTGCCACGTGTGGCAGCTGGGCTCCTCAGAGCTCGTGCTGCCACACCTGGGCAGCTGCCCTCACCAAAGAGGCCGCTCAGGAAGGGCTGTGCTGGGCACTGGCAGCTGGCACTCGGTTGCTGTCACTTCACTACGGTTTCACTTGTGTGTCACTTGCCAGTCCGTGCCAGGCTGCACTACTGGCCACTGCTCCTGGCTTTGTAGAAAGTTTGCCTAACGAGAAAAGCTGAAGACTAATAAGAGAACTATAGAACCATTCTGGTTGGAAGAGGCCTTTCAGATCACTAAGGCAAACCACTAACCTAGGGGTGCCAAGTCACCACAAAGGGACATCCAAAAAAGGCAGCACACCTACATGGCTCTGAAGCACCTCCAGGGATGGACATTCAGCTGTCCCCTCGGGCAGTCTGTGACAGGCTTTCAGAACCCTCTCCGTCAAGAAGTTTCTTCTCAGGCCCAACCTAAACCTCTCCCTGGGCAACCTGAGGCCATTGGATGTGTTCCTGTGTGGCCTGCCCTAGGTGATCCTGATTTGACAGAGGAGGTTGGACTTGATCTCCAGAGGCCCCTTCCAACTCCTGCCACTCTATGACTCTACAATGTCCTCTCCTCCTGTCACTTGTTCCTAGGGAGCAGAGCCCAACGTCCAGCTGGCTCCAGCCTCCTCTCAGGGAGCTGCAGACAGCAATGAGCTCTGCCCTTAGCCTCCTCTTCTCCAGGCTGAACAACCCCAGGGCCCTGAGCCAGTTCTCTCTATGATAAATGCCCTTGGACTTGGAGTTGCAGAGAGCTTGGCCTGAGTGCTCTGAGCTGTGTAGTTTCTACAGTGCAGAGAAGGACTAGCAGAAAGCAGAACTCCAGCTCTGGGGCAGGTTGGAATTCAGCACATGGTCTGACATATTCATGGCTTGAAGAAAGCAACAAATGTGGGGAAGGTTTATTTTGTGGTGAAGGTGATGTCTGATTGCTGTTGAATACTTTTCATCTATTTTTAATAGTCAAAATTCAATATTCACTGAAAGATCAAAGCACAACAGGCCAAGTCTTACTCTCAGATGTGTATGTTTGCCTCATGCTTTTCTGGCATCTGAAATTCAAGGCACAGCATTTCGCACTGGGGACTTTGCAACCTGGTGCAAGCAAGGAGCTCCTGCTCCTCTTCACAGCAGTACCCCTATGTATGCCCTCTCAGTGCATGCCCCTCTGCCTGCAGTGTCTGAGGCTCCCATGCAGCTCCCAAAGAGGCAGAAAGCAGCAAAAGGAAGGAGTGCATCTTAACCCCATTTTTCCAGGGCATTTAGTTGCTTAATGCTACCCCAGGCCCACAGTGCCTCATGTGTGCTCCTCCCAGCTTCTGCAGCACTGCAGCAAGGTGGGTGCCTTGGTCCTTCTCTCTGGGAACAAGTGACAGGAGGAGAGGAAATGGCCTCAGGTTGCACCAGGGGAGGGCTAGCTTGGACCTTAGAGGAAATTTCTTGGCTGAAAGGGTTCTCATAGCCTGGTACAGGCTGCCCAGGAAGGTGGATGAATGCCCATCCCTGGAGGTGTTTGCAGGAGGCAGAACTGTGGTGCTGAGGCCATGGCTTAGCCCCAGCCTTGGCAGAGTCAGAGAGTGGTTGGGCTGGATGAGTTCAGGGGGCTTTGTCAGCTAAAACAATTCCATGCCACTTCTTGCACTTTCCCCTCCCTCTCACCTCCCATCTTTTTACCTGAGAAGCTTCACTTTTATCAAGTGAACCTCGCAGCACAATCCTGCTCATACCAGGCACTGGGTAAACCGCTCACCAAGCTTCAACAGAGGCAGCAGGTGAGGTCACCTGGTCCTGCCATGCCCAGAGGGGTCCTGTGCTCTGGCATATGCTCAAGCACTCAATATCCCCTTCTGTGCCCGGCAGATGCAGCTCACAGGGGCTGCAGGGATTTGTTTGCAGGGCAGGACACCGTTTTTCTGTGAGGTGAAGCCAGTTTGTCCATGAGGTCCTGTGTTTGTCAACCCAACACCACTGTGCCCATTTGTAAGCCCATCTGGACTGCTGCCTATTAACCCAGGCAGAGCCAGCTGTTACAGAGAGCAAAGCCTGGCTTTCAACTATGTCACCTGGGATGTCACCTGGGACAAAAGCCCAGAGGAATTTCAGTTCTCCATCTTCCAGTGCATATTGAAATGTATTTGAGCCCCGAGACAAGTATCTGCTGGAACGTGGTGAGCTCTGGATTCCGCTCTCACTGTAAGCCAGGAGTGTGGAGCCTCCAGGAGCATCACTGCCTTGCTAGTCTGTAACAGGTTTGGATTTCTTCAGGCAAAGTGCAGCAGCAAGAGCAATTTTCAACACCTTTCTCCCAGGCTAAGATGTTGGCCAGGCTGCTTGTGCAGGCCTCGCTTCACATCCCTTCAGGCAGCAGAGGAAATAGGACATGATGGCCCCCACTGGAGGGTCAGCCTGCGGAACCCCGGGGGGATGGGAGCGCAAAGCAGACGCCCGGGAGAGGAGAGCTGGCAGCAGCTCTGGCTCCCCTGTTGTCAAGGGCTGTCTCCTCAGAACCCTTGAAGTTGGGACCTCTAAGATCATCCAGTCCAAACACCAACCTAAGGCCACCATGGCCATTAAACTATCCCAAATCACAGAACAGATTCACAGAACCATTAAGGTTGGAAGAGCCCTCTGAGACCACCCAGTCCAACCTGCAATCCAGCCCCACCATGGCCACCAAACCCTGGCCCCAAATGCCACTGCCACAGCTTTCTGGAACCCCTCCAGGCATGGGGACTCCAACACTTCCCTGAGCAGCCTCTGCCAGGCCCTGACCACTCTGGTGGCAAAGAAATCTTTCCTCATGTTCAACCTAACCCTCCCCTGGCACAACCTGAGGCCATTTCCTCTGCTTCTATCCCTTGTTCCCAGGGAGAAGAGGCAGGCCGCCACCTGGCTCCAACCTCCTTGCAGGGAGCTGTAGAGATACGAAGGTCTCCTAGCACCACCACAGCCACCAAACCAAGCCCTGATGTGGCACACCTGCCTGCATCCAGTGCCCACAAGGAAGCTTTACTTCTGCTGCTGAGCAGTTGTGTAGTCTGCAGTGAGGGAATGTTTTCTAAGGAAACAGATGTTTTGAAGAGTCTCCAATGGAAGATTTTCTCCAACACGAAAAAACATATTCAAAATGTTAACATAGGGCTACACAAAAGTAACTTTTCCAGTCCTTCGTGGTCCCCAAAAACCAAATTATGCTTAATAAATTCCTGCAATAAGGAACAATTTCAACACATCCAGGGGTTAAGGAAAAACTTTTCAGTCAGAGTGGGCCACTAAAGAAATTCTTGTCCTTTCCTTGGGGCTCCAACAAGCCATTAAATATTTAAACAGAAAAAGCAACTCCTTAGCAGCATGGCAGCACTGCAACTTTAAACACCACAAAAAACAGCACTGCAGTGTTGGAAGCCAGCTCCAGAGTCCATGGGCACCAGACACCTCATCTCCTGCTGGAGAAAAGACACTTCCTTAGGAAGGCACCGAGGGGCTGCTGGCTGCTCCCCGGATCCCCTCCCATCCAAAGGAGGAAAAAAAGCAGATCTGGCTGCTTTATCTGTCTAGGTATTTGCAGAGCTCCGTCCTCCAGAGAATCTGCAGTGGTGGAGTGGGGAATGCAAGCGGGAGCGTTTGTTTGTTCTGGGAATAAGGTGGGTAACGAGAGGCAGGCAGGGAAGGTCCCCTGCGATCGTGCCACTGCAGCTCGAGTAAACAGCAGCAAGGATCACTTCCGAAACACAGCAAAAAGGCAGAAGAAGCATCCTGGAAGCTCTTTGTTCTCAGGGCAAGAAGCACCATAAAAACATGCAAAGAGCAGGGAGTAATAGAGAGAATCAGTATCATCAAGGCTGGAAAAGTCCTCCAAGATCCTCAAGTCTAAGCTCCTCATGCCAAGGGAAAGAATAAATGCTGTGCCTGGAAACTGGAGGCAGGAAAGCAGGAAGGACTCATATCTGCCTCTCTGGATTCCCTTCACACAATGGATGTTTCCTTTGAACTAAAGAGTACAATCATAAACAAGTTAGGCTGGAAAAGCCCCCTAAGACCATCCAGACCAACCATCAACCCAACACCACCACAGAATCACAGAATCAGCCTGGCTGGAAGAGAGCTCCAAGCTCATCCAGCCCAACCTAGCACCCAGCCCTGGCCAATCAACCAGACCATGGCACTAAGTGCCCCAGCCAGGCTTGGCTGCAACACCTCCAGCCACAGCCACTCCACAACCTCCCTGGGCAGCCCATTCCAGTGCCAATCACTCTCTCTGCCAACAACTTCCTCCTGACATCCAGCCTAGACCTGCCCTGGCACAGCTTGAGGCTGTGTCCCCTCATTCTGTTGCTGGGTGCCTGGCAGCAGAGCCCAACCCCACCTGGCTACAGCCTCCCTGTAGGTAGTTGCAGACAGCAATGGGGTCACCAGTGAGCCTCCTCTGCTGCAGGCTGCACACCCCCAGCTCCCTCTCCTCATAGCCTCCATCAAACCATCAACACCAAGTGCCATGGCCACAGCTTTGTGCAACAACTCCAAGCATGGGGACTCCACCACCTCCCTCGGCAGCCTGTGCCAACTCTTGACCACTCTTGCAGCAAAGAAATTTTTTCTCATCTCCAACTCAAACCTTCTCTGGTGCAGTAAGAGGCCATTTCCTCCCCTCCTATCACCTGAAACTAGAGAGACTGACCATGGCTATGGTGGTGTTGGGTTGATGGTTGGACTTGATGATCCAAGCCAAACAATTCTAGGATCCTTTAATCACCTCACTGCGGCTTTCAGACTTCCCTGAGAGAGGAATAAAAGTACAGCCTGCACCTCTCTGATACTGCAGGATACGAGTGCACAGCCAGTTTGGGAATATTCTTAGCTGGGCCTCATTAATAAAATATGGCTGATGATTTATTCATGGCCAGGACAATAGGAGGACAGCACTGAGCACTTACATTAATGGTAACTAGATGCTCTGGGGGGGAGAAACGTGGGGCCTAGTGGAAATTGGTTCTGTCTGCTGCAGTGTTGTGTATAAAGCAGCATGGGTGATTCTTTCTGACCAAATCAGTCCACTGGGGAGACAGAATTCCCTGTTCTACAGATGGAGATAGGAAGGAGGAAATTATTCAGATTAATAGAAGAGTATATTATCACTTCAGTGCTCAATCTCATTTCCACACATGCAATCTTGTATTCTATCTTTTGCACTCTCATTTTCCAGAAGCCTTGAACTTGCTGCTGTAATTATGAATGCAGACCTGATTTCCATGAGAATAACGCTGGGGAAGGCTCTGCGAAGACACCATTTGAAATGGTTGCTATTTAAAGCTGATTTAGCTGGGCTTCTGCTGTGCAAAATTATGTAACGGTGAATCACAGACTCACGGAACGGGCTGGGTGGGAAGGGTCCTCAAAGCTCATCCTGCGCCAGCCCCCGCCATGGGCAGGGACACCTCCCACCAGCACAGCTTGCTCAGGGCTTCACCCGCCTGGCCTCGAGCACTGCAGGCCTGGAGCCTCCACAGCTCCCCCGTCCCAGTGTCTCCCCACCCTCGCTGTACAGAATTTCTTCATGATCCCCGCCGTCAGCTTTCGAGCTGCTGGCCCAGCTCCGCCGGCAGGCCGAGCCGCTCCTTCCCCGGCCCGGCCAGCCCAGCCCAGGGCTGTGTCTGCAGCCGCCACGCCAGGCGCGGGCTCTGCTCCCCTACCTGTGTGCCTGCGGCCGCCGGCCGACTGCTGACAACTGCTGCCCGGCTCGCAGCCATCGCCGCCGCTGCTGCCGTGTGCCTGACCCCGCGCAGTGCCGCGGCTCGCCCGCAGGGCTCGGCGGGGCCGCTCCGGTCCGGCCTCGGTCGGGGCCTGGGGCCCGCAGCCGCCCGCGGCCTGAGGCGCTCCGGAGCCCGCGGAGGCTGCGGCGGCGCCCGGCCCGCGCCCGCCTCTGTCGACAGCGGTTGCAGGGTGAGGGGTGTGAGGCTGACCCTGCTCCAGCAGCCGGGTTCGACTCGATCTGCAGAGGTCCTTCCCAAAGCAGTCGTTTGTGAGGGACACAAGGAGAGCTCCCTGCAGAGGCCAGCCCCAGGGCGCCTGCCCTGCCCCGCGCACGCCGGAGCCGCGCCGGGAGCGCGGAGAGAGGGGACCTGCCCCGCGGCGGCACTGCGGGGGCGGCGGACAGCAGGTGGCTGGGGGGGGAAGGCAGGGCAGGGGCTGCTCCTTTCCGAAAGAAAATACTTTACAGAGAAGAAGGCGGGTCGAGTTCCAGTGCTCTGTGCTGGGAAACTGAGCAGCTGGCAACGCAGCTCAAACCACCATTCTCCTTGCTTTTAAGACTACTACTTCTCTGCTAGGTTTGATAATGCCACCCACAAACCTGAGATCCCACAGCCCTATCTCCCAATATTATCATGCTCTGTACATCAGGTTGTGGGGTTAAACCCCTTAATAAGTCCTGTACCTGCTCAGGCTCTCAAGCAGATGGTCGGCCCTGATCTCGTTCTTGGTTCACAGAGACATAACTGGGTGATGGCTCCAGCCCCCCGCGGACTGGAGAAGGCAGGAGCTGCCTGCGGCACCAGTCAGGCAGCCAAGGGAAAAGAAAGAGGTTAAATCGCTCTGGTGGCTGCTCTGGAAGTCTGTCCTGGAAATGACTGCATCCAAGTCCCAGGCAGCTGCAGCTGTCAGAGTGCAGTCTTGCGGCTGCGGTGAGGTCTAGCAAACCCCCTGCAGTGCTCGGGACGGAGCCCTGTAGGCTTTCAGCTGCCTTAATTCTCCTCTTGCACGGGGTAATGTCCAGGCAGGGCCACAGGCACAGCGATTTGTCTTCTCCCCGGGTTCTCTTCTCTCTGTTGCAAGGGTGAGAACAGCCTGCACTGCTCTCTCTTCTGCAGCCTCTTCCCAAAGGCTTTTCTGGGCTACATTTTCTCACTCATCAGTCTGTGGTCTTGCAGCCCAGAAAGCAAAAGGCAGCCTGGGCTGCACCCAACACACATCAGAGAGGGGATCCTGCCCCTCTGCTCTGCTCTGGGGAGACCTCACCTGAGTGCTGTGTCTAGCTATGGGGCTCCCAATACAAGAGAGACAGACATGGACCTGATGGAGAGGGTCCAGAAGAGGCCATGAAGGTGTTTAGAGGGCTGGAGCAGCTCTGCTATGGGCACAGGCTGGCAGAGTCAGGGCTGTGCAGCTTGCAGAAGAGAAGGCTGCAGGGAGACCTCGGAGCTGCGTTTCAGTATCTGCAGGGGAGCTGCAGGCAGGCTGGGGAGGGCCTTTCAGAAGGGCCTGTGGGGACAGGGTTTGGAGCTGGAGCAGGGCAGAGTTAGGTTAAGCAGAAGGAGGAAGCTCTGTAGTGAGGGTAGGGAGTCGCCCAGATGTGGTTGAGGCCCCATCCTTGCAGATGTTAGAGGCCACGTGATGGAGCCCTGAGCAACCTGATCTAGTTGGAGATGTCCCTGCTGACCTTCACGGGTCCCTTCCAACCTGATGCATTCTGTGATTCTGGTCGCTTTGTTGGTGTCCCTGCAGACTGCAGGGCAGTTGGACTAGCTGACCTGTAAAGTTCTCTTCCTTCAGACCAGAGAACTCTGACCCAGCACTGCGGCTGTTCTGGCCGCACCACAGCCCTCAGGTGGCATCTGGATGAGCTGATCTACATACAAAAGCTGGTCCCAGGTATGAATGAACTGCCAGAGCAGATGGGTTTGATGCACATCAAATCTAACAACAGCCTGCTTTTGCCTGGGAGGGGATGACTCTGAGCCAGCAGCAAATTCTTACCTCTGAGTTATGCAATCCCCCCAAGTCGGCCACTTATGATACAGAGACTCACAGACATGTGGCTTCCAGGCAGTGCTGATTCCAGGTGCTGAAAGCAGAGGGATCAGCTAAATACCACAGGAATCATGGAATCACAGAATGGTGGAGATTGGAAGGGACCTCTGGAGACAATCCCTCTGCTAAAGCAGAGTCTCCTACATCAGGTAGCACATCACATGTGTCCAGGTGGGTTTTGAAAGTCTTCAGAGGAGACTCCACAGCCTCTGTGGGCAGCCTGATCCAGTACTCCAACACCCTCACACCAAAGAAGCTTCTCTTCATGCTTAGATGGAACCTCCTGGGTTCCAGTCTGTGCCCATTGCTCCTAGTCCTGCCCCTGGGCACCACTGACAAGAGCCCAGCCTCTTGACTCCAACCCTTTATCTCTTGCTGAGCATTGCTCAGAGCCCCTCTGGGGCTGTTCTGCTCCAGACCCAACAGCTCCAGGGCTCTCAGCCTCAATTCCTAAGAAATTTCTAGTCACACCCTCCTCCTCATGACCTTCCACTGGACCTTCTCCAGCAGTTCCCTGTCCCTATTGTGCTAAGGAGCCCAGAACTGGACACAATACTCCAGATATGGCCTCACCAGGCAGAGTAGACAGAGAGAAGAACCTCTCTTGACCTGCTGGCCACACTCTTCTTCATGCACCCCAGTGACAAAATGATGCTCAACACAATCTCAGCCCCTTGCAAAGCCCCTTGCAAAGGAGATAGCAGAGAGCAGGCTGAAGCCAGGAGACATTTCTTTTCAGGCTCTCATTTTTTAAGGAGAGCAAAGGAGCCAAGAGGGGCAAACAGCATCACCTGTTCATACAGCCTCACTTTTCATGTGTGTGTGAAGCAGAGCTAGACTGAAACTCTAACTATGGTGGGATTTAAGAGTTAGACACAATAAAGAAAGCCACAACCTATACCTGTAACAAGAAAGGTCACTTCTAGGGGGTTTTGATGTAGTAAAACTTGAAAAATGTATTTGTTTTTGCCCAAAGGCAGAGGCTGGCCTGGCAGCTTGGGCACCACAATGGTAATTGTTCCTAAGAGGCAAAAAGAAATTGTTCCATGAAGTTTCAGTTGCCTTTAAAAGAGACACATTTGAAGGACTACTCGGTGCTGTTCCAGGTTGAGCAGAAGCAAACCTCTCACAGAAAGCTGCTTTCATCTGGAGGTGTTGCTGCAGTCAACACAAATTGCTGGAAAGGGGAATAGGTCAGGAGCTGGAATTCCCTCTCCTCCCCCCCGCAGTACCATTTCTCTGTTGAAGCCTGAGCAGTTCTCATTCCAGAGGGGGAAGAAGTGGCAGAAGGGCCAGCGGAGGATTCTTCTCCAGGAGGTTGGTCTGGCTCAGCGGTTCTGTTGCGTTGTTGATTAATGTAATTGCAGTAGAGATAAGGGAGCAGAGAGGGAAATAAGGCTTCTTCAGGGACCCATTAATTTCTTAAGGATAAAGTGTTTGAAGGTTCAAAGGCTTTGTTAAAGCTGATTTTAAATTTCAAATTCCCATTGCCAGGGGATTGGTTACTTTGTCAAGCCATAAGTTGATCCCAAGCCTTTCCAAGTTTTCTGGCGACGTCGGCACGCTACTAATTGTGAAAATGAGGGGGCTGCTTCTGTGCTCAAGGACAGCCTGCAAAAGATGGCTGCAGAGAGCCCTTTGAAAGCCTGGCAACCACAGCTCTTGTACCCACCAGGACCAGTCACAGTTTTCCGAGGCAGCAGCATCATTCTGGGAAGTCTCTTCTTGTTGGGAGAAACGACACAACATTATCCATGCAAGTATTTCTTCTACAGGGGAGGCTCAGGTTGGAGATTAGGAAGAATTTCTTTCCTGAAAGGGTGGTCAGGGATTGGCACAGACTGCCCATGGAGGTGGTGGAGTCCCCATCCCTGGAGGTGCTCCAGCAAGGTTTAGTGGCCATGGTGGTGCTGGGTTGCTGGCTGGACTGGATGACCTTAGAGGGCTTTTCTAACCCAATCAGTTCTGTGATTCTATTATTCTGTGGCATGTGCAGTGCTGGACAGTAACAGCATTTCAAGGCATTTAACTGGAATGACATCACCCTGAAAAAAAAGCTCTTGTGGCAGGCTGAGGCCCCTGTTTTTCTGCTAAATTCTGTTTTTTTTTAATGTGACCTCATCACCCTGACTCATTTCTCTCTCCTTTAGCTGACATCCAGGCCCGTGTGTCCCGCAGCAGGAACAGACTTTTACTGCTCTATTTTTCACTTCTGAGGCATTCCTGTCACAGCACAAAATAAAACACTGTTTTGGTGGTGTTGCTTTTCAGAGCAAACAGGCTCAGGGATGCAGAGGTGCACACAGAAACTGAAACACTGAAAAGACTTCTCATGCCACAGGTGTGGCGATGGAATCACAACTGCTTTGTGTCAGAGCCAGGACCTTTCACAGAGAATTTAGATACTTCCATAAAACCACAGAACTTCAGTTTCATTGGGAAAAGCCCTCCAAGACCCTCCCACCCAACTGTCAACCCAGCCCCACCATGGCCACCAAACCAAGGCCTCAAGTGCCACGGCCACACCTTTCTGAACACCTCCAGGCATGGAGACTCCACCACCTCCCTATCCCAGTCCCTGACCACTCCAGCAGCAAAGAAATTTTCCTAGGGAAAAAAGGAGCTGTTACTAAAGATGGTGAGATGAGCTTGGTCTGAGCTGCAAAATATGTTTCTGTGCTTGATTTGGGAGGGATTTGATGTGTTCTGTCTGTCTTATCTGACAGAAATGAACCAGCTGTTCAGGGCAGGAGGAGATGAGGACAGCAAGGGTGCCAGCAGCATACCATGCTGGCAGTTCTCAGGGCTTTGCTGTTAGCCTGAAAATGCTGGATACCCTTCTTGAAGCCTGTGGAAACAAAGTACTAACGTCAGCCTGTCCCATCTCAGGGACAGAAAATGCTGGGCTACATGACTGCAATTGCTGCCTTGGCTCTGGAAACTCAGACCCAGAAGGCAAAGTAAAAGCATTGAACCACAGCATTTTGAAGGCAGAAAGTAGTCAATCAGGTCACAACATCCCTGGGGCCAGTGATTGTAGGATCTGTCAAAGCAGCACCATACACATAGATCAGAGACATAGCAAGCAGTGGGACCAGCAGGGGAAGCCAAGGAGCTGGCAAAACGGGCATGAGACACCTAAATACCAGCAGCTCCTCTCATGGCCTTCATGCATCAGCAACACTTCTATGGTTTTGTGTTGGCTTTTTGTTGGCTTTTGTTTGTTTGTTTGTTTGTCTATTTTTCCAGGCTAGAAACTGGTTATTTGAAACATCAACCTGTTAGAGCAGGTCCAGAGCATGCCATGAAGGTGATGAGAGGGATTGGAGCACTTCCCCAATGGGCACAGGCTGGGAGAGTTGGGGCTGTGCAGCCTGGAGGAGAGAAGGCTGCAGGGACACCTCAGAGCAGCCTGCCAGGACCTGAAGGGGCTGCAGAAGAGCTGGGGAGAGACTTTCAACAAGGGCTGGGAGTGGCAGGACGAAGGACAAAGGCTTTGAGCTGGGAGAGAGGAGACTGAGTGGAGATGAGGAAAAAATGCTTGGCAGTGAGGGTGGGCAGACACTGGCACAGGCTGCTCAGGGAGGCTGTGGCTGCCCCCTCCCTGGAGGTGTTCAAGGCCAGGCTGGATGAGGCCTGGAGCAAGCCTTGGTCTAGTGGGAGGTGTCCTTGCCCCTGGCAGGGAGTTGGAACTGGGTAATCTTTGAGGTTCCTTCCAACCCCAACAATTCCATGGTTCCATTTAAGCCACTGCAAGCTCAGAGCCTGCTGCATTCCCTGGGAAAACTTCCCATCATCTGGAGGTGGAGGGGGGCAGGAGAAGTCTTTTAAGCTGCATTAAATAGGCAGAGTCACTGTTGACAGGCAAAAGTCGCCTTTTAAGATTTCATGAGTTCTTTGTTTAAAGACAAGCAAACAAATTCAGGTCACCTCTTTATCCTGCTTAATTTAGGATGGCAACTCTCCAGGCAGATTTTCCTTCTGTATTTTTCCTGGTGGAATCATCACCCTCTTGTGCAATGGGAAAAATGGGGAAGTGGGAAAGGCTGAAGTGGGTTCACTTGGTGTTTCAGGTGGTCTGCCCTGGCAGAGTGCCCCACCTCACCTGCTGCTATCACAGAAAGCTCTGGAGAGGGCTGAACCCCATCACAGGCTGCACATCATCCTCAGCTGTTCTCCATTTTGCCTCAACAACAGAGTCACAGAATTGTCTCACCTGGGGCTTTTCCAACCAAAACAAGTCTGTGATTCTGTGGTAAGGTGGTGGTGGCACAGCTGTTAGGGATCAGATCACTCTCAAACAGGAGAATAGCCTAGAATGTGGGTTTTTTGAGACCCAGCTAACCACTGAGTGGGTGATTAGGTGCCCAGCATGGTAACTACTCATAGAATCACAGAAAGGTTTGGGTTGGCAAAGCCCTTCAGGCTCACCCACGCCATGGCCCTCAGCACCAAGCAGAAGAAAACTCACACTGCAGGCACATCCTGCTGAGGATGTAGTCCTTTATGGCCAGGCCTCCATGGATAGTCCTGTATGGCCAGGCCATCAGGGCTGTCGTCCTTTATGGCCAGACCATCAGGGATGTCGTCCTTTCCTTACAGGCAGCTCCGGCATGCTGACGGTTTTAAGTTGGCTCAGCCAGCAGCAGCTGGGGTCTCTACCAGTCTAGGCAATTTAATGACTTCTAGCTAAACCTTCACAGCTCATCATCAAATCCCCAAATGCTCCACACACCAAATATGCAAACAATTTGCTAGTTAATCCTCTGTCCTGAACAGCCACCCACAGCTGCTGAGGTGCATAATTGCTGCTTCATCAGGGGCTGCTGCTCTATTTACATAATTCCCTGATTGCAAAGAGCAATTTTTTTCCTCTTCATTTGTTTCAGAGGAACAGAGGAAGGGAGCAGGAAGATAACATCTCATTAAATGCAGTGTGCTGAAGAGCCAGTGCTGGGCACAGCTGGTGCAGAACAATGGCAGTTTTCTTTGATGGACTGTAAAAAGTCATTAAGATCTCTCTATCTTATCAGCATCTACCTGCAGCACTGCTGCTTGCTCACAGCAAATACTGGCACACAAACCTGTCAGTGGATTCAGGTGAAGGCAGCTTTAAAGTGCAGCCACCAGGCCTTAGTGTGAGTGGGAAGGGTAAGGTGTGAGACCACTGCTTTAGGAGCCCTGTCCTCTGACACTGGTACCGGGAGGCCTAAGGCAGGTGCAGCACCAGCCTGCTCTGCCACTTCCCATCTTCTCAGTGCTTCACTTTGCAGTCTGGGTGGTTTAACAGGAGCCCAACTGAATTTCTTCCCTTTTGAGAAATGCAAAGCTGAACATGCCCAGCTTATTTCCCTGGCCATCTCCAGGCTGGTGCCAGTGGGTGACCTGAGGCTGTTTGAGCCATCTGCTGCAAAGGCTGCCCTGCTGGTTTGGTCACTGCTTTCACAGCTGTCTGCCGGCAGCAGACCGGTGAGGCTCAGGTCTCAGGTCCTGTGCTGAAGGAAGTGCCTTACAGACTAGTGCTCCTCTTTCATCCTTCACCCCACTTATCTATGGCACCTTTGCTGCCATCCCCTGCCACTTGCCTTCTTCAGCTTCTGCCTCTCATTAGTTACAAGTGATACAGCCAGTGGCTGGAGCCATGGGGAGGACTTCTTTACCCAGTATGCCCTCACATGCTGGGTTTTAAAGTTGGAGAGCTGGCAGTTGGAGCAGTTTGTGCTGATGAACCTCCCAGTCTCCACCTGAACTAGTTCCTCCAGGGCCACATGGACAAAGCAAAGCTCTTTCTTGGAGCCAGAAGAATTCATGTTTTGCTGCAAGTTTCTGCTAGAAGCTCAGCCAGAGCCAGACACCCAGCATGGTTTTCTTCAGTGCTTAAGTTGGTTCAGAAGTAAAAGCTCTGAGTTCTTCTGCCATTGCTCACAAGTTGGAGAGTGAGGGCACCTCTCTCCTGGCCTCTCCAAGCTGCCAGGTACTGACTGACTCCTGGGCTGCTCCCAAGTCCCTCACATGAAGCACACACTCATGGACATGGATCTACAGCTCTTGCAGGCAGGAGGTTCTCAGCTTGATTCTCCTGTCTGTCTGCCAGGCGCTAACATGGGCTTGAACCTCCAAGTCCTATCCCTTTTATTTTTAACTCCTTAAGCCAGTGGGTCAAAGGCTGTCCTTTAATGCACCAAGTCCCACTGATGTCAGCTTGCCCTTAGAGGATGAAATAATATGATGTAGTCTCAGAAAGCAGACCTCAAAGTCAGAGGCTTTTATAGGCATGCTCCTTAGACCAAAGGCTCTAGTAGGTGGACTCTAAGGATTTTATTGTGAGGAGTCTGATGTGGAGAGGAAGCTCTGAGCCACCAGGATGTGCCCTTTCTCTCGGCCAGGCTGTCATCAGATGTGGGGAGTGCTGAGCTGCAGGTCCTCTGCCTTTGTTCCATCTGACAGTGACAGCTGTTCACCAGCTACCAAGCAGGCCATGGAACACAGCAGCAGAGCAGTGCTTCCCTTCCAGGGTCACCAAGTCAGCTGGAACAAAACCTTTGCAGAAAATAGCTTTGACAGGTTTTTTTCCCCCTAGAAATAAACTGGGGGTGAAATCTGGAATACCAAGCGAAGGATATTCAGGATAAGACCAAATTACATACCCATAGGGGATTTCTTAGAATCAGAATTGTTTAGGCTGTTGAAGCCCTCTAAGGTCATCCAGCCCAACCATCAACCCAGCCCCACCATGGCCACTAAGCTGTGGCCCTGGGGTCTATGGCCACACATTTCTGGAACACCTCCAGGGATGGAGACTCCCCCACCTCCCTGGGCAGCCTCTGCCCATCCCTGACCACTCTCTGTAAAGGAATCTTCCTTGGTGTCCAGCCCAAACCTCCTCTGGCACAACCTAAGTCTGTTCACTGCTGTCTGCACCAGCCCAGGCTGTCAACTCATGGATCGTGGATTATTGTCAAGACTTCTGATGCTGAGCCCCAGCAAGCCAAAGGGAAGGAAAAGCAGGAAGAGAAAAATGTGGTGCTCTTGTATCAGTTCACTCATCCTCTTGCTCCCTCCAGAGACACCCATGATTCTTCCCTGCTCTGCAGCAACAGAGCTGGTGTTGCAGATGCTTTAATGGGACTTAAACCACTTTTTTGTATTCATCTTTTACCCTGTTCCTTCTCTACTTCCTGGTTAGGGATTGAATCAGGAGCACTGGAATGCTTTCCAAGAGATTTCCAGTAACACACTGATGCCTTTCCAAGCCTTCACTGCCAGTAAAAGTCAGATGAATCTGGGCCAATACCAATGTTTACAGAACTGAATTGGTCAACCTGAGCTGTCTCACACTGGCTGCAGCACCTCTCTGCACAGAGCCACTCTGAGCTCTCCTTACGTCTTGTCACTCATCATGGTGCACCTCTCACCTTGAAGGGGCAGAAATAGGCCTGGTTCATATGAGGCAGCCACTTGTTTTTAGGGGAAATCAAGGAAACAAAAGGTTCTGAGTGTGACTCAGAGGTTTACATCTAAACTGGATCAGAGCTGAGGTTGAGCCCATCAGCCTGCACCCCAGTGTGTTAGGGCAAGACCCCAACACGGGGCTGCCTGTCTCAGAGCCCAGCACTCTTACTGGAGCTGTTCGGCTCCCAGTTCAAGAGGACAGAGATCTACTGGAGAGTGTCCAAGGGAGACTAGGAGGCTGCTGAAGGGCCTGGAACATCTGTGTGAGGGGCAAGGGCTGAGAGCCCTGGGGCTGAGGGCATGCAGAGGAGCAGCCCCAGAGGGGATCTGATCAGTGTCCCTAAATAGCTGAGGGCTGGGGGGAAGCAGCAGGGGCCAGGCTCTGTTCAGTGGTGTCCTGTGACAGGACAAGGGGCAGAGGACACAAACTGGAACACAGAAGGCTTCATCTAAATATGAGGAAGAAATTCTTCACTTTGAGGGTGCTGGAGCCCTGGAGCAGGCTGCCCAGAGAGTATGTGGAGTCTTCTTCTCTGGAAACTTTCAACTTACATCTGGATGTGTTCCTGTGTACCCTGCCCTGGGTCACTGTGCTCTGGCAGAGGGGTTGGGCTGGATGATCTCCAGAGGTTACTTCCAACCCCTCCATTCTGTGATTCTGTGAAAGACACAACCAAAGAAAAAGTGATTAAAAAGCACTTCTGAGGAGTCTTCCATTCAGCTTAAAGCCAGAACTTCCTGCTGGCTGTGTAAAATAGGGGCAGGTTTTATGCTGAGAGCCTCTGGAATCTTTCTCTTGGCTCTTAATTCTTCTTGCAGTGTTTTAAGATTAGTTTGTGTTGCAGAGGTTGTTTATGGGAAGCCTTCTATCAACTTTCACCCCACAGTGCCAGTCAGTCACAGTGGTCACTCACTTTCCTATTTGCCTGGGTCTTTTTGTAAGTACAAGCCAGTTCTGTACGTACAAACCAGCTACTCAGGTGTGGTCTGAGCAGGGCAGAGCAGAGGGGGAGCTTCCCTGTTGCCTGTACTTTGATAATGCAGACACCCTGACACCACTTGCACAGCTCCAGCAGGCAGGGTTTCTCCAGTTTAAGGAGGCCTGGCACAGCCTTGGAGACGTCTGCCATGTGCTGGCATTTGCTCAGGGCAGTGCCTCAGAGAAGGAGATGACAGCATTTCCCAAACACCTGGCTTTAGGGAGCTCTAAGCCAGTCAAACGTGGAGCTCCTGTTTCCTTAGTAAACACGAAATGGCAGTGACTGCAGGATTACAGCTATTCCACCAGAAAACATCCTCTGCAGTCACTAAAGGCAGGAAAATAGCCAGCCCCCAGGCAATGACTGCACTCTCTCAGCTGCTCTGTGGTCTTCTCTAGCAGCTAAAAGGGGACAAATTGTTCCCCAAGGTGGCTCCAGGTGGCCAGCTGGGTCCAAACCGGGGGGAAATGCCTGTGGAGAAGTCCTCCCAGGCAAAGTGCTCATCCCTCTGAAGGTCATTGCTGCCAGCCTCAGGTGGAGAGCTGTGTTTCATAGGATCATCGAATTGCCTGGGGTGGAAGACACCTCCAAGATCATCGAGTCCAGTTGGAAGCCTCTGACAGGTCCTGTGAGATGGGCAGCATTTGCCTGGCTGTGCAGCCTGGGGTTAAATGCTGCTGAGGCAGCCTCATTCATCCAGGCTGCAGAACACTTCCCAGTGTGGAGAGTTCCCTTCCCTGCTCCTTCAGTTCTGCACGGAACCAACCAACCAGCCTCAAACAATCCCAGAGGACTGAGGGCCACAGCCTGCTCTGCTCAGCCACCTTCTCCTGACTGCCAGCCCCCACTTGGCCTGTTCTCAGCTCACTGCTGTCACTGCCCAGCTCAGGCTCTGCCCAGCGAGGCACCTCCTGCAGCTCAGGGCAGGTTTGCACAGGCAAACCTGAGGCATGATGCTGAGGTTGAACAACAGCTAAAGGAGGGGCTCTGTGCTGTTGCTGCTAAGCACTGGTTCCAAGTCTGAAGCCCGGAGATCACACAAGGAATCATTTTGATTTTGTCCTTTCAGCCTTAAACCACAGAATCATTTTAGTTGGAAAAGACCTTTGAGATCATCAGGTACCAACCACAAACCTAATGCTACCAAGTCCAGCACTAAACCATGTCCCTAATGGCCTTTTAAATCCCTCCAGGGATGGTCACTCCACCACCTCTCTGGGCAGCCTTTTCTAATGGCCGAGAACCCTTTCAGTCAAGAGGTTTCTTCTTGTGTCCAACCTAAACCAACCCTGGTGCAACTTGAGGCCATTTCCTCTTGTCCAAACCATGTCCCAAGTTCATGGGGTTGTTGTGACCCAAGAGCAGGACCCAGCACTTGGCCCTGTTGAATCTCATCCTATTGACCCAGGCTGTCCAGGGCCCTCTGCAGAGCCTCCCTGCCCTCCAGCAGCCCAACTCTGCCTCCCAGTGTACTGTGTCTTTTCCAAAGGTCCAGGAATGCCAGGGATCCCACGGAGCACAGGGGAGCCAAGGGGCCCTTGCAGTAGTTGTCTGTTATCTTAAAGGACTTCATCCTGCAGGACTCTGGGGAGGATTCCAGCTCTCTGGAAGCACAGCTGCCTTTATCTGCCGTCAGTAGCATCTCCCTGCCCCCTTGCCAAAGCTGAAGCCAGCGCTGTGTGCGCAGGGGGACAGAGTGCTGCTGCCCAATGCCAGCTGAAGGACATCTGCTTTCATTATCTTCCCTTGTCTCCTGGATTATTCACAAAGTTCCTCCTCTTTAATGTCTCTCCTCTTGATTATTAATGCATGAGGGATGCTGGCTTCATGGTTCAGAACATGACAACACCTAAGAAACCCCCCGGAAGCCAGGCTTTGCTATGTGTTATTTATAGGCTTTCAGCCTTCTCTTTGCCTCCATTCCTGGGATTTTATAATTAAGGAGAGACCAGCTCAGATTCAGATGGTGGAGGAAGCTCCAGAGTTCTGCATTTGACCTATTTCTGCCAGAATTCCTCTTTAATCACTAAAACATTCCTGTTGTAGGGGGTCAGGGGCTCCAAGTATTAATGCACAAAGTCATGGGATTGAGTTGAATAATTTAGTAATTGCTTTTGTGCATCACACTGAGGGCTGTGTGCAGAGGGGTTAAAACATTTAATGAAGTAAAAGAGTGCTTGAGTCGTTGAAACTTGGAACAGGTCTGGTGAGGAGCAGCTGAGGGAACTGGAGAAGAGGAGGCTGAGAGGAGACCTCATTGCTCTTTGCAGCTCTGACTCAGGGCAGGGAACAAATCCTCACCCCAGTCTGAGTACTGCTTCTGTCCCTGACCAACGAGGCTGCTACCAGGCCTTAACATTGCACAGAACCATGAAATCATGAAATGGGCTGGGTTGGAAAAGTCCTAGGGAGCAGAGCCCAACCCCAGCTGGCTGCAGCCTCCTCTCAGGGAACTGCAGAGAGCAATGAGTTCTGCCCTCAGCCTCCTCTGCTCCACACCAAACACCCCCAGGGCCCTCAGCTGCTCCTTCCCAGCCCTGTTCTCCAGACCCTTCACACATCTTCCCTATCCCTATCCATGTATAGACACCAAGCCCATGGCAGATCCTCTTGAATCATGCCTGGTTCTGGCCATGTTCAGTTAGAAGTCAGTGGTGAAATGTTTTTGGGACAAGATCTTTCTCATGATGGTAAATCAGCCTATGGAGTGCCACACAACTGCTGAGCTCTGAGCTCAGGGTTGCTTTTGATCTGCAACACAAACACAACTGCTCAGGCACTGGCACAGGCTACCCAGGGAGGTGGTAGAGGCCCCATGCTGCAGGTGTTCCAGAAAGCTGTGGCTATGGCACCTGGGGCCATGATCTCAAGAGGGCTTCTTCACACAGAATGATGCTGTGCCTGAGTCTATGATCCTATACCAGTTCATGCCCAACAATGCCCACCCATGAGGATCTGATCCAGAAGGAGCAAGTGAAGTGACAAAGACTAAATACTGCAGTTTGGCCAAGAGGATCCCTGTCCAGTGTTCTGCCTGTTTTGCAACGATGAGTAGAGACCTTTCCCTTTTTCATCTGCTGCCTTCTCCCCAGAAGTGAGCTCAGCCTTGCTGCAATCCCTGCTACTTGCTGAAGATGAAGCTCAGCAAAGCTCACTGCATCCCAGAGAGAAACCCAGGGGGGTGGCTGCTTTCTCCTGACATGTGGAGGGAAGAAAAGCTACTGCTGCTGCTAGAGCAGGGCCAGATAAGGTTAGCAACATGATCAGGGGGCTGGAGCACCTCTGCTATGGGGACAGGCTGGGAGAGTTGGGATTGTTCAGCCTGGAGGAGAGAAGGTTCCAGAGAGACCTCAGAGCAGCCTGCCAGTACCTGAAGGGGCTGCAGCAGAGCTGGGGAGGGATTTTGGACAAGGGCTGGGAGTGCCAGGATGAGCTTTGAGCTGGGAGAGGGGAGACTGAGAGTGGAGATGAGGAAGAGATTCTTGATGGTGAGGGTGGGGAGACACTGGAACAGGTTGCCTAGGAGGCATTCATGTTCATACTGGATGAGGCCCTGAGCAAGCTGTGCTGGTGGGAAGTGTCCCTGACTATGGCAGGGGCCTGGGGATGGATGGGCTTCAAGGTCCCTTCCAACCCATCCCATTCTGTGAACCTCTGCATCTCCTTTTCTCCAGCCTGCCATCAGGCTGCTGAGCAATTCTTTGCGCCAAGCAAACGAGGCTTAGATACTGCAGGAAGATCAAGTTAAAAGTCAGTTCATTAAAGTGTTTTTTCTCCTCAAGAAACAGTTTGGGGGTTTTGGGGGGTATATTTTTTGTAAGTGAATTCAACAAAAAGAGTAGGAGAGAGGAAGAACAGTTGTGGACCGTTGTGTACCGTGCAAGTTTGGTTACATCAGAGAGAAAGCAAATGGCAACTGAGTAGGAAGGAATCTAATCCATAAAGAAAGAGAAAAAGGTTAAAGAAGTCAACAGTAATTAACTGGTGACTGAAGCTGAAAGAAAATGGATCTGTGCTAGCTGAAGGCCATTCTTGCCTTTTGGGATGTGACGGTGGCGAGGAGGGGAAAGAAAGGGTTTGCTGGGTTTGATATGGAAATGTCTGTCACATCTCCTTAGCCCCTGCTGCTGCCACGCGGGACTGCAGCGAGCTTCTGCTCCCCTGAGCCCAGCGTCCTGCCATGCCTGTGGCCACTGTGTGGAGATGAGATACCCTGACACAGCCTGGCAAGCTCAACAGGCCTGGGAGCTTCTGCAGCCTGTGCTGGGCTGTCCTGGGGCAGAAAAAGCGAAGCAGCATAAAGCAAAGGAATCTGAGAAGGGGCAGCAGGGCTACAGCCCTGCAAGAGCTATACAGAGGCCGTGGCCTGGGGATGCAGTCACCCACCACAGAGCCACAGACTCCTCTGGGGACACTCCTGGAGGTGCTGGCATGAGTAGATGTGGAAGGAACAGGGAAGACACAGAATCACAGAGTGGTGGGGGTTGGAAGTGACCTCTGGAGATCGTCCAGTCCAACCACCCCACCAGAGAAGGGTCACTCAGAGTAAACCCCACAGAAACACAACCGAGTGGGTTAGAATGCTTCCAGATCAGACTCCACCACTTCCCTGGTCCTGGCCATGGCTCTGCAGATGTGTGAAAGAGGAGGGCTCCCAGGAGAAAAGCAAGTGACCTGCACCACGTACAGAGTGACAGCTGCTGACTGCGCTGAGCCGCACTGCCTGTGAGCTCCTCGTCACTAGAGAGAGCTGCAGAGACGCTCAGTTAACAGCGCTGCTGTCACCCGGACAGGAACTGCTCTTGCGGGGGCGACTGGGGCAAATCATGCAGAAAGCACAGAAGCACAGAAGCGAGAGGCTGGAAGGGACCTCTGGAGAGCATCGAGTCCAACCTAAACAAGGTCACACAGGAACAGCTCCAGGTGGGCTTGGAACACCTTCAGCGATGCAGACTCCACCACCTCTCTGGGCAGCTGCTCCAGGGATCCAGCACCCTTACATTACACAAGTGCCTCCTCCTGTTCAGATGAACTTCTGATGTGCCACTTTGTGCCCCTTACCCCTTGTCCTGGCACCACTGAGCAAAGCCTGGTGTCATCCTCCTGCCCCCCACCCTTGCAGTATTGATCAGCACTGATCAGAACCCTTGAACACTCTTGAAGTTATAATTTTTTCTCTAATCTCCAACCTAAACCTCTCCTGGCACAATTTCAGGCCTCTCCTCACCAGAGAAATTCTCCAATCCCTCAGCGTCTTTACAACCCTTTCTGGGCAGCATAAAAGCCACTAACCTTGGAGCAACTTTAATGTGTGGGTGCTGGAGCCCTGGAGCAGGCTGCCCAGAGACGTTATGGAGTCTCCTTTCATAGAATCACAGAATCAACCAGGTTGGAAGAGGCCTCCAAGATCATCCAGTCCAACCTAGCACCCAGCCCTGTCCAACCAACCAGACCATGGCACTAAGTGCCCCATCCAGGCTTGGCTTCAACACCTCCAGGGATGGTGACTCCACCACCTCCCTGGGCAGCCCATTCCAATGCCAATCACTCTCTCTGCCAGCAGCTTCCTCCTAACATCCAGCCTGTACTTCCCCCGGCACAAAATCCACCTGGAAGTGTTCTTCAGTGACCTTCTCTGGGCGACCCTGCCTTGGCAGGGGGGTGGACTGGATGATCTCCAGAGATCCCTTCCAGCTCAGTCCATTCCCTGGCTCTGCTCTATTGACAAAAACTAAAGAGGCTGAGTTCCTCGCATGGCCCCCACACTGACCTGATCTTACTGCTTAGTGGTTTTGGGGAGAAATTGCCATGTGAACTCTTCCTGCCTTGAAAGGATTCTTTGTTCACAGTGGCACACACCTGAATTTTAGAGATCTCTACCAGAAAGGGAAAAATAAGAGTGGTTTGTGCACAGTGGGCGGAAGGAGCAGGAAAATGTGTCCTTAATCCTGTTAGCTGCCTTAATTTTGAGTTATTAAAACCCTTGATACCCAGGATGGAACAGGGACTGTCTGGCAGGGTGTGATGTAATCTAGCCCTGCTCCTCAGCTAGCAGATGGCTCACCTTTAAGTCATTTCCAGTATGTGAGGAGATCAAAAGCCACCCTTGCAGCACGCAGGCAGCGAGGGCTCCTCTCTGCTGGGGGCTGCACGGTGCTGTGGTGGGGATATGCAAAGGCTGCTGGCATTTCCAGGCAGCGCAGGCCGACATTTCTCCAGACTTTGAAGTTAATAACCCTTCAGAAGTTGAAAAACTGAGAGATTTCCCAAATCCTTTGAATGTCCTCCGTGCCATGTGCTCAGGGGAGCATCTGCAGGCAATCACTGCAGAGCAGGGTGCCAGGGCCTGCGAGGCGCTGCGGGGCACGCCTGTTGCAGGAGGCAGCAGGGACACCATTAGGATGAGACATGGAAAAGCAAAGATGGAAATTAGCAAGAGGTGTCTGACCAGCAGCAAGAACCTTGTAGCCAGTAAACCAGAGGGAAAATCCTCTCTGGTTTGCATTCCTCCTGAGTATTCTGTGTCCTTCCCACTAGCTAAGCTGCACTGGATGCCCCAAGCAAACCAATGAGCCCACCAAAGTTGTAAGTGGGGAACACAATCATGGAACCATTAATTGTCTGGGGTTAAAGCCCTCTAAGATCATCAACTCTAGCCATCAACCCAACCCCACCATGGCCACTAAACCATGATCCCAGGTGCCATGGCCACGCATTTCTGGAACACCTCCAGGGATGGGGACTCCACCACCTCCCTGGGCAGCCTCTGCCAGTGCCTGACCACTCTGGCAGCTAAGAAATTCTTCCTCATGTCTGACCTCAAACCTCCCCTGCTGCAATAGGCAGGGTTTGTGCCAGTGAAAACCATGAGCTTGTCCTCAGGTTCGTAGCTCAGTGTCTAGGGTTCAAGTCTACATCTGAGCAAACATTTGGCAACCTCGGACATCCTGGGAATGCTCTTCAGGTTTGCCCTCTGCCTGGAACAAAACTGAGGGGGAACCTCCAGCTGGTGTAGGGGCAAAAGCTGGAGACTCCAGTTCTCTCTGAGCACAGCCAGGGAACAAACCTCTCTGCCAGGTGTTCCAGAGCAGGCCAGTGGAATGGGAGCCATGCCAAGGTGTCTGGTCAGAAGGACTGCGAGACAGCTACGGTGTGTCTGAAGAGGCAGCAGAAGAGAGCGCAGCGCCAGCTGTGCTCCTGCTGGGTACAGGCAGAGGCACTCCCCTTCATGCATCATTCACAGCCTGCTGCAGGGACCGCACAAAGCCGGGACACGTCCTCCACACAAAGGAGGGGGAAAGAAAAGGACAGATGCAGAAAAGAAACGATGCTGGCAGCATGTCTGCTGCACGAGCAGCCAGTGTCAGGGGCACCAGCAACACACTAAGCTTAGCAAGAAGCAGATAAATAAGTAAAGAGTGACAGCAGCCCTGCCCCATCCCAGCTGCTGGAAAGCAGACACCTCTGACACCATGGTGTGTCTTCTGCCAGCAGGGAGCAGGCCATGGCTGAAGGGTTTGCTCTCTCTTCTCCCTGTTCCCCGAGAAGTGTTTGCACCATTAGGCACACAAAGGGCAAGAGAAAGGAAGAGAAGAGTGAGTATAAAGAACATGTGTGCATGGGGAATGGACTCCTGCTCTAGCAGCCAGCAAGGCTGTGAGGACGTCGATCTCATCTAGGCTACTTCTTGGCCAAGGTCGAGGCTGACCTCTTCCAGGACCTTTATTTACCAAGATCATGTCTGATTTCAGCAAGGATACTTACAGAGATCAAGGCTCTCCTCCCCCTTTACTCTGCCCTGGTGAGGCCACAGCTGGCGTATTGTGTCCAGTTCTGGGCTCCCAGTTCAGGAAGGACACAGAGACTTGCTGGAGAGGGGCAGCAAAGGGCTACAAAGCTGCTGAGGGGCCTGAAGCACCTCTGTGGTGAGGACAGGCTGAGCCCTGGGGCTGCTTAGCCTGGTGAAGAGCAGTCTGAGGGGGATCTGATCAATACTGATCAATACTGCAAGGGTGGGGGGCAGCAGGATGGGACCAGGCTTTGTTCAGTGGTGCCAGGACAAGGGGCAAGGGGCACAAAGTGGCACATCAGAAGTTCATCTGAACTTCTGTAATGTAAGGGTGCTGGATCCCTGGAGCAGCTGCCCAGAGAGGTGGTGGAGTCTCCATTTCTGGAGGCATTCCAAGCCCACCTGAACCTGTTTCTGTGTGACCTTCTCTAGGTGACTCTGCTTTGGCAGGGGGGTGCCAAGCCCAGATGCAATCCAGAGATGTGATTGAACTCTGCAATGAAAGGCAGACTTCCTGCTAGGTTGGTTTCAACCATACTTCATCTCCTGGGGTTCTGTAGCAGAGGAGGTGCCAAGCCAGCATCTCACACTGCAGTAGGTGGGCTGCACATGCACCAGGGTTTATACACAGATCAGACTCAAATACCAGCAGCCTGTGGCATGGTGGGATGCAAACTCCTTTCAGGTGTGTCTGCAGACTCCAGTTCAAATGAGAACAGAAATGGGACTGAACCTAATAGTAGCCGGAACCCAGAGGGGGAGCTGCTTTGTTTCTAAGAGCTGTCCCCTTGACGTGAGGGTTAGCTCTACCTTGCCCTGCCACAGCAGCGTGTGGCACTAGGGCTGGCTAAGCACTCCTGAAGGCTTCCAGAGATCCTGTGCCCCAACTGTGGAGTCTGTGGAACGCGAACTGGGAGCAAGCTGGGAGCTTTCAGATTCCAATCTGCACGTGGAGCACTGAAAAGAAACTTGAATGTACTTAGGAAATTCCTTTCTGACCAGAAGAAAAACAGAAGGAAACCCCCTTTGGAGACTTGCAGAATGGGAAACAAGGGAGGAGGGCTGTCAAGAGTGGAAGGTTTGCAGCACAGGAAATGCAGGGGCTCTGCAAACACAACCGCTGTTATCAGATGCCCTGCACTGGCCTTGCACCGGGCCTGAAGCTGATATGCTTCAGGGCTGTTTTCATTCGGATCCAGAGATTGCTGCAGGGGCTGTTGCTGGGCCTGTGGAGATCAAGTGGTGTTTTCATACTGGCAAATGGGCAGAGGTTAAACCCCAGGGGAACTGGGTTAGAATAGACACTCTCGGGGAGAGTTTTCAGCATTTGACTCATTCCTGCTCCTTGGGTTTGCAGATCTCCACTCCAGAAGGCTTTCTTGAGCACCAACACCACGAGTTTCAACCGTAGCACCCCGATATCAAAAGCAGGATCCTGGTATTTCCCAAATCCAGGGTTCAGCTGTGGGGCCTTTGCTCCAAGAAAGACAAATGAAGAGCTGGCCAGGTAAAGAGAGCACAGATCTGCCTCGGCAGTCCCCCCTTGCTCCATGCTGCCCAGGGCGGTTCTCTTGAATCGGCAGCTAAAAGGCGGAAGCAGTGCTGTACACAGAGGACAGGGGAGGGCTTCAGTCCCTCGGAGCACTCTCTGCATTCCCTACTTCTGCAGTTCCGTGGAGGTTTCCCTAAATGAGCTGTAGCTGAAGGGAGTACAAAATGAACTGCCTCTCTTCGGGGTATAAGGTGTCAAATTAGAGCCATCAGAAAGGAGAGACAGCCAAAGGCTCAGCTTCTGTCAGCTTAGTGCTGAGCTCTCTGCACCATTGTCTGCCCTCAGAATCAGATTCCAGTTGCTGTCTTCTGAAGTTCCTCATTGACTATAGCTCCAGTTTTCCTTGTGTATGATTTGAAAAGCCTGGCTACACTTTCTGCTCACCCCAGCCACAGCATTTTTTAATGACTCCCTTATTCTGGCACTAATGACAGAGCCCTTTGTGGTCCTGTAGTACAGATCCTAGGCACAAATTACTTCAGACTGCTCTAGCCATCGAGGAGAGACAGGACCTCCACAGGGCAATTCATCTTCCCCATCTTAAACATATGGTGTAGGATGGAGTAAATCACCCTCTGGAGGTGCCCGTCTCTTCCCATTGACTACTAAGGGATCCTGCTGACTGGCAGTGTCCTCCTGGTCTGAGCTAGGACAGAACTGATCCTGTTCAGAGACTTTACTTTTCAGCCCAGTCTCTGCTCAGTGCCAGAGCTTTCGAAGTTCATGGTACATTTGCACAGAGAGTGGCTGCTTCTGAAAGGGACAACAAGTGATGTTTGTACTTACTGCCAAGGGCTGGGATGCAGAAAGGCTCTTTGTGCTTCCTCCTGTGCAGACCAAGGCCACTGCTAAATCTTACGTATGATGCTGTGGTGCAGCAAGAGGTGGCACCTGCAGGGAAGAGCAGTTAGGTGACCCTAAACTGACCAGCAAGGAATTCCATCACAGAATCACAGACCAGTTTCAGTTGGAAAAGCCCCCTAAGATCACCAGGTCCAACCACCAACCTAAGACCACCGTGGCCATTAAACCGCATGCAGTATAAAGCTGAGGCATCACCAGGGTCAAAGCTCTTCTTCACTGGCCAGCATCCAAGGACTCTGTCTTCTGCCTTCCATCCCAGTCTGTGCATTCCTGAATCCATCTCCTGAATCTGGTTCCCACCTGCTGCTAAGTCCAGCCTGGGGCTTGTGCCACAGCATCAGTGGTGATGGTGGCAGCCTGGCCATGGCTGGAGGGATCCCTTGGAAGGACGATTTGCTTTGTGCATATTTATAGATTTAATCTAATTTTATTGTTCTCATGTCAGTCCCAGATGGTTTAGCTTCTTTCCCACCCCATCAGTCTCTCTCACTTCTTCCCATTCTCTTCCCTTTGGGAAGCAGAGGGGTTCATGGACAGCCTCTGGCACTCATCTAGTAGCAGCCCAGCCCTGACCCTTGACACAGAGAATAAACATCTGACCTCAGAGGCCTAAGATGAGGGTCACTGAGTCCTACAGCAGATAGTCAGATGAACATCTCACCTAGGCTGTGTTCCCTGATTCCAGACAGAGATCTGCAGCCACACTTTGTGTCATCACAGAAAAGCTGATTTTCTGTAAGCATTGAAGCAAACTGCTGTAGAAATGCTGCCTCCTGAGTACTCTGGAAGAAGAAAGGAAAGAAGGATATCCTGAGGAGAACATTAAAGACAGGCTGGTAGCTGCCAGCAGGAGGAACCCCAAGCTGTGTTAGGAGGCTCCTTTTACGTTACACCATAGGATTATGCTGGGAATAACTAAGATAAGAGTTTGAAAATGTTCATGAAATCAAGGATATAAAAACTCTCTGTTCAGAGCATAAATTATTAGGCATATAAAGCTGCCTGGCATCTTCCTCACAGCAGGATGGGCTCGTTGCCAAGATTGCATTCATCTCCTAGAAGGGGATGGACAATGTACACAGTTTGGTGGAAAAGGAGGCTGCAGCCAAGTGGGGGTTGGGCTCTTCTTCCTAGTATCAGGTGATAGAAGGAGAGGAAATGGCCTGAAATTGTGCCAGAGGAGGGTTAGGTTGGAAAGGAGGAACAACTTCTTTGGTGTGAGAGTGGTCAGGGACTGGCACAGGCTGTCCAGGACGTCCTTGTCCCTGAAGGTGTTGCAGAAAGGTGTGGCCATGGCACTGGGGACAGGGTTTAGTGGCCATGGTGGGGGTGGGTTGATGGTTGGACTCCATAATCTTGGAAGGCTCTTCTGACTAGAACAATTCCATCATTCTATGAAACCTTCTTGTGTGTTTTGGCTGGAGTCAGTGTTTATAGAATCACTGAATCATAGAATGCTCTTGAAAGGTCATCTCGTCCAACCCCCTGCAGTAAGCAGGACACCCCCAAATGAGGCAGGCTGGGGATGCCGAGGCACAAAGCACCGCAGGAGGCAGCACGTCCGTGGCTGTACCTGGAGCAGCTCTTTGGTGCAGGGTTCCTCTCTGGGACCTAGCCCTCAGGAATCCGTTCATCTATCGTAGCACAGAATCAAAGAATTGTTTTGTCTGGAAGAGCCCTCTGAGACCCTCCAGCCCAGCCAGCAGCCCAGCCCCACCATGGGCACCAAACCATGGCCACAGTGCCATGGCCACAGCTTTCTGGAGCACCTCCAGGCACGGGGACTCCACCACCTCTCTGGGCAGCCTCTGCCCATCCCTGACCAGTCTTGCAGCAAAGAAACTTCCTCATCTGCATCCTAACTCTCCCCTGGCTAGCTGAGTGCTCTCTACTTACCTCTCCTACTACTCTCCTGGGGCAAATAAAACATCAGTAATTGTATCCATGAATAATTGACTCAAAACTACAAAGTGAAGAGTCAGTCTGAGTGCTCATACCAACAACAAGGCACAAAGAAGTTGCTAGAGGAGTCCTTGCTGTGCACAGCAAACGTGGGCTCATAAGGTCCTGGTCTGTTCCCATCAGCTGCCATGCAATTAGTGACAGCAGATCGGCTGTCAGATACCAGCTCCCACTGCGCGCTGCTGTGCACCTCCTACACCCCTGGGCATGGCCAGCATCTGCCTGTGGCCCCGTGTGGAACACAATTAGCTTCCTAGGATTGCTGGAATGTCTCCATTAGCTTATTAATTGGTAAGATTAATTAATTAAGATTAATTAGATTAGTAAACTACAGAGGCAGGCTGTAGATATCTGATATAAAATGATGTTCAAGCTGAGGCTCCATGGGAAACCGTGTCTCTGAGAGAAACTTTCCAGACTTTGCTGCCAGGGATCCAGCCTTGTGTCAGGAATCCATGGCTTGTGTCAGGAATCCAGCCTCGTATCAGACCCAGCTGCAAATGCAGATGTGGTGCATCCCAGATGTTTGGGTACTATTGCAAATTAACACATTGTTTGAGCTGGGAAAGACCTGTGAGACTGTCGAGTCTAACCATCAACCATGGCCATTAAACCATGTTCCAGAGTGCCATGTCCACGCGTTTCTAGTCCAGGCCCCTGCTGGAGGAGGTTTATCTAAAGCAGGTTCCACAGGACAGCATCCAGCTTGATTTTTTAAATGGCTGCCTCAAGCTGTGCCTCCGATTACAGCATTGAGACCAAGAACCCAGGTTCAAACATCCTGATGCTGTCCCCCATTTGAATTCTGGATCCAGCTCTGCCCCTGCACTGTGCATTTTGGGCTCCTTTCTCAATAAGCAGGAGCAGCAGTAGGTACTCCACGGCTCCACCATTCACAGCTCTGGTCAGAGACACTGAAACACAGCAAAGACAGTGCCCCAGCACAACCCTGTGCCCAAAGAAGGGACTCAAGCTGCTGCTTTGGTTGTAGCAGAGGACTTTCAGATGTCGCAGTCTTTGGCAGTGGCTGTGCAGCCTGAACGCTCAGCAGGATCATCAGCGCAGCAACTGCTTCCCCTTCGGCTGAGTGAAAGGGGCAAAACTCCTACCGAATGCACTGAGCATTTCTAGCAGAACATCTCCTCTGTGATCTTTTATTGGCTTGGAATCAAGAAAGACCATTCTGATAAAAGATTGCTCTGGGAATATTTGGGAAGACCAGTTTAGAAAGTAGGGTATGCACAGAACCTGCACTTCTTACCGCCAGCCAAACCTGCTGCTCCCTGAGGAACCGCTGGGGTCTGTTCGGCTGAGGGGACACTCCCGTGTGGCTGTGCCCAAGGGCACAGGGTGCCTTAGTCTTCAGCCTCATTCCCTGTGAGAATGAGATCTGCTCTATTTCCACCAAGCCCACAATGCCTGAAATGCTGCGGGAGGGAATTGCTTTGAGCTCAAAGAGGGCAGACCTAGACTGGAGAATAGGATAAAGTTGTTCAGAGTGAGGCTGGGCAGACACTGGCACAGGCTGCCCAGGGAGGCTGTGGATGGCCCCTCCCTGAATGAGGCCTTGAGCAAGCTGTGCTGGTGGGAGGTGTCCCTGCCCATGGCAGGGGGCTGGGGCCGGATGACCTTGAAGGTCCCTCCCAGCTCAAGCCATTCTAGGACTCTATGATTCTGTGACCATTCCTTTCCTAAAGAGACATTAAATAGGGAAACTCCCTTAAAAAAACCCACACCAGCAACACCAAAATAAACCAACCCAAAAGACTGTGCCAGAGCCCTGACCTGAGGTCCCACCTTCCTGCACACCAAAGGGCTGAATGCCAGGGGGGATGCATGTGCTGCTCCACCCTGCTTCCCTGCTCCCTGGGAAATACAGCACTGAAGTGGAAAGAGGCTGGCGGATGGGCTGAGGGCACCCAGGAGCTTCCCAAGGCTATCTGAAGCACAGCTCAGCATGGCTGCTAGGGCAGTGAGACGTTTATGGGCAGAGCAGCAGGACAGGGTTTGATAAAATGCATACTTCTGGACAATAAAAATGAGCAGAGGCTGCTGAGGCTGCTTCTGAAAGGTCTGCGATGTCTGCAGCAGAGCCTGCACAGCCTCAGACCAGCCCATGTGTAAGGGCAAAAGTGTCTCATGTTCCACGGCTGCCTGAAGCCAAGATCTGCTCCAGATGAGAGAGACTCCTGCTCAGAAGGCAATTCCCCAGCACATAACAACTTATTTGGATACCAAGAAGTTATTTGGGGCATCTGGAGAGAGTTGTCAGTGTAACAGCAGTGGCTTGTTACAGTGGGGTGGGAATTTCAATAGCCCTTGTGAAATGGCCTCAGCTTGCACCAGGGGAGGTTTAGGTTGAACATTAGGAAAAAGTTCTTTGTTGCAAGAGTGATCAGGGATTGGAACAGGCTGCCCAGGGAGGTGGTGGAGTCCCCATCCCTGGAGGTGTCCGAGAAATGTGTGGGGACATGGTTTAGTGGCCATGGTAGTGCTGGCTAGAAGGTTGGACTGGATGATCTTAACGGTGTCCTCCAACCCAGTTACCCACCTGGTGTACATGCAGCTCTACAAGAGAATCCTGCTGCAGTGGATATTGCAGGCTGCTTCTGTGTCCTGTGACGCTCCTGGAATGTGTTTATTCAGTTTTCCCTTGTGCATTAAAGCTCCAGGCAGTAAGGGGAAGCAGTGATGTGCTTTGCTGCAGCCCAACACTTCAGCAGCTTGCTTCTGCCCAAGCAGATTACCACCAGTGTGAGGACAACTTCACTGGCATCAGCACTTCCATACTTTACATCCTCTATGTTCCTGCCACTGTTAAATGGATTCCATCTTTCCTTTGGGACCCACATCAGTTCTTCTGTGCTCGACGCTCATCTCGTAGTGCTTTCTGCCCCAGCAGCATCTCCTGCATCATCACTTCTCTCGCAGCACATGAATTCTCCAACAGCCTGTGAGAAGCTGTGAACAGAGCCTTAATTAAAGCCACATTCTGCAGAAAGGTGTCTGGCAGTAGGGCTGGGGGGAGGGCTGGCTAATACTGAGCAGCTGTTAAAACACACCATTGAGTTGAGCTCTCCCCAAGGGCAAAGGAGCTGTGAGCTGCACGGCAGGGCAAGCCCTGGCTCCAACAACCTGAGCTGCAGAGCTACAGGAGGCTGCAGGGAGGTGGGGGTTGGGCTCTCCTTCTAAGGAACAAATGATAGGACAAGAAGAAATGGCCTGAAATTGTGCCAGGGTAGGTTCAGGTTGGAGATCAGAAGAATTTCTTTGCTGTGAGAGTGGTCAGGGACTGGCAGAGGCTGCCCAGGGAGGTGGTGGAGTGCCCATTCCTGGAGCTGTTCCAGAAAGGTGTGGCCATGGCACTTGGGGCCATCGTTTGGTGGCTATGGTGGGGCTGGGGTGCTGGCTGATCTGGATGACCTCAGAGGGCTTTTCCAACCCAAACAATTCTGTGATTCTATGTAGGAAACAAATTCCTTTGCACCTATAACAAGACATGAGAATTTACTCTTGAAGCAGTTTTGCTTCCAGGCAAGTTCTGCGTCTTTCAAATCTCTGTTCAGTGTTTTCTCCTTTATCCTCATGCCCCAGGAGGCAGCTCCTAATCCCTTAGCATTTACTGCAAGCACATCCCATGGTGGAAGGGATGAAGGAGACATCTCATGTGCTGGTGCTGGGTTTGCTCATCCCTGGTGATGGGCACGCTGGAGGAACCTGAACAGCAGGGAGCGCGCTGGCACTCGGAGGTGGCTTTGCTGCCATCGAGGGGGGTCTGCTCCTGCCTTCGCCCTGCAGGCAGCCACGATATCTCTCCAGACACCTGCCGGTGGCATTGCCTCTGGGCGTGGCGCTCATCTGAGGCAGCAGTGCACCTCTGAGCTGCTGAGCAGACTGCAGCTACAGCAGCCAGCACAAGCCAGCAGTGCAGAGCAAGCCTGATGAGATCCACGGGCGAATCCTTCTCCTGTCTCACCTCCTCCTCTAAGCACCAAAGGAGGGCCCAGCCCCGGGCAGCAGGCAGCTCCCTACAGACACTGCTCAGCTGAAGGCCTTCACACAGGGCAGCAGGTCCTTCTGAAATGCATCCAGCCTTGGCAGCAGGCTTCCTGCCCTTGCAGGAGCAGGGATGGGATTTCAGCTACAACCTTCCTGGCCTCAGACTGCCAGCAAGTTTCCCTCTGGTTGCTTTCCACGTGCAAGGCAGGAAGAGGGCACAGTTTGTTTGACTAGGGAGCTGACCCTTCCAGTCAAGAAGTTTCTTCTCATGTCCAACCTAAACCTCTGCTGGTGACACTTGAGGCCATTTTCTCTCCTTCTGTCACTTGTTCCTAGGGAGCAGAGCCCAACCCCTACATGGCTCCAACATCCTCTCAGGGAGCTGTAAAGAGCAATGAGGTCTGCCCTCAGCCTCCTCTTCTCCAGGCTAAAACCCCCTAGGGCCCTCAGCTGCTTCTCTTGACTGAAAGGGTTCTCAAAGCCTGGCAGAGGCTGCCCAGGGAGGAGGCTGAATGCCCATCCCTGGAGATGTTTCCAAGAGGCAGAGCTGTGAGGCTGAGGGCCATGGCTCAGCCCCAGCCTCCACAGAGCAGGAATCCAGCTGGACCAATTCTATGACTTTGTGGTCCTGTGACCTCCTTTAAGTCTGTTGATTTTCTATGCAGCTAATTAATGTAGTCTCAGGAGGATTTGTAAATGCCCAGTTTCCAAGGGAGAAGAAGCTGAAAGCAGGACAGCTGGTGCCCACCTTAGCCTGTGTAAGGATGCAAAGCCAGGACACAGCCAGAAGAGCGGTGGTGCTCCACACTTGAACGTGTGGTTGCTGGTTATTAGTTGGTTGCCTGGAGCCCAAGGAGTTTAAGAATTCATTCAGCTTTGGAAGATCACCTAGCAACAGTGTCTGGAAACCACTGCTCTGAGGGAATTTTCACTTGATTATGTTTTCAAATGCAAGGCGAGAGCGTGCAGAGCCTCACAGGAGATCAGAATGGAAGCGAAGGCACAGCCAGCACCCAGCTCTGGCAGCCAGAGGAGCCCTGCAAACAGGCTGCCTTCCACTGCTCCAGCTGTGCCCAGGGATCATGCTCCCCAGGCACTTGTGAAGGCACAGTCAGAATTTCACTGGGAGCCAGCAACACCAAATCAGCTTTGATTGTGATCACCTATAAACAGGTAAAACTGCACTCAGCCACACAGTGCAGTGACAGCTGCTGCAGAGCAGCAGGATGCCCACCTGAACCTCTGCTGCAGACACACTGCTGTGCTGGGACCTCGTCCCAGACATCCTGCAGAAAGCTCTGAGGAGGCCTTTTGCAAACCTTCACTTACTTTTACACCTTCAGGTTACCTTTAGATCTCGAATTTGCAGTTTGTTCACAAACCCACACTGGGGATGGTTCTGCTGCAGGAGGGATGCTCTGTACATAGCACAAGGGACCCTGGAGCAGACAGCTGGTGCCAGTTCCCAAGGCTTGAGTCCTACACCTTTGAGAAGGACAGGCCACAAAGTGTGGCTGTCCCCTGTGGGCACAGGGTGCAACAGTGTGCTCTGCCCTGCATGCCTGGACTTTCTGCACACTCTCCTCTGCCACACACACAGAGGGGACATCTGTTCTGCAAACAACCTGATGGGTCAGGGGGCTGTGAGAGCTGCTGTCAGCCAGAAGAGCACTACCACACATGCCTGTGTGGCATCTATGGTCATCACAATGGATTGTTAACTACATGGGAAATCACACACACACAATCACAGACAGGTGGGGCTTGGAAGGGACCTCTGGATATCATGCAGTCCAGCTCCCAGCTAGAGCAGGATCACCCAGAGCAAATCCCACAGGATCACAGCCAGGTGGGTTTGGAATGTTCCCTTCCAGCCCCAACCATTCCAGGATTTGATGGGTCTGCCTAATGAAATTTGTAGAGAGACTGTGAGCCCAAGTCACCTGAAGCACCTGGGCACCTATTTGCCTCTTTAGCTTCTTTAAATGTGTCCACAGACATCAGAGACATTCGTCTGGTCCTGAAAGTAGAGCTCTGCCTCCCCTGACTGCCCAGGCCTGCTGCTCAGGTCATGGACTGAAGGAACGCTAGGTTCTGCCTGAAAGACTGCAGGTATTTCACTCCCTGTGACTCTGTCACTGGGGAGCATGTGGCAAAGTAAAGTTTTAATCGAACAATACTTTCCAACATGGTCCTTGGCCTCTGCATTCCTGGTCCAAAAATCCCAAAGCCTTGTTTGTTTTAATATCTCCAGAATGTAAACCATTTCAAGACTCTGGAGATAAAGAGGGGGTATCACCAGTTACAGGGCACAGCCATAAATATCCAATGACATGAGAAGGTTGTTGCAGGATCCCAAGGGAAGTTCAACTTCTCAGGCCTGGACTGCAGAACAGAAACTCCTTGAAGCCAGAAGAAAGAGAAATAAATTATCTTGGGGGTATTTATTTCCCTGGAGCACTTCTCTCAGCTCCATCTCTCTCTTTCAGTACTTTACTTTGTCAGCTTCCCAGATCATGGAAACTGCTGCTTTTCAGGATCAGCTGGAGGACCAAAGCCAGGAAGAAACAAAGAGGCCAACAAGGGGCAATGGCCTTGGTCATGTTTATGATGTGTCTTCACTGACAGAAATGGAAGAGAAGGACAAGGAAGCTGGGGAAGGGTCTGGAGAACAGGACTGGAGAAGAGCAGCTGAGGGCCCTGGCCCTAGGGGTGTCTGGTGTGGAGCAGAAGAGGCTGAGGGCAGAGCTCACTGCTCTCTGCAGCTCCCTGAGAGGAGGCTGCAGCCAGCTGGGGTTGGGCCCTGCTCCCTGGTGTCAGGTGATAGGGTGAGAGGAAATGGCCTCAAGCTGCCCCTAGGGAGGTCTAGATTGGACATCATGAAAACAAATTCTTGCTGCCAGAGTGGTCAGGGACTGGCAGAGGCTCCCAGGGAGGTGGTGGTGGTGTCCCCATCCCTGCAGGTGTTCCAGAAAGGCTTGGCCATGGCTCCCAGGGATGAGGTTTAGTGGCCATGGTGGGGTGGGGTTGACATTTGAACTTGATGTCCTGAGAGGTTTTTTTCCAACCCAAACAACTCTGATCCTGTGCCAGGCTGCCTGTCCCTTGGCCACTGCCACTCACCCAGCAACACATCACACATGCTCCATTTGCCCACACCTCACCATGTGCTGCAGGGCAAATCCTGCTCTCAGCTGCCTGCTTTGCAAACCACTGGGAATCAGTGGCTGTGGAAGTGATTTGCAAGCAAGGAAAACAGAGAGATGTGGAGGGTTGTTTTTTCTTCTGGGAAAGGCATTTGGGATTACAAGCAAGAATTTCAGCAGGATTCAGGCTATGATACAATGACTTTGCAACAGGCTGCAAGAAAAGTGGGTCTCCATCCTCTGGCCACAGGTTTGCCGCTCTGAACATCTGTTTCCAGGGAGATCTCACTGTGGGACATTTTGTAGTGCAAAAATGTGTGAAGTGACTTCTGCTCAGAGAAAGGTTTGGTCACAGACCCTTTATCCTCAGTGTTGTACCTACAAAGCAGCTCCAGTTACACATCTGGGGACAACCAGGTCTACAAGCAAGCAGCAGGCCTTGATGTTAGCAGGAGCAGCAGCCAGGCTGCAGCCAGGTAGAGCAGAGCCGTGTGAGAGCTGGGCGAGGTGGAGCAGCGTGGGAGAGGGTCCATGGTACAGGGAGCAGTAGAGTGTGCCCCGTGCTGATGGCACCGTGGCTCTGCTGACCGCTCAGCCTGTCGCTCCTTCTGAAGCTGCAGCCTGGGGCAGCTCAAGCAAGGACAGAAGACAACTTTTCCTTAGTGTACATCTACTCCTTGACAGAAGTCACTCACGAGCTCTGGTAGCTTCTAGCTTCACAGACTGAAACTGGGGGCTCATGGAATCACAGAATCAGTAAGGTTGGAAAAGACCTCTAAGATCATCAAGCCAAACCATCTAGAAGGCTCCCAGATAATGCACACCCTGCTGGGATGCACACAACGAACACACCTGACTGTAGCTCCAGGCTCCAGGGCTGCATTGACCCAAATGGCCAACAAGGTCACCATGAGCCAGCAAAGTGCCCTCAGGGCCAAGAATGCCAATGGTCTCCTAAGACCAGTTCAAGAGGGACAGGGAAGTACTGGATAGAGTCCAGTGGAGGCCACAGAGGTGCTGAGGGGCCTGGAGCAACTCTGTGAGGTAAGAGATCTTCACCTGTTTAACCTGGAGAAGAGCAGCCTGAGAGGGGATCTTCTCAGAGCTGATCAGTAGCTAAGGGGTGGGGGGCAAGAGGATGAGAACAGAGACAGGACCAGGGGCAGTGGGCACAAACTGGAACCCAGGAGGTTTCACTTGAACTTAAGGAGAACCTTCTTTCCTGAGAAGGTGCTGGAGCACTGGGCCAGGCTGCTCAGAAAGGTGGTGGAGTCTCCTTCTCTGAAGACCGCCAAAGCTCACCTGGCCATTGTGTTGCTGTGCAAGCTGTTCAGGTGCCCCTGCAACTGCACCCTGCTGAGTGGCATGCTCAGGCACAGGATGCCATCCAGAGGGAGCTGGGCAAGCTTGAGATGTGGGCCTGTGTGAACCAAGTGCAAGGTCCTGCACCTGGGTCAGGGCAGTCTCTGGTACCAATACAGGCTCAGGGATTAAAGGCTCGAGAGTGCTGAGGAGAAGGGTTGGAGGATGCTGGTGGTGAAAAGCTGAGCGTGAGCCAGCAGTGTGTGCCTGTGACCTCTGCAGCCCTCAGCACACCAGAGGCAGGAGTCTGTTAGAGCACCCAGAGGAGGCCCCGAAGATGGCCAGGAGTCAGGACACCTGTTTGTGAAGACAGGCTGAGAGAGGCAGGGTTATTCAGCCTGAAGAGAGAGCTCTGAGGAGACCTTATTGTGGTCTTGCAGTACTCAAGGGGCGATAAGGAAGGTGAGGACAATCATTCTAGCAGAACCTGTTGTGACGGGACAAGGGGCAACGGTTTGCAACTAAAAGAGGGAGATTCAGTCTAGATGCAAAGAAGACTTTTTAAAACATGAGGGTGGTGAGACCCTGGCCCAGGTTGCCCAGAGAGGTGGTAGAAGCTCCATCTCTGGAGACATTCCAGGTCAGGCTGCCTGGGGCTCTGAGCAACATGACCTAGCTGAAGAGGGATTAGCTAGATTCTAGACTCTGTGCTAGATTGTCTGGTCCTGCTCTGGCAGGGGTCCCTTCCAACCCCTAATATCCTGTTGTGATGACTCTGCTGACTGCAGGGGGTTGGACTGGATGAGCTTTGAGGGTCACAGTTCTCTGGCTCCCTGCTCTGTGGTCGCATGGGCTATGATTCTAGGGCTCTATGGTGCTTGACTGGATTCCCATAGCTTTCCCACCACACTGCCGAGACCAACACTCCTTCAAAGCGTGTGGCACAGAGGGCATGGAGGCCAGCGAGGTGGAGCAGCTAGGTGCCTTCAAATGGAACTGAACTCTCAAACCCAGGAATGCTGGATTGGCTCTAGGCACAGAATTCTGGCTTCTTCCCAACCCAAACATTAAAAAGTAGGAGAATCTGTGTAAGCTGCAAGACCACCAGCTCGTGGAGCTCTTGGAAGTGGCCCGCTGGAGCAAGCCTGAAGAAGCCAGCAGATGCTGCCTCTTTCTGTTGCCAGCTGAAGTGCTGCGAGCACAAGGAGGCATCAGAGGTGCCTAAACTCGGGTGACTGCTGCCACTTACTGTGAGGGTGGTGGAGTGTGGGAAGCTGGAGAACAGGGCTGGTGAGGAGCCGCTGAGGCACCCACAAGTGTTTAGTGTGGAGGAGGCTGACAGAAGACCTCTTTGCTCTCTACAGCTCCCTTTATCTGTCCTGTTGAAGCTCTGAGTGACTTTAACTCAGAACAAAACTGCATCTCTCACTCATTTAGTGGCTAGCCCAGCCTAAACCACTGACCACCAGGAATGCCCTGTGGAGCTGCCATATTGCTGACTGCAGAGGCCTGAGCACACAGGGCACCAGGCTCTTCTGGAAGGCTAAGAGCTCTTTTAGACACCGAAGTTAAAGATCTGGGCCTACAGCCAGCGTTACTGTCTCTATCTCGCCAGACACCTTGCACAACGACCACAGCCAGCACCTCTGGTAGTTGTCTCCCTCTTTTCTACATGACATTCAAGCACAGGAGGATACCTGGCGTGTATCCTATTGCCCCTGCCCTTCCTACACAACCTGCTGGGCCGTCACAAACCCATGTCTGCTATCTGTTGTGATCCTTCTCCAGGTGCCGCTCCTGAAGGGGGCACCTTGCCTTCCTCTGAGCCATGGGCGCATCTTTCACCAACAGAGCCCACAGGTGTTTCAGTGTAGGACAGGCTGAATGCGAAGCACACCTTTGTGCCAGACATCTCCAAAGCTGGCTCCAAAGCTCAAAGCAAACAGGAATAAACTTCCCCCTGCTTCCCTTCGTGGGGAGGCAGCTCCCTCTCTGCTTGGTGTGGAGGCAAAGGCAGGCACACAGGGCAAGGTGTTCAAAGGCATCGAAGCGCCTTTTGGGACTTGCAGCAGTGCTTGTGCAGAGCAGGCCCTGCCTCCCGCTGAGATCAGCGTTTTGTAGCTGCTCAGCAGATGCAGATCTGACAGCCGGCTCTGTTAGAACAATATTTGCTGAGGGTAAACCAACTGCGTGCCACAGAGGATGGATGCGAGTCCCATGCTTCCGCTCCCCTCCCGAGCCAGCCCGACCTGTGCTGCAGAGAGCTCCTCCTTCTGTGCCCAGGAGGCTGCTGCCCACTGCTGATGAGGCTGTGCCATGCTTGGCTGCAATCCCGGCACAACCTCACCCTCTCCAGGAGCTCCTGTAAATTAAGTCCCTCAGGGGAACTTTCTGCTATTACTCCTGAAGCAACTGCCCTTAGCAGTCCTGTCTGCCTTCCCCTGCAGCTGGCTGTCAGCATCCAGGCAAGGATTACCCTTCTGTTTGGCAGACTTTATCACAGCATCATGGAATAACAAAAGGGTGGGGTTAGAAGGGACTTCAGAGGTCATCCAGTCCGACTCCTCCGCTAGAGCAGGTTCACCTAGAGCAGGTTGCACAGGAAAGTGTCCAGGTTTTGAAGGTCTCCAGAGAAGAAGACTCCACAACCTGTCTGGGCAGCCTGCTCCAGGGCTGCAGCCCCCTCGAAGAGAAGAAATTCCTCCTTAAGCTCAAGTGAACCCTCTGAGGAGAACACTGCGACTGAAAAGCAGCCTGGCTATAGATTCAGTAATGGTGTTCCAGGGCCATACATGCAGTTGGCTCTTTTAGCTGCAGTCATACCAGCTACGTGAGCTCCCAAGAGTAGGATCATGGAATCATTAAGGTTAGAAAAGACCTCTAAGATCGCTGGGTCCGAGGTTCTGGTTGAAGCAGCTGGATACACTCAGAAGAGCCAGTGGCAGCAGCGCCATTGGCCATGCTGTATGCTTGAGTTCTCTACCTAGCTTCTGCCCTTCCTGGGTGGTATTTGAAGTGCTTAGCCCCAGCCTGTGCCATCTGAACATCTCATTTCCATTAAAAACATGAGGTGGCTGCTAGACACGTGTCCCTCTGCAGTGCAGTCTCACAGAATCATGGAATTATGAAGGTCAGAAAGGGCCCAACCCTGACCCCAGCATCACCATGGCCAATAAACTCTGTCCCCAAGTGCCATGTCTTGAACTACTCCAGGGATGTGGACTCCACCACCTCCCCAGGCAGCCCATTCCAATGCCAGTCTCTTTCTCCCTGAAGAACTTCTTCCTAATGTTCAGCCTAAACCTCCCTGACGCAGCCTGAGACTGTCCCCTTCTTCTGTCACTGGTTGCCTGGGAGAAGAAACCGACGCCCACCTGGCTACAACCTCCTTTCAGGTAGTTGTAGGCAGCAATAAGATCCTTCCTGAGCCTCCTCTTCTGCAGGCTGCACACCCCCAGCTCTCCTCACAGGGCTGTGCTCCAGGCCCCTCCCCAGCCTTGCTGCCCTTCTCTGGACACATTCAGCATCTCTACATCTTTCTTAAACTGAGGGGCCCAGAACTGGGCACAGTACTCAAGGTGCAGCCTAAGCAGTGCTGAGCACAGGCGCAGAAGGACTTCCCAAGTCCTGCTGGCCACACTGCTCCTGATACAGGCCAGGATGCCATTGGCCTTCTTGGCTACCTGAGCACACTGCTGGCTCATGTTCGGCCAGATGTTCATGGGAGAGGAGCCCAATCCCTCACTACAGCCTCCTTTCATCTCTCTCTTTGCCATGAAATGCCTGACACTTGGCGTTTAGACAGGCATTCTGCTCCTGGCTTGCTAACTGCAACAGCTCCCCAGTGCCTGGGGAGGCCCAGCACTGGGTTCAAAGGTGAGCATGGTGATGGAGGCCTCTGGCTGGCAAGCCTTGCTCCTTGTTTAGTCACACTGCAGCTCCAAGGGAAGCTGAAAATGCAGCTGCGAAAAGTGAGCAAAGAGCTTCAATTACTGCCTCACAGCTGTGCTTCAGGAATGTCACAGAGACACTGTCCAGTGCAAACCAGGCTGGGAAGCACAGCTCTGCTGTGGAGATCATTTGAAAAGGAAGAAAGAGAAACTGAAGACATCTTTTCTTTCCTCTGACAAGAATTTACTCACTGGTAGGTTCTCATACACTTCATTTACTGTGACCAGCCAAACAAGCTGGCTCCACAGCGCTCCTCCCTCTCTGCTGTTCTGTGCGTGTTGGAACTCAACAGCACAACAAGCCTGTTCCTCTGGGAATCCTCCATGGTTATAACATTTAGTGTTTCTTTAAGGACAAACTTGTCTGTTTATGTTCCCCCTTCTACTCTGCTCTGCTGAGACCTCACCTGCAGCACTGCCTCCAGTTCTGGGCACCCCAACACAAGGAGGACATGGAACTGCTGGAGAGGGTCCAGAGGAGGCCACAAACATGATCAGAGGGCTGCAGACCTTCCCCATGGGGACAGGCTGAGAGAGTTGAGGCTGTTCAGCCTGGAGAAGGCTCTGGTGTTCAAGGCCGGGCTGGATGAGGCCTGGGAGGTGTCCCTGTCCATGGCAAGGGGTTGGAACTGGATGATCCTTTCCAACCCAGATGGTTATGTGATTCCATACTGAGCTCTCTGCCTACTTCTGTGCAGCTGCCTACTCTACACAAAGCTGCTTCTCTACACAAAGAGAAACACAGAACTGCAGAAAATCTATTTTGAACTTGCATGACCTGATGGCCATGTCAGCTTCCACTGAAGCACAGAATGGGTTGGGTTGGCAAAGCTCTCCAAGCTCACCCAGTCCAACCCTTCTCTAACTCTGCCAATGCCGGGGCTAAGCCATGGCCCCCAGCACCACATCTCTGCCACTGGGAAATGCCTCCGGGGTGGGCATTCAGCTGCCTCCCTGGGCAGCCTGTGCCAGGCTCTGGGAACCCTTTGAGACAAGAAGTTTCTTCTCATGTCCAACCTAAACCTCCCCTGGGGCAACTTGAGGCCATTTCCTCTCCTCCTGTCACTTGACAGGGGGTTCCAACCATCAGCAAAGCCAAGATTCCACAGCAGCAAGAAGGAAAAAGGAAGCAAAGGAATTTCAGCACTTCACTGAGCAGATGAGATGCGACAGAGACAAAGCAGGTAATAAAATCTTCCTGCAGTTGCTGAAGCTGGACTCTCAAAAGCCGCTCAAAGCAATTCTCAGGCTAAATTCAAATGCTAGCACCTGATCTTCATGATAGGGGACACCAGAGAAGCAGAGAGAAATCCTTCCTCATCCTGTTGTTTATAGATGACTGTAGCCAAAAATCTGTCCCCAGCCTAGCTCCAGCCAGAATGCCAGAACATTTGCTTGCTTTGATGACACAGGGAGACAGTGAGTGACATCAGTTGGGTGATTTCACCTTCCAAGGACAGAACCATCACAAGTTTGGCAGCTTGCTATGGGATGGTTTAAAGCAAGGCCCTGGATGAATCACTCTTGGAGATGATTTTCTGCTGACCTCTCCCAGCTGCCTCTCTTGTGCCACCAGCTTGGATACCAGCAGGGCAGTCTGCCCTGCTGCCATGAGAAATGGCACAGCAGGATGCTTCTCAGCCCTGGTTATGAAAGACTCCAGCAGCTTGCCCCAGACAGGAGATGGTCTCATTCTGATAATGGATGATCCATGCTCTCAAGGGCAGCACTGCCTGCTCTCCTCTCTTGTTGGCAGCAAATCTGTACTAGCATCTTCAGAGCCTTCAGGAGAACTTCATCCATTGTATTCATCTTATCAGCTAGGCACAGCCTCTCCTAATATTCTGGCATCCCAGTGTCACTGGCAGGAGATTCAAATCATGCCAGTTCCTACTGCTCCTGTTACTGCACAGCTGTTGCCACTGCCTCTTCCCACTTATCTCGGTAACCAGAGACACCGAATCCTGCTTTTCAAGTCTCCCCTCCTGGCCAGCTCCTGGCCAGCCAGAGCTCAGCTGTGCTCCACCCCATGGGAATGCAGAGGGCTCACGTGGAACCATGGCAGGCCTGCCCGTGTGCAAATGCATTCACACCTCCCCAGCCCTGGCGCAGACGTGGGCTGCACCGGATTTTTTCACTTCTAGCACAGGAGCACTCATGTCCAAGTCTCTCCCAAAGGGGTTCAAAGCAGACCAGGGGGAAAGAGCTAATGCTGCTATTTTCACAGTCCTGCATCCCAAGCACACAAGGTGTGTGTGCTGCACAGCGGCCTCAGCTAGAGGGATGTGATGATTGCTTGGGTTGGAAAAAACCCTTAAGATCATCCAGTCCAACCTGCAACTCCACAGCACCATGGCATATAAACCATGTCCCCAGGTGCCATGGCCACATGGTTCTCGAACAGCTCCAGGCATGGGGACTCCACCGCCTCCCTGGGCAGCCTGTGCCAGGGTTTGAGAATGCTTTACACCAGGAAGATTTTTCTCATCTCCAACATAAGCCTCCCTTGGCACAACCTGAGGCCATTTCGCTCCTCCTGTCCCTTGTTCCCAGGCAGCAGAGCCCAAGCCCAGCCGGCTGCAGCCTCCTCTCAGGGAGCTGCAGAGAGCAATGAGCTCTGCCCTCAGCCTCCTCTTCATCACACTGCACACCCCCAGGGCCCTCAGCTGCTCCTCCCCAGCCCTCTTCTCCAGACCCTTCACCACCTTCAACCTTTCTCATGCTAAACCTTCATCACTGATCCACCTCCCATCCAGCTGGGTTGTAGTTAAGATGTTCTTCCCCAGATAAAAACAGTCCTGGTGCCTGTTTGTTCCTCAGTGCTGTACACTACATCAGGGAGAAGAATGAGGGAAAAAAATCAAGTGGACATTACTGCAATTTGGGGACATTAAAGTGGATATGTGAAGACTGGAGATGAGGAAGACATTCTTGACAGTGAGGCTGGGCAGACACTGGCACAGGCTGCCCAGGGAGGCTGTGGATGCCCCCTCCCTGGAGGTATCATAGTATCATCAGGGTTGGAAGAGACCTCACAGATCATCGAGTCCAACCCTTTACCACAGAGCTCAAGGCCAGACCATGGCACCAAGTGCCACGTCCAACCTTGCCTTAAAGTGCCCCAGGGACGGCGACTCCACCACCTCCCTGGGCAGCCCATTCCAGTGTCCAATGACTCTCTCAGTGAAGAACTTTCTCCTCACCTCGAGCCTAAACCTCCCCTGGCGCAGCCTAAGGTGTTCAAGGCCAGGCTGGATGAGGCCTAGAGCAAGCTGAGCTGGTGTGAGGTGTCCCTGCCCACGGCAGGGGGTTGAGGCTGGGTGGTCTTGAAGGTCCCTTCTGACCCAAGTCAGTGATTCTCCTAAGTGAGACCCTTACAGATGAAAGCTCAGTCCCACTGAGAGAAGAGTAAAGCTCAGCAGCCAGTGAGGGCTTCCACGTCCCTTACCCCAGCAGACTTTCCCCAGTTTTCTGGAGATAAGCAGGGCAGAAAGGATGATGTCTGGGCTTCACCTGACCTCCCTTTCCTTTTGAGAGTGGCTGACGTCCAGCATAGGAGGATTGAGAGGGGCTCCATGACGTACAGCAGGGAAAAGCAAAATGGTGCTGATGTGGAAACAGTGAGGAGATGGGCTGAAGGCATGTGAGAAGGGTGGAGTGGAGCTGCAAAGTGGGAGAGAAAAAGTGAGATGTGCTAAGATAGGGAAATTAAAGGAAAAAACAAGTCAGGAAAGAAAAAAAAGCAGCTCAGTAAGATGGGAATGAGTCAAGAAAAGGAAAAAAAAACAAACCAAACCAACAAAATCAGCAAAGTGAAAGCTGGAAGCAAAAAGTATAACACCTAGACAGAGAAATAAGGCTCAGACTGGAGCCCTTGCCAGACTGGCTGGATACGCCTTGTACCTTAGCACATGACATCATGTGGCCATATGCCATGTGCAGATGACTGACAGCAGGAGGAGCAAACAGGGAGAAGCAAACGATAGTGCAGATGAAAGGATAAGGACTGTCACCACTCCTCAGGCAGGAACCTGACTCCCAGACCAGAAGAGAAGGGGAACAGTCACCACATTCAGAAGCATTTTCCTTCCTTGTTCCATCCTGAGGCACTCCTCCCCTCTTCAAGTGGGAGAATCATGAGAACAGAATGTGTTCTATGAGCAACACATGGCCAGCACCAGAGAACCACTGAGGATGTCTCAGGAGCTGCACTTGTGGTAAACCTGCACCCTCTGCCACCCTTGTGCTGGGTATCAGGAGCCGTTTATGCTAAGCAGGAGTTTTGCTTAAAGAATGGAGATAGACAGTGCTACAACCAGTCCTTCCCTCCCTTCCAAGGCTTCCCAGGTGTGAGATTTGACAAAAATTGCACCCACCCCACAGGAAGCCCCCTGAGCTGTGGCTCCCTGGCGTGCTTCGGATGCAGCCCCACCGTGAGCACCGCTGGCCCCAGCTGCTTAAGCCAAGCCTGAGCCGAAGCGAGCGGCGATCCGAGAGCGCCGAGGCTCCGGCGCGTTCCCACCTCATGTGCTCTCCACACCTGCATGGCGTGGGGCTGGCTAAGGACACCCATCTCCACACCCTGCCCTCTAACAAAGAGCAGGCCCCAGCTTGGCTCCTCTCTCCCACCAAGTCCTTCCCAGGCCTGGTGCCGATGGAGGTACCTCATTCCCTCTCACCTTGCCAACTCCTCCCACACATTCTGGCCTGCTCAGCTCTGCTTCCACCTCTCAAAAAGGTCCTCAGCAGATTCTCTCTACCCTGGACTGGTGCCACAGCAGCTTGACTTGAGATGCAGACAGCCAAGGAAGTCTTGCCTAGGTAGAAACCACCACCACCAGCACCAGAGCAAGTCAGCCAGGCTGTGGCACTGACAAAACTCAGCTGCTTTCCTCACTCTCCACAGATTCATACAATCCTAGGACGTGTTGGGTTGGAAGTGACCTTACAGATGATCCACTTCCAACCCCCTGCCATGGGCAGGAACACCTCCCACTAGAACACCTTGCTCAAGGCCTCATCCAGGCTGGCCTTGAACAACCTGTCCAGAAATTCCTTTCACACAATAGGGGAAAACCACCCTTGAGAGAAGGCTGCTTGCCCTAGCAGACCCTGCAGCAGGCCCTTTGATGTCCCCTGCCACCACCTGCACCTACCTTCAGCCTTTGTCATCACATGGAGCAACCTTCCAGAGCAGGGGGACAAATATCAACCACAGCAGGAAGCTTCCTCCACAGAAGTGTTCTCCAGCACGATCAGGCCTGCCTTCGGAGAAATGCATCAGCAGCCAACATCTAGTGGCAAATGTCACAGCATAGAGCTCCTGCTCAGGGAATGTTCTGGAACAAGAAGGCCATTCCAGAAACCACACTGCTGCCACGCTCATGGACAGAGCAAGAGGCTGACTTTGCCAGAGAAATTATGTCCTTCCAATTAGTCCTTTTTCTTCTCCGCAGAGCCCCATGGGTCCCAGCAGTAAGGAGCTGGAACTCTTTACCAAGGCAAGTGGTAACTTGGTAAACAGGATTTCCAGCTCAGAATCCAAACGTCAGCAGCAGCAGCAGCAGCTGGTGTCCAAAGCCCTACAGACACAGGCAGCAGAGGCTGTTTCTGGAAGAGACGCTGAGAGGACACACATGACTCTCAGCACAGAACCTTCCTTCCTCTGCAGAAGAAGCTATTTCCAGAAGTTCTGATCTCTGCTGGGCTCCGCTGGCTTCAGTTCAGGTTTCCTTCTAGGACCCAGGTGTAACACTGTGATGTCCTAGAGACAGCTACAGGCTCCTGAATGCAGCCATTAACTCTTCTCAAGGGAGCTGTTTCCTAGACAGCTTTTCACTAAACATCATCTTCCCTCTGGACTTCTCCCTTCTTCCCTCACCCTGTCTTCAGGAGTACCTTCCTTCTTTTGCACCACTTCCAGACCTTGTAGCTTCTAGCTGGAGGACAGTCATTGGTGGTGATCCTCAGGGCTCAGTGCTGGGGCCAGTTCTCTTTAATGTCTTTATTAATGACCTGGATGAGGGCGTTGAGGTTCCCTCAGCCAGTTTGCAGCAGATGACACGGAGCTGGGAGGGAGTGTTGAGGAAGGCTACAGAGAAGTCTGGACAGGCTGGATCGATGGCATGAGGCCAGTGGGATGAAGTACAACAAGGCCAAGGGCTGGGTCCTGCCCTTGGGTCACAACAACCCCATGAAGTCTGCAGGCTGGGGGCAGAGTGGATGGGAAGTGCCCTGGGGGTGCTGGGTGACAGCAACTGGAGATGAGCCAGGGGTGCCCAGGTGGGAACTCTGTGAAGTTCCACCTCCACACGAGGAAAATGTGAGAGTGCTGAAGTCCTGGAGCAGGCTGCCCAGACAGCTTGTGGAGTCTTCTCCTTTGGAGACTTTCAAGGCCCATCTGGATGTGAGCCTGTGTGAGCTGCCCTGAGTAATCCTGCTCGGGCAGGGGGTGGCCTTGATGATCTCCAGAGGTCCCTTCCAACTCCTGCCATGCTGGGATTTTGTGATTCTCTGTTAGGGCATTTTTCCTGCACAAAGCTTACAGAGATGAGGTTGGTTCCTTATGCCAGAGGACATTCCAGAGTCCTCCAGCCCATTTCATTGTGTTCTACTCCTCATCTACAACTGTGGTTCCTCTTTGTATCATCTTCCTGTGTGGCCTCTCCTGTGCTTCCTTGCACAGCCATTAGCCTGGGCTCTGCCAAGCTGGGCTCTGCCGGATGGCTGCTGCTAATGGAGTTGAGTATTTTCTGTCATCCAGTAGTGCTTTGGCTCTGGAAATGAGACTATGGATTGGGGATCATGATCTGATTGATTATTTTTAGTTTGCTCTGCTGCTGCAGCAGGAGAAGCAGCTGGCAAAAGGCACGATCACTGCTGAGCCAGAACAATGAAGAAGGATTCTTTGTGTGCAGACTTCCCCACAGACTCTGTCTTTGACGCCAGCTTAAAATATTCCCAGTCACTGATGCATGGAAAATGTTCAGGATACAGCAGACAGATCAAAAAACACCAGAAGCAATCACCTGGGAAACAAGAAAAACAGAGAAGTGGAGTCAGAAGAGAATTCAGCAATTCAGCCAACACCTCCCAGCTGCAGGCCAGTGTTGGCAGCCTGCAGCAGGGTCTGCAAACCCTTCTTAGGGCTCCAAGCTTTTTGCTTTTCTGGTTTATTTCTTTTTAATGTAAGGGGCAGAACTGGTTCCTCTCATATTATTCTCTGTGTGATACTTAAAGTCTGCTCTGCAATGGTAAAGCTTCAGCCCCCACCCCAAGTTATTCAAGCATGGAATCACAGAATGGGTTGGACTGGAAGTGACCTCAAAGGTCCAAATGAGGCCACAAAGATGATCAGAGGGCGGGAGAATCTCTGCTATGGAGACAGGCTGAGTGTTGGGATTGTTCAGCCTGGAGAGGAGAAGGCTCCAGGGAGACCTTTGTGCAGCCTGAAAGGATTTGAAAGGGCCTCCAGGAGAGCTGAAGAGGGACTTTTGACAAAGGAGTGACAGGATGAGGGGTGATGGCTTCAAACTGGAAGAAGATGGATTGAGATGAGATGCTAGGAAGCAATTCTTGCCATGAGGGTGGTGAGGCACTGGAAGTGCACTGGAGTTGTCTATCAGGTTGTCTATTCTTTTCTTTACCAAAGGAATGATCAAACATTGGCACAGGCTGCCATGGCACTTAGGACCATGGTTTAATTGCCATGGCAGTGTTGGCTTGATGGCTGGACATGACCTTAGAAGGCTTTTCCAACCTGAATGACTCTGATTCTCTGAGGCAGCAGTCGGCCTGCACAACGAAGGCAGAAGCTAAGCAGCTCTTTGTCTCTCTAATGCCATTTTACAGAGCCAGTTTACAACCTAAAACAGAAGACTGGAGAGAAGAGGAAAGAAAGGCAGACATGGAGAACCTCACTACCACTCCAGGGGTGTCAACATCAATGAGACACTTGAGGTCACATTTTCTGTCCAAGATGGATCACTTCTCACTTCTCCTGCCTTCTTTTCACTGTACCTTTTGGGAATGCAACTTTAAGATTGATGTGAAGTATGACTCCCTCTTCCCTAGCTAGGATCAGGTTTCTTCTCCCCACAGCCTGCTGGAAACCTACCTGAGTTTACATTCCAAGAGCATTCCTTCATTAGCACATTCCTGCAGCCCCAATGGCTTCCTGCTCTTTGTAACCAGTGGAGGTAGCTACAGGTTTCTTCAAAGAATCACAGAATGGTTCGGGTTGGAAAAGCCCTCTAAGATCACCCAGTCCAACCAGCAACCCAACACCACCATGGCCACTAAACCACGGCCCCAAGTGGCACATCTTTCGTGCTGTGTTATTTCCACATCTGGCTGAACACACGAAGCAGGAAAGCTGCTGACATCTTCTTGTCAAAGGTAAACTGAGCTCCACTGAGTTTCAGAACGTCTCAGGATGGATCTTCTCTCATCAGAACCAGCTCATCCATCCCAAATTTGAAGAGCAAGGTAGGGGTCCAGATCAAGATTGTTCTGATCTGGCTTCAGATGTTCTCAATGTTCAGAGGTATTTGGGTTTGAGGGTTTGGTGGGGGAGGCTGAGCTGTAATGCCCCTGTCTCACCTCTCCACTGCCTCTTCTCCTACGCGAGTCTTCTTTCCGGCTTCCCTCCCCCTCCAGTGCTCTTCCAAGAATAAAGCTTTTTATTAGTATTATCATAAACATAATTCCTCTAAGAGATAAGAAGCTCCCCAGTGTATCTTTATTAATCCTACTTCTGATAACATTTTGAAAGCAGAGCAGGGAAGAGGCTTCTAAAAGGCATGAGAAGACAGCTGCAGAGCAGCAACAACAGGGCCAGGACATCCTACACTGTCTGAGGCTATTTACAAAGAAGTGTGAGCTAAAACCTGTCCCGTACATGAAGCCACACACTCATGTAAAAGGAGCCACACTGCTCAGACTTCATTTTCCCTTCCAGCATGGCCTGTAATAAGATCTTGCTGTACCTAGGAGTGGCCACCACAGTAGTCTGTCCTCTGTGTGGATCCTTATCCACACAAAGCCAGTTGTGACATCAAGGTCCTGTTGTTGAAGCATGAGTGGAACTTGAGGATTTAAAAAGGGAAGAGAGTTTTACTTGAAGGATGGGAAACTCCTGGACACCCATCAGCAAGCCAGAATGTGCTGGTGTCCACTGGGATTTCACAGAATCCTTGACTGCTTTGGGTTGGAAGGGACCTTTAAGGATCACCACATCCAAGCCCCTGCTAGAGCAGGGGGACCCAGAATGAAAACATGGGGAAAATTCTCCACCTGGAGGCTGGCAGAGCCCTGAAGCAGGCTGCCCAGAGAGGTTGTAGAGAGATTCCAAACCTGCCTGGAGGCAATCCTGGGCAGGCTGCTGTGGGTGACCCTGCTTTGCAGTGTGGCTGGACTGGATGATTTCCACAGGTCCCTCCAATCTCTGCTGTTCTCTGACTCTGTGAAGGAAATATATGTTCTGTACCCAGCTACCCACGCTGAGAAGCCCCAGTGTGGTGGATATCTTCCAGTGATTCACCCTACTCTATATTCCATATTTTTTCTTAAATCTGGGAACACAACCATCTGCTCAAAGTGGGAGGATCACCTTTAGATACACACACAGATAAAAACTCTTTTCATTATTAGAGCACTGGGAAAACGAAATGAGAGGTGAGATGAACACTGATAGCGCCTGGGCTGATCGTGTGGGGCAAAGCGCTCTCTGATGTGCACCAGAAGCAAAGATTATGGAGAGCAGAAGATATTGAGACCTAAATTAATCCTTCTCATTGACTGATAATGCCCTGATCCTGGGGGAATATGCCTAATTTACTACTTCTGAAACTGGCTGGATTCCTTCAGGATGAGCAACTCCCCAACTCATTTCCTACCCATGATAGGAAAGGCTCTGCAGTGGGATGGGGCTGCGCTCAGCTTTGGGAAAGCATCAGACAAGCAGCAGCCACACTCCAGCAGTGACTTGGCTTAGGTCATTTGCTTTCTCATACTGCAAGGAAGAGAGAAGATGTTGGAGCATACTGTAAGAAATAAAAGCTGGAAATGAGATGCATGGCACTGGTTTTGAGCAGATAGATGCTGTCCTCTGCATGCTCCTGCACTCCTGAAGCTACAGGAGAGCACCTGCAGTGCAGGGCAGAAGCATGATGCTGGTACAAGGAAAGAGGTTCTGCTCCCCACTGCCTCTGGGCTCAGCACTGGGGATGCCACACTTGGGAGTGCTGCGGTCAGGTTTGGGGGCCTCACTGCAAGGAGGACATTGAGGGTCTGGAGCAGGCCCAGAGAAGGGCAAGGAACCTGGGGAAGAGTCTGGAGAACAGGGCTGGGGAGGAGCAGCTGAGGGCCTGGGGATGTGCAGTGTGGAGCAGAGGAGGCTGAGGGCAGAGCTCATTGCTCTCTGCAGCACCCTGAGAGGAGGCTGCAGCCAGCTGGGATTGGGATCTGCTGCCTGGGAACAAGGGACAGGAGCAGAGGAAATGACCTCAAGCTGCCCCAGGGGAGGTTTAAGGTTGGAGATGAGGAGAAATTTCTTTGCTGCAAGAGTGGTCAGGGATTGGCACAGGCTGCCCAGGGAGTGGTGGAGTCCCCATGCCTGCAGGTGATTCCAAGAGGCAGAGATATGGTGCTGAGGGCTTAGCCCCAGCTTGGCAGAGTTAGAGAATGGTTGGGCTGGACCTTGAAGGGCTTTTCCAACACAACCATTTCATGATTCTGTAAGGTGACTCTGTAATGGGTTCCATGGGTTAATAATGGACTGGCTACAATAACCAGGGCATGAGAATTCAGGACTCAAAGGCGACGTCTCCAGGGAAGGCATTTTGTTCACCCAGACCTTTACTGCCTAACAGCACAACAAAAATGACTGCCACAAAGGCAATGCAAAGTGAAGATGTCCTACTGCGCTCTGTGCTCTCTCAAGCTCCTTAGCAATGTGCAGAAAGCTCATTCTCTTTCTTCTCAAAAAAAGGCAGACCTTGGTACTTAAGAGCCAGCTTCTGTTGATGCCAAAGGTGCTGTAAGCCAAGGAAGTGCAAAGGGATTTTGCAGTCATTCATCAGTTAGGGTTCGATTCTGTAAAACCCAAACTGGCCATTTCAAATTCTACCTTTGGATTTCCTGCACAGAGTCCTATCTTTGACCTGTCTAAAATGCAATGTCCATGGAATCACAGACTGGGTTGGGTTGGAAGGGACCTTCAAGATCATCCAGCCCCAGCCCCCTGCCATGAGCAGGGACACCTCCCACCAGGACATCTTTCTCCAGGCCTCATCCAGCCTGGCCTTGAACACCTCCAGAGGGGGGCATCCACAGCCTCCCTGGGCAGCCTGCCCACCCTCACTCTCAAGAATTTCTTTGTCATCTCCTGCCTCAATGTTGCCAAATAAGCCTTCAAAGACAAAAGCTGCTGCTGACCACCTCCAAACCTCACACAGCCATGCTGTATTAAAGACTCACTGCTAGGATATTTAGGCATCAGAAAGTGGTCACAGTAAAAGCTGCTGAGGTTTTGGGGTCAGGGATCCTGATGTTCTTGCTTTGACGAACGCTTTCTGCAGCACCTTCATACTATAAGCTATGTTTAAAATTACATGGCTCTGCTTAAATCAGTGACTTGAACTTGCCCTTTGAAGTCAGAGACAATCAAAGAGATGTGTCCCCAGTGTCCACAGCAAGGGGTTAGAAAGAGAGAGGGAGGAACCAGGGAGGCTGTTAGAGGTGTTCAGGAGGACAGGGCTGATTGAAGGCTGCTTCCAACTCAAACCATTCTGTGGTTCTGTGGTTCTCTGAACAGTAACAACTGCTGAGCCTTGCTGACAGAACTCCTCGTTCTCAGAGCCATCCAAGAGTTCAGACAAAGCTTTCTTCTGCTCTGCAGCTCTGTGGTCTTTCTCACCAGTTACTGGAAGCACTGCCAATAAACCAGAGCTTGCACAAGAACTTTTCCCACACTCGTTTCTACCTCTCTGGTCCAGAGTACCTTGCTCCTAGTTTCACAGCTCAGCTGTTCCACAGAGCTGTGTTTTTACCACCCCCAAGCAATTCCAAGATTTTCCCAGCGATTAAAGCAGGCAGCAGCTCTGTGTTTACTGCAGAGTGCAGCAGAAAGGAGCCTCATCCTCGCAGAAGGAATGTGGTCACCTTCCACAACAGCCTGCCTGGCTCACCTCCTGTCCTGGTGGATTCTCGGAGTGCAAAGACGCTTCTGTTAAAGCAGTGACATTAAATGGCCCTGATGAGATTTAGCACATTTACCACAGCTCTTCCATGTCTCACTGTAGGAGGTGGATATTCAAACCCCAGTCCTCCTTCAACCTGAAAGCATTCCTAATCCCCTTCTCCTTGGCCCATCTGCAGCCTCATTACAGCTGCTCTTTATCTCTCACCTATTTTCTCTTAGGCGCTTACGCAGAGAAGAATCCCTACAGAGGAAAAAGCTTAAGCACTTGATTAACTTTAAACACACTGAAGCTAGTGCTCAAAGCTGAGCAGGTGCTTCCTGCTCTCCCCAGTCAGCACCTGACAGCCACGGGGTTTGGGCTCTGCAGTGCTCCAGGGAAATAACCATCTGTGCTGGAGAGCTGGGAATAGGAGTTCCCCAAGGGCGAGTGAAGGGTCCTGCACCTGGGGAGGAACAACCCCTGCACCAGTACAGCTGAGGGGGCACCTTCTGGGAAGCAGCTCTGGGGAGAAGAACCTGGGAGTGCTGGTGGACAAGAAGTTCACCACGAGCCAGCAACGTGCCCTGGTGGCCAAGAAGGGATGCACTGAGAAGAGTGCAGCCAGCAGGTCAAGGGAAGCTCTCCTTCTCTACTCAGCCCTGGCCAGGCCACAGCTGCAGTACTGTGTCCAGTTCTGGGCTCCCCAGCTCAAGAGGGACAGGGACTTGCTGGAGAGAGTCCAATGGAGGGCCAGAAGTATACTGAGGGGATTGGAGCATTGCTCTGAGGAGGAGAGGCTGAGAGCCCTGGGGTTGTTGAGGCTGGAGAAGAGCAACCCCAGACAGGAGCTGATGAATAATTTTCAATATTTAAAGGGTGGAGCTCAAGAGAATGGGACCAGGTTCTCTGTAGTGGTGCCCAGTGACACGACAAGGGGCAACAGGCACAAACTGGAACCCAGGAGGCATCACTTGCACTGGAGGAACTGCAGATTGCTCTGGTGCTGGAGATCAAGCTTCCATCCATGCAGTGGTACCCAGCCTTCATGGGCAAGACCTGAAGAGTGCCCTGTTGTGTACCTGGGGATGACCTCCAGGGTTGTGTACCTCGAGAGACCCAGGTGCTCCCTGCTCTCAGAGCTGGATTGCAGTGCAGGCTGTGCGAAGGGTTTCAGGCACATTTCATGCATGCAAAGGGCAGCTGGATATTAGCAAGGACAAATTTGCCAATTCAGCTGTTAACCTTCAGGAAAGGCTCCGGGGTTTGACTTGGGACACTCACCACGCACATGCAACCTGCAGTAGGAATGGACTGACACCAAGGCTCCAGCTCCTTACCCACCATCACCAGTGTTATTTCATAGCATCAGCTGAGGTTCCCCAGACAGAAGCTGGCTTCACTCTTGGTCAGTTTGGAGACAACACTAAATTGGGTGGCAGTGTTAATCTGCTTGAAGGTGGGAAGGGTTTGCAAAGGGATCTGGCCAGGCTAAATCTGTGGGCCAAGGTCTGGATCCTGCCCTTGGGTCACAACAACCCCATGAAGGCTGCAGGCTGGGGGCAGAGTGGCTGGAAGTGCCCAGCAGAGAAAGCCCTGGGGGTGCTGGGTGACAGCAGCTGGAGATGAGCCAGGGGGTGCCCATGTGGCCAAGAAGGGCACCAGCAGCCTGGCCTGGATCAGCAGTGGTGTGGGCAGCAGGAGCAGGGCAGGACTGTGCCCTGCACTCAGCACTGGGGAGGCCACAGCTGAAGTGCTGGGGTCAGGTTTGGGGCCTCACTGCAAGGAGGACATTGAGGGTCTGGAGCAGGCCCAGAGAAGGGCAAGGAAGCTGGGGAAGGGTCTGGAGAACAGGGCTGGGTAGGAGCAGCTGAGGGCCCTGGGGGTGTTGACTGTGGAGATGAGGCTGAGGGCAGAGTTCATTGCTCTCTGCAGCTCCCTGAGAGGAGGCTGCAGCAAGCTGGGGTTGGGCTCTGCTCCCTAGTAACAAGTGGCAGGAAGAGAGGAAACGGCCTCAGGCTGTGCCAGGGGAGGGTTAGGCTGGAGATGAGCAAATTTTTTTTGCTGCAGGAGTAGTCAGGGATTGGCAGAGGCTGCCCAGGGAGGTGGTGGAGTCCCCATGCCTGGGGGTGTTTAAAAAACTTGTGGCCACGGCACCGTGAGACATGGTTCAGTGGCCATGGTGGTGCTGGGTGATGAATGGACTCGATGACCTCCAAGGTCTTTTCCAAGCCTCTGTCTCTAAGTTCAGCCTGGGTGGAAGCTGAGGAGCAGAGCACATGGTGTAGGAAGTGCAGCTCCTGCTCTCCCTGCCTGGGCACAGCACATGCATCTTTTACAGGCAAAAGCAGCTAACAGCCTCAGAATGAGTGCATGCAGAGCTGGCAGAAATGCCCCACAGAATGAATAACTTTATGTATTTTAATCCCTCTTAACCAGCTTTAGCCTCCAAAGAGTTTCTCATTTCTTCTCTTCCATGATTTAGCAGCCAGCAATCTTGCAGCCCTACTGTGCTTAGAAGGGGGCTCCATTTTTTCCTTTCTAACAAGGGTTCCAGCAGATTTGGAATGTCAGACAAGTATTCTATTTGCACGTTGACTTTTTTCAGGCTGAACACAGCCACAGCTGAATGCTTCTTCTTGAGAGCCGTAAAGGCAAGACAGCCACTGCTGCCTGCTCTGCCAAGTGCAGCACCACTCCTGGACAAGCTCTACCAGATGCTTGCTTTCTGAAAGCCAACAGTAGTTTGGGGAGCATCGAGTAGAGTGTGGCCAGCAGGTCAAGGGAGGTTCTCCTCCTCTTCCCTGGTGAAACCACATCTGGAGTACTGTGTCCAGTTCTGGGCTCTCCAATTCAAGAGGGACAAGGAACTACGGGAGATAGTCCAGCAGGAAGCGACTAAGATGATGAGGGAACCAGAACAGCTACCTGATGAGCAAAGGCTCAGAACCTTGGGGCTGCTGAGCCTGGAGAACAGCCTGAGAGAGGATCTGATCAACAGCTAAAGTGTGGAGGTCATGAGGATGGAGCTGGACCCTTTTAAGTGATGACAGGACAAGGGGAAGTGGACATGAACTGAAACCTAGGGAAGTTCCACCTAAACATAAGGAAAAAAATCTTCCCTTTGAGGGTGGCAGAGCCCTGGAGTAGCTGCCCAGAGAGGTGATGGAGTCTCTGTCTCTGGAGGCATTCCAAACCCATCTGGTCATGTTCCTGTGTGGTTCACTCTTGGTGATCCTGCCCTAGTAGGGTGGATGGACTCAGTGATCTCTGATTCAGGGACCTTCCAGTCCCCACCATTCTGTGATTCTGGACCCAAATCACAGAAGCACCTCCAGGGCTGGCAGAGGAACGCTGGAGCTGGTGAGTCCAGCAGGCAGGGTTGCTCTGGTGTACATTTGGAGGTCTCATGAACCTCGGGGAGTCCTGGCAGACTGCAGTGAGGCACTGCTGCTGCAGAAACACCTTGTAACTGCTCCTGCCCCCGCAGAGAAAGCTGCCTTGATCTCCTCCCTGTATTTACAGCAGCCTTTACTATCTGCACTCAAGGAGATCACCTTGAGATATGCTTCAAACACAGCAAGTCCCTCGAGTTTTTTCCCCAGATGTTAAGGAAGAAAAAAACTATTTAAACACTCACTTCAGGGGAGCTGCAGACAAAGGCTTTGCCTCTTCCCAGATGTGGGTTCTGCCTGCCTTTGAAGTGAAGCTATTGAGCCAGCCGTGGGACTGCTCTGCACCTTCTCTGGCTGCTGTCCTGGTTTCCAACACCTCCTGCACTGCAGTCATCAGGATCTGCTGCTCTGGCAGAGCTTTCTCTCCAGTTCTTCAGCCTGCCTTAAAAATAAGAGAACTGAGGATGTGAGTCTCTGAGGGGCAGAGTACTGTCACCAGTCTTGTGGAAACCTGCCATTTGGTCTAATGGAAGCTGCAACCAGACTGAAGACATTTCCCTGGCATGAAGGAAGATCCACAAGCAAAAAGGTTAAAATCAGAGAATCACAGAAGGGTTTGGTTTGGAAGGGACTTTCAAGACCATCCAGTTCCAACCCTCTGTCAGGGGCAGGGACACCATCCACCAGCACAGCTTGCTCAAGGCCTCATCCAGCCTGGCCTTGAGCACCTCCAAGGAGGGGGCATCCACAGCCTCCCTGGGCAGCCTGTTCCGGTGTCTCCCCAACCTCACTGCCAAGAATGTTTTCCTAACCTCCAGTCTCAATCTAAACTATAAGGCACACAGAAATATTTTAATCTGTCAGATCTACCTGAACCTGCCTGTTTATTTGGGTAGGTGCAGTCTAAGTTTACTGTCTGTGCTTCCACAAAATCATACAATCACAGGATGATGGGGCTGGAAGGGACCTCTGGAGATCATCCAGTCCAACCCTCCTGCTAAAGCAGGGCCACCTAGACAAGGTTGCACAGGAAACAAGTCCAAGCAGGTTTTGAAAGTCTCCAGAGCAGGAGACTCCACAGCCTCTCTGGGCAGCCTGCTCCAGGCTCCAGCACCCTCACACCAAAGAAGTCTCTCCTTAAGTTCAAGTGACACCTCCTGGGTTCCAGTCTGTGCCCACTGCCCCTTGTCCTGTCATGGGCACCACAGCCCCAGCCTCTTGACCTCTACTCTTACAGATCATCTAATTCCAACCCCCTATCACTAGACCAGGTTACTCAAAGCCTCATCCAAACTGGCAGTAAAGTTGGAAATTAATTGTTTGTTATTTGGTTTCACTCTTTTTCCCCAGAGATGCTTTGTGCAGATGTCAAACACTTGAGCTGTCATCCTAACCACACGAGAAAAGCATAAATGAACCCCAGGATCCACACCCAGGAGGTTCAACCTAAGCAGAGTCCCTTTGCAGGCTGCTTCTCCATCGTGACAGAATCATCAGGTAAGCTCCTGGTCCTGATTCTGCTCCAGCTCCAGCCTTCACGTCAGGTGAAATGGGTAGAATTTGAGATCTCTCTGTCCCCATCCAAGGGTTCTGTTTCTCAGAGGAAGTGCCAGCTCAGCTCATGAAATGGACGGAGCTTGTTTGCTGGCTTCCCCTGCCACTTCTGCTAGAGGGCAGAGGTTGGTGCCTGGAGGTAGACCCCATGGCTGCTGGTGACACCACTTCTCCAGACGCCGAGACATGAAGCCAGACAGCAAGAGGGTCTTTCCTCCAGGTTTCACCCAGGAATCTTTCCAGCCTGGATAAACACAGCAGAGTGTAAAATGTTGACTGCAATGTTAAGTTCTGATGGCCATAAAAATAACTTTTTAATTAATTCCTCTGATCTTCAAAGCCAATTTGTGTCTCAGGTTTTGTGTTCTCTCTCCAGTAAGGATTACTTAATTAATTTCCAATAGATTAAAAGGTTTATTCTGACTAATCTATTTCCTACAGGTTTAAAGGATTTGGGCAGAGCAAATTCAAAGATGGCCTTTGTTGTCAGCCTCTGCAATGTGTACTTAGACGGAGGAAAACATTTCCATCGTGCTGCTTCAGAAGTCTCATTTACAAGCCTGAGTTTCCTCCATGTAAAAAGGCAACCACTGCAGAGCAGCATTCAGATCAAATCCTTTCAGTTGGAAAGGCCCTCTAAGATCACCCAGTCCAACCAGCAACCCAACACTACCATGGCCACTGAACCACGTCCCACAGTGCTCTCCTCCCAGCAAACTCAGCAGAGATCTAAACAATGAGATGTGTCCCAGTTGGGTGTCAATTGAGGTAAACACTGCTGAAAAAGGGTGATGCAGTGCACTTCAATGTGGCAGTCCTGGCCATGCCAACCCAAGTTACAGAAGCACAAAATTATTTTGGCTGGAAAAGACCTTTAAGATCATTGAGTACCACTGTTAATCCAGCACTGCCAGGTCACCATTAGACCACGTTGCTCAGCACCACATCTACATAGCTTTTACAGCCCTTCAGGGACACAGACTCCACCACTGCCCTGGTCAGCCTGGGCCAGGGCTGGACAACTCCTTCAGAGTAGAATTTTTTCCTCATGTCCAACTTGAACCTCTCCTGGTGCAACCTGAGGCCATTTCCTCTTGTCCTTTTTGTCTTTCTTGCATCAAGAAATTTGAGAGTGGCACCACATTGACAGTGAGGTGCTGCAACCTCTCCAGAGAAGGGCAATGAACTTGATGAAGAGTCTGGAGAACAGGGCTGCTGAGGAGCAGCTGAGGGACCCGGGGCTCTTTAGACTGGAGGAGGCTGAGGTAGGTGGGGGTTAGTCTCCACTCTCAAGTAGAGTGACAAGAGAGGAAATGGCCTCAGGGTTTAGGATGGAGATGAGGAAAGATTTCTCTGCTGGAAGAGTGGTCAGAGATTGGCACAGTCTGCCCAGGGAGGTGGTGGAGTCCCCATGCCTGGGGGGTGTTCAAGAAACATGTGGTCATGGCACTCTTTGGCACGGCTTAGTGGCCATGGTAGGGTTGGGTTGCTGGTTGGACTTGATGATCTTGGACTGATTTTCCATCCCAAACAATTCTGTGCCTCTCTGATCACTACACGTGATGTACGCTGCAGTACAAGCTAAACAGACACCCTGATTAGGAACGTGCATAAATCTGAGCTCTTCAGTTCAATCTGCACGCAAACCACCACGCCCAGGAAAAGAATTCAGCTGTGGATAATGTGAAATTGTTTGGCAAAGCAGGAGAAAAGGACTGCTGCACAGCAGAGGCAGTGAAGCTGCTCCTGAGGGTTCCTCAGTCAAAGCAGGTCATCCCTCAGGAGCAAAGAGATCTCCTCCAAAGTCAGGGCAAGAGTTGTAGCTGTAAGCTGGTGGATGTGCAGCCTTCAGTTCTCCAAGTATTGTATGCCTGAGGGAGCTTTTGTTGACTTGCATAGATTTACTCCCAGCTGGTGCCAGCCTAAGTGGCAGAATCAAGCTCTCCATGTAGACATTCTGCTGGTTAACTGAAAACCTGAGGGAACATTGAATTGAGGCATGCCTGTTTTTCTCTCCACCCCTAAGATGTTGCAAGATATGATCAAATGCAGTGCAAGATGCTTAATCTTATTTGCATATTTCCCCAACATTTTATGCAAGAGGCTGGGGGAAAAAAAAAGAAAGTTCCACAGAGCAGGCATCTCCTTGGCTGGGTAACAAACGGTGTGTTCAAGGACAGCTCTGCTTCCCCCTGCGTCATCTCTTCGCAGCTCGATTCTGCCACCATTGTTATGCAGGTCACTGACAGCTACTGAAAACTGTCTAACATCTGTACTGGAAAACACCAGAGGGGAGCGGGCCCCAGTTGGTTACTGGGGCTTGCACTGTATTGATGCTGCAGATCTATTCTTCCTTTTTCTAAAGTGTAATTCACTTCTGGCTTGTGGTGACTTGCAGAGTGGTTAATTACTGCTGGGAGGCAGGGTCTGTGGCATGGAGGTCATTAAGAAAAAGGCAGATGTAGGGAGTGTAAAACCAGCCAGTTTTGTTAGATCTGGCTCATTTAAGCAGAGGGGGACATGTTTTATAGCATGCAGAAAGCAGAAAGCTTTGTCTCGCAGCAAACCCACAGTGGTTTCCTTTCTGGTTTCAGAGCCACTGGTTGGCAGTTCTGGGGTGCTGCCCTTCCACAGACCAGCTCTGTCACAGAGCTTTCCCTGCCAGGCAGTCCGCAGACCGCCAGGGTCCTGTCCCTCAGGAGCTTGTCCTTCGCAGCGCCAGGGGACTCCTTCTGCAGGAACTACCCAGGCGGGGGAGCACTCTAAGACGGGCACCCCACGGCGGGAAGTCCCCAATATTTGTACCCTTCCTAGACAAAGAGCAGAGTTAGCACTGCCTGGGCACCAAGGCCACAGGTGACCCCCAGCCCGACCCAGCGCGGGCACTGCACGGGCACCCCTGGTGCTGGACGGGCCCTTTGCTCCCCTGCTTCGCGCCTGCAGGGCAGGGGAACAGGTTTTTCGTGCCTTTTCCCCTCCCATTCATACCACAGAGGGAGAAGGATTTTGGGGTATACCGGACTCCAGGACACTGCTCAGCCCCAAGGAAACATGACCAAGCTTCTTTTATCTCTTTGGCATGGAATTTACCTCTCTGTGACACTGACCATTTGAGCAGAGATACTCCAAAGGAGAATACACTTTAGGCATTAGAGGGTCTAGCACAGGGGGTCTCCAGCAAGAGCCTTTCAACCGTTATTAAAGTCACGCAATAGATCCACATACCCAGCTGCCCACTCCCCTGATGCTATCACAACTTCCCCGCAGCAGACACAACCTTCTCCTCTGGCAGCTGGAGATTATGCCATGGATTCTGCTCTCATTTCTAATCAAAACAGCTCCCAGACTCACAAAGAGCATCTGGAAACCAAGAACAAAGCAGAAGCATTTCTGAACACAAATGTTCTGACAAGAGACACTGTATCGATGCTTTACTTTGGCTTTGGATTGTTCACTGGACCTGCAGCAGAACTTATGTGCCCACAGCTCCCTCAGAGGAGAACCCCAGCTCCTGTGCTTAGTGCAGGGACAGACACCATCTGTCCACTATGTCTGCAGTACACAGGGGGAAGCTCTTCCTGCTAAGACAAAGCTGATCCCTTCCTGCCTTCATGTTCTCACCATGTGCTGTCTGACATGAAGAGATTTACTTTCCAGGATAGCCTCTCCTGGTTTGCCTTTACTAGTTTGGCCTCTCTGGTCAGGTCAACTTCATCTTCACCCATTGCTCTCACACACCTTGGGAAAAAGTCTCCCTTTGAACCTCACGTTGAAGACAACACTGGCTGAGCAGGTAACAGCAGAGTCCACCAATGTGCATGACACTGTCTGCCTTTGACACTGTCTGCCACGACAAGCTCCTAGCCAAGCTGGCAGCTCATGGCTTGGACAGATTCACTCTGTGATGGGTCAAGAACTGGCTGGATGGCAGAGCCCAGAGAGTGGTGGTGAATGGTGCCCCATCCAGTTGGCAGCTGGCACTAGTGGTGTGCCCCAAGGATCAGTGCTGGGCCCAGTCCTGTTCAATATCTTTATTGATGATCTGGACGAGGGGATTGAGTCCAGCATCAGTAAGTTTGCAGATGACACCAAGCTAGGAGCAGCTGTGGATCTGCTGGAGGGTAGGAAAGCCCTGCAGAGGGACCTAGGCAGGCTGGATAGGTGGGCAGAGGCCAAGGGGATGAGATTTAACAAGGCCAAGTGCAGGGTTCTGCACTTTGGCCACAACAACCCAAGCAGTCAACTACAGGCTGGGGACAGAGTGGCTGGAAAGCAGCCAGGAGGAAAGGGATCTGGGGGTGCTGGTAGAGAGTAGGCTGAAGATGAGCCAACAGTGTGCCCAGGGGGCCAAGAGAGCCAATGGCATCCTGGCCTGCATCAGGAGCAGTGTGGCCAATAGGACAAGGGAGGTTATTCTGCCCTGTACTCAACACTGGTCAGGCCACACCTTGAGTGCTGTGTCCAGTTCTGGGCCCCTCAATTCAAGAGGGATGTTGAGGTGCTGGAAGGTGTCCAGAGAAGGGCCACAAAGCTGGTGAGGAGCCTGGAGCACAGCCCTGTGAGGAGAGGCTGAGGGAGCTGGGGTTGTTTAGCCTGGAGAAGAGGAGGCTCAGGGGTGATGTCATTGCTGTCTACAACTACCTGAAGGGACATTGTAGCCAGGTGGGGGGAGGCCTCTTCTCCCAGGCAACCAGCAATAGAACAAGGGGACACAGTCTCAAGTTGTGCCAAGAGAGGTATAGGCTGGATGTTAGGAGGAAGCTCTTCACAGAGAGAGTGATTGGCGTTGGAATGGGCTGCCCAGGGAGGTGGTGGAGTCACCATCCCTGGAGGTGTTCAAGAAAAGACTGGATGAGGCACTTAGTGCCATGGTCTCGTTGACTGGATAGGGCTGGGGGATAGGTTGGACTGGATGCTCTCAGAGGTCTCTTACAACCTGGTTGATTCTATGATTCTATGACCTGAAAGAGTGGCCAAGACACAAGTACCCAGCAAGATCATCTTCTCATGGAAGAACTTCTTTGCTACAAGGGTGATGGAACACTGCGACGGGATGCCAGGGAGCAGGTGGAGACTCCACCCCTGAAGACATCCAAAGCTAGGCTTGATAGGGCTCTGAGCAATCTGATGTAGTTGGAGATGTCCCTACTCACAGCAGGGGGGTTGGACTAGATGACCTTTCAAGGTCCCTTCCCACCCAAAGCAGTCTGTGATACTGTGATCCACAAGCATCACCAGAGCCAGGCATATGAACTGCCCTGGCACTCTTGATTCCATGCCCAAAGGCTTCCAGGACTCAGCATCCCACCCTGCCTCTCTCCTGCTGTGCAAATGTTGACAACTGATTGCCCCTCATTTAAGCATTCCAGAGCAGAAGCTGCAAATGCAAAGGCTACTCACTTCCCCAGCGCTCTCTCCACCGCCGAGCCTCTGGTGTCTGATGATGAACAGCACCATGCTGGCATGCAAATTTGCTAAACGTAACCAAGGAAACAGAGTCCTCACTCAAGCCAGAGACTTCTCAGAGCACTTGCTGGAGGCAGTACAGCAGCTCTGGTACCTCTCTCTGCTGTCACTCACCTCTGGGAATGGAATGCAAAAAACATTCCGTGTGTGTGCTGAGAGTAGAAAAAGCTTTGGATGCAAATATAGCCAGCTTGACCTCTCAGGGGAGGGGCTGATGGGATGAGGAAAGCTGACGGCCCAGGATAGCAGCACTAGTCTGACTTTGGTTCCAAGTGGGAAGCAGAGCAATCCGGCAGGTAATAGTCCACTTTTCAAGGCACCTAGGTACAAATCTGTTGTTAATGTGCACCTGGCCATGCGGAGAGGTGTAATGTTGAATCATAGAGCAGAGAATTGTTAGGGTTGGAAAGGATCTGAGATCGAGTCCCACCATCAGCCCAACACCACCATGCCCTCTAAACAAGGTCTCAAAGTGCCATGTCTACACGATTCTTGGCCACTTCCAGGGATGGTGACTCCACCACCTCGGTGGGCAGACAGGGCTGAAATAAGTGACAGAGCTTTTCTGTACCTAGCAAGAGCTTTCTACGAATAGCAAATCACAGAAACCACAGAATCACAGAAACATCCTGGTTCTAAAAGACCCTCAGGATCACCAAGTCTGGGTTGGAAGGGACTTTCAAGATCATCTAGTTCCAACCCTGTGCCATGCTCAGGGACACGTCCTGCCAGACCAGCTTGCTAAAGGCTTCACTCAGCCTGGTTTTGGACGGGGTTCTGAGTCAGAAGATAAGGCTGAGTATACATCCTTGCACTAGCACACAATCACAGAATCATTAAGGTTGGAAAAGCTCTTTAAGATCACTGAGTCGAACCAGCAACCCAGCCCCACCATGGCCACCAAACGACAGCCCCAAGTGCCATGGCCACACCTCCACGAACGGGGACTCCACCACCTCCCTGAGCAGCCTGTGCCAGGGGCATCTATACATTAGAAAAAGTGAGAGGAAATCCCCAAAAGAAAGAAATCCAAAGGAGACCAATCCTGTGGGATTTAGTACTTCACAGTGGTGGCCATAAGTGAGAGTTGTGTGATTCCTGCACGAAAGCAATGTGCAGTAGATACTTCTGCAACCATCAAGCACTATCTGGAAACTCCAACCCTGTGAAGAGCCAGGCTGGCCATGGGCCATCACAGATCCTCTGAGCTACAGGGCAGAGATCTCACTTGCTTCCTTGTCTCCAAATACTAAAAAACCTACTCTCTATTTGTCCCATGGATGCAGAAGAAATTCACTCTGGAAATGGTTGCAGCTTTGGTGACACAGCAGATGTTTCCAACCTAATTTAGATCCAGTACTGTTCTTACTGGTAAAGAAGCTGCTAAGGGAAGAAATTAAAGTGTGTAATTACTGTTCCAGCATTACACTAACACACAAATAATTTCCCTGGCAGGTCACACGATTCCCATGCATATTTTATTAAACTGTAAGAAATAATTTTCTGGGTGACCCTGATCTTCCTGCATGCTTTGAAGTCTGAAAGCCAGCAGTATAGCCTGTAAGTTTAAAGAAATTTAGAAAGAATTGTGAAGTTAAAAGGTACTTTTGATGTTTGCTCTCTCTCTTCCATCACAAGGGCATTCGATGCAGGAGGAGCAGCAAACATGAATGCCTGAACATTTCCATGGCAATCACACTCATTTAACTCTTTCTAATCGCTTCATGGAAAGGGCTGGGGAGAGCTGTCTGCTTGCAAGGGCTGCAGAGATGGCAGTGGGAATTTCACAGAATCACAGAAGTGGTTGGAAAAGACCCAAGACCATCCAGTGCAACCATCAACCCAACAGCTCCACATGGTTAGTAGGCACGGTGGTGCCGCCTGACGGTTGGACAGGATCTCAGAGGTCTTATCCAGCCCTAATGAATCTGTGAGTCTGTGGGTTCAGGGTTCAGCCCAAGAAGGCAGGTGTGATGGACAGAAGGAGGAGTGCATTGAGTGGAACCAAATGAAACTTGTTCACCTTCCAGACAGTGAGTTTGGCCTGTAATGGTTCTGTGATCATCCAGACTCCTGCACCCACATGCAGGCTGGGCTGCAGTGGGACACATCTGTGTGGCACGAAGGCAACATGGTGCCCAGGCAAAGTTCTAGTGCTTCTTCTGAAGTATGCCAAAATCTGGCTGAGAACTGGGACCAGGCTGGCCACATTGTGAATACCTGGTATTGCTCCTTCCCACCATCCTTCAAGTCTCATAGAGCTGAGTTCATTCTCTGACACACCACAGAATGGTTTGGGTTGGAGGGGACCTTAAAGATCATCTAGTTCCAATGCTAGCCAATTCTGATGGGTAGGGACACCTTCTTCTAGACCATCTTGCTCAAGGCTGTATCCAACCTGCCTTTGTCAGAAGATAATTACGCAGTAAGTGAGCAGCAGTGCGGCTGAAGTTCATGGCTGTGACAGTCTGGGAGTTACCTGCCCCCCACGCTTATGAAATCACCCAGACTAGACTGAACTGAGCTGGAAGTTAAGGAAGGAAGCTTCATATCCACAGCACAAGCAGATACTTACAATATATCACAAATAGATACAGCTATAGACAGAAATATACAAGTTAAAGGTAATACAGAAACACAACAGCCCTGCCAGAAACCAGAGTGCCCAGGAGGGGCTCCCAACCACCCTTCCACCTACTTTCCACCCTGCTACCTTATCCCAGAGTCTGCCTTACATGCAAGGTGAGGTTTGAGGGTCGGCAAGGGAGGGTTAGAAAGCAGAAGGACTAGTTACATAGCAAAAGTGCAGGGAGAAAGCACAGAGTCTGACAAAGATCCCCACACACTGTCTTGTTTGTGTTTTGTGGCCTTGCTTTTATCCATCTCAGCAAGCCTATGAGTGCAGCAGACATCACCACTGTTTCCTTTTCACAGCCTATCATCTAGGTCTTCTCACTGAAATATTCCAGTTAGCCTCAAATCAGCACAATGGCCCTTTCCTAACGGACATTCATTTCACAACTGGTAAATCCAGTTTGAAGGGACCTCCCTGCTAAGGCAGGGTCATCCACCCCAGGTTGCCCAGGATCACGACATCCATGCAGGCTCATTTGCTCCTCTATACACTGAACTCTACCTAGGACTTGAAGACAGGCAGAAGCAGTCCCAGGCACCAAACCCCCCCCCCCCCCCCCCCCCCCCCGAATGGATGCCATGTGCAGGACAGGAGGTAGTGCAAGCCACATCTAAATCAGTCACCCAGAGCAATAGCTTCAGGACATGGACTGCTCAGAAGCATTGACTCAAACTCCTGCTCAGCTGCTCAGTAAAATGACCTGACCACCAAAGATGAGGTTTTACATCTCCCAGTTGGTGCAGCGGTCTCTGTTTGCCAGCTGTATTGTAATAACCCAAAATTTAACATCTCTGACCTGATAATTGTTTGAATTTTAATGAACAAGGTGAATTAAACAGTTCAGCTTAGTGCTTAGCCTGAGTTCCTGACAGATGAGGAGATTGTGCTTACTCAACAGCTTTTCTGTGTGGAGACAGAGGGTGCAGAAGCAGACAGGTTTCTCTGGAATTTAAACTCATTCTTCAGAAAAAGATGATAATGCTAATTACAGATACAAGTTGTGGAATTAATTAGTGAGTTTGAGAGCAGCTCCAAAAGGAGGACATGAGTTTTTAGGACTAGGAAGATGTTGAGGGGACTGGCACATCACTCTTAAGAAGAAAGGCTGAGGAACTTGGGGCTTTTTAGTCTGGAGAAGAGCAGCCTGAGGGGGGACCTCTCCAATGCTGATCAATACTTCAAGGGTGGATGGCAGGAGGATGGGCCCAGGCTTTCTTCAGTGATGCCCAGGGACAGGACAAGGGGTAAGTGGCACAAACTGGAACACCCAAACATGAGGAGGAACTTCTGTAATTTAAGGGTGCTGGAGCCCTGGAGCAGGCTACCCAGAGAGGTGGTGGAGCCTCCATCTCTTGTGACAGTCAAACCCTGCCCAGACATGTTCCTGCGCAACCTACTGTAGGTCACCCTGCCTTAGCAGGGGGTTGGGACTCGATGATCTCCAGAGGTCCCTGTCATTCTGTGATTCTTTACCACATTCAGGCACAGTGTGCTTTGTCAAGAGGTGGCCTGTCTGAAGACAGAGAGAGAGAGTCATCAAATCATTTGAACTGGAAAAGATCTTTAAGATTGAGTGCAACCCTTCTCTAACTCTGCCAAGGCTGGGGCTAAGCAATGGCCCTCGGCACCACAGCTCTGCCTCTCAGAAACACCTCAGGGATGGGCATTCAGCCACCTCCCTGGGCAGCCTGTGGGTTTAAGAACTCTTTATATCTCTAGAGATAAACCCCTGTATTATAGAGGGAAGATGTAAAATATACAGAGAAGATAATAATGTATTTATATATTATATATAAAGATAATAGAACACATATTTTATATATAGAAGAAACATATCTATCTGATCTATAGAATATGTATTTTCCACATTATCAGAATATAATTCCCTTGTAATCACACCAGCAGCTGAAGGAGCACAAAGGCCACTTTATGTCTGCCAGCTCATTCTCTTCTCCTTGCTGCTGAAGCTTTTATCACCCTCAGTGGTATCTGCATTCAGCACAACAAACACTGAACATCTTTAAGCTTTCCCATCTCCTTCAGAAGCAAAGGGGAGGGTGGTGTGTTGGTGTAGTTTGCCAACCCCATCAGCAAGCCAAGCAGGAGATAAGTAGATGGTGAAACTGGCTGATTTCCAGGCTGCACATTCACTGCCAGTGTGGCAGCCCTGCTAGCCAAAGCCACCAGCTCCTCTAAATAGAGGTGGATATAGATATCCACCAGGGATCCAGGGAATCCTGCACTCTGCCATTCAAACCCAGGTTTGTTCTGGACATAGACACACACACACACATGCAAAGGCTCTCCTCATCCTCATGCATACTGTACAACTCTAAGCAGAGGATTAGCAGCTGCTTAGGGATTTAACCTCATTTCTATGTAAAAAATTCCCCATCAGCGCTTCAGTAAGGACTTACTGATGAGTGACGTTTCTGTCCAACACTGCTCCTCCCTTCCTGCCTTCTTTCCCGTGCTGAGACACCTAGACCAGTGTCTGCGACAACAGGCAATGTCTCTGCAGTCACTTCTCTTTAGGTTATGAGCACTGCAATTTGGCCAAGTGAGAGTTAAGCATCTTTTTATGTTGCTCCTCCCCACCTCACTTTTTTTTTCTCACTGTGAGGTTTGGAACATGCAAAACACTGCAAAATTCCCCCCGAATGATAAAATAGGCTTGAAGGGCCAAAAGAGTCTGTCTGCCACATCCCTTTGCATCGGAACATTTTGATCTCCTGTGCAATTTCAATTTTGCTGTGAATCAGAACCATCTCCAGCTAGCAGGGAGCGGAACTGGAACTTGCTGATGCTATGGCCTGCCAGGGACAGGAGCTGTCGCTGCTAGGCTGAAGAATTTTCTAGCGCGCTGGTAGCTCAGATACCATCTGACTCTTAGCAAACTGCTTGCGCCTGACCTGCAGCCCGAGCCTTTATATGTATGCAGGAAACCTAATGCTGCTAACAGAAGGTGTTAATGACTTTTTCTTCAGAACCTCGAGTGAATTACTGGCAAGGGTTTTACTGTCAGCACTGAGTAACAAAGGGAATCATATGCCAGCAAACCAACTGTGCACTGATGCCTTTGTCTGCACCAACCTCTGCTTTGGCTGGGCCTGCAGCTTTTTGCTCCCACAACGCGTGCCACAGCTTGGTGCCAAGTGTACCATCCCCACTCAGCCCACTGCGGGCAGTGCAGGAGGAGGGCAGCACTGGAGCCACCCAGCAGAACTGCAACTGCAATACAATAAATTGACCCAAAATGTGCAGATCAGGGGAGCACGGAAAACCGAGCCGCTAACCATGGAGCTACAGGGCAGGACCACAGCTACAGAATTGTCCCTTCCTCTCCTGCAGAAAATGTTCAGATACTCCTTAGTTAAGGTTAATGGTTGAGGCCCCATCCCTGGAGATCTTCAAGGTGAGGCTTGATGGGGCTCTGGGCAACCTGATTTAGTTGAGGATGTCCCTGCTGACTGCAGTGGGGCTGGACTGGATGACCTTTACAGGTCACTTCCAGGCAATTCTATGATTCTAAGGTGTCCCTGACCATGACAGGACAGGGTGGAACTAAATCACTAAGGTTCCAAATCATGATTCTATGGTTTACCAGGAGGGCAATCAGTTATTAGCAGCAGCTTTCCCTTATCTTTGGCTCACGTCAAATTACTAACTCTTCAGCTTAGGCAAAACAAACTCTCTCATACAGAGTTTGTAGTTCTGGACCCCCTTAAGTGCCATCTCTCCAGAGATCATTTCTATCAGGCAGATATACACACAACTGATCTTGGCCCATTGATCCAGCCTGTCCAGATCCCCTTGCAGAGCCTTCCTACTCTCATGCTCAATTCACATCTTCATATCAAGAGATCACCAACGAAGTGAGTGGCAGTGGGCACAAATTAAGCAGCTCCCATTTCTAGCCAAGAGTTAAATTCTTTACTGGTGTAGTCCCAGTAGCTGTTCTTGTACACAAATTAAGACAGTAAAATGAGTTCCAAGTTCTATAAAGGCAATGCTCATTGTGAGGTGCTAAGTTATCAAACTTTAATTACCAAAATTGTTTGCTGTGAGATTTGTTCCTGCACACCAGCACCATTCCCAGCTGGCATCTCACACGAGTATTAAGATCCCGAGTTACTGTCAAATTCCAAGTGATTTATGTCAGTTTCAGTTTGGGTGGCAACAAATTATCTCTTCTCTCAGCAAGAAAAGATTTCCTGCTGCTATCTCTTAAAGACTGCCTGCAGTGTTTAACTATCAACTGCTTGCATCACAGACTGGAAGGTGACCAATGGAATGTGCAGGGAGAGATTAGAATGAATTTCTGACGTGTGTTTTCCTTCCCTGAACTCGTCTCTGCAGACAGGAGTTTGCCATTTGTTAGGTGGGTTTTTCCTTAAAGGCAATTTTGTCTTATCTGATGTTGAAACTCTTCCACAAGGCTTTGAACACCGAGGCATAAGCGAAAGAAATCAGTTGGAAATGTGTTCATGTCTGCCTCTGTGCTTGACATTTCTCCATTGATGAGATGCAGATACTGACTTTCAGTTAAGTTCAGATTAACTGTCTGGGCATTGATTGTGAACCATTATCTCCTCCCCATTTATGGGCTTCAACCATAAAAAAGACAGTGAAAAAAAAGACAAAGCAGAAAATGGGAAAAGTGCACTTGGCTGTACAGATGCCACTGAATTCTGCTGAGAAAAGCTGGGCAATGGCACCTCTAAAAGCTCTCCCGCTTTCACTTTAATTCTCTCAATTTTGACCCATTCAAGAAACATGTCAAAGCAAGACTGCCACTGAGGCATAAAGCTGGGAAAGACAGAAAAGATTCCTCTGTCACCAATTTAGTAAATACAAACCCTGGCATTTAATAAGCACTATTAAATGTACTGCTCTAGAGATGCTCCATGGTAACATCAATGCAGTCCCCCCCATCCCCATCCAGTTGAAGAGTTCGTCAAAAGCAGGGCACATAAGGGAGCAGGATAATGGGACTAGTTCAGTTTCTCTCCCAAGAGGCTGTAGAGGAAGCTAAGAGACCATGCAGTAAAAGACATGCTCAGAGGTAAGGGATTGTCCAGGAGAAAGAACACAAACAGAAGGAATGATTAGGAAAACTGCAGCTTGACAAAAGCTGATCATGGAATCACTAAGGTGGGAAAAGACCTCTAAGATCACCAAGTCCAACTATCAAACCATCCATCAGTGAGGAGTCCTGCAAGCCTGGGCCAGAGAGATGGCACAGAGGGGACATGACACAAGAACTTGTACTTCAGCTGCCTAGACAAGTCCCTTTGGATGTCCCAGACAGCTAGCAGAGATTAGGGCAGCCCACATGTGGATGTGTTCTGCAGCAGCTACTGCAGCCTCACCAGTCACTTAATGCCATCTAATTCCCAAGTGCAAGGCAGGTTGAACTTCACTGGAGCTGAAGGTGGAATCACAGAACCCTTTCAGTTGGAAAAGACCTCCAATATCAAGTCTAAACAGCAACCCAATGCCACCATGGCCATCAAACCATGTCCCAGGGTGCCATGCCTACCTGTTTTTTGAACTCTTCCAGGGACGGTGATGCAGCTCAGGTTTCCAGTCCTGCAGCTCTGGTGAGAGATATGTGTGGATAAGGATGGCAGAACTACTAGCATGCAAGTGACTCAGCCAGTACCTTGCATGGAAGACAATGAACGTGGCACCTTCTTATCGCCCCCCCTGGCTGGGTCAATAATCCTCAAGTGGCAGCATCACCAAAGCCAGGTGAACAAACACTGTGTGTAGATAAGATGCAAAATCAAAGCAGAGTTCAAAATAACTCCAGGATGGGTGGAAACCAGGAAGCACGGATTCCCCTCTGCACGGGGACTAGGAACAGTGTGAGAGGAGGCAGGCATCTCTTCTCTTTAATACAGACAGAACTTTCTCATTACTAAAACCAGTCTCTAATACTTTTATAGTGCTAGTTAAAACGTAAGAGAGGGTTGGTTCCCCAGAAGAATCATCTGACAAGCTCCAAACATCACAGTGTGATCCAACTGCTGAACCTGCTTTAGAGGGAAACGGAGGAGTGTTCTGGTACCTCAGCTGCAGGAACACGTGGCCATATTCAGCGTAGCTGCCGCTCGCTTGGCTCCCACAGACAAGAGGCCAAGAACGAACAGCCCCGCATCAGCCCAAATCTTTGCAGGGCAAATAGCAACATAAATGTGAAAGACCTCTTCTGAAAGGCTTAAATCCTTACCCTGCTTATGAGAGGAGCCTCAATTATCACCTTGGCTAGAAATCTAAGCTTGATGTAGCTAAAATGAAACAAATCTCATGGCAGGTGAATGCCCCAGATGCTGCAATTGCTCTTCTCTGTTGCCTGCATGGGGTGCCACATGGTCCTGGACAGTGATCTCTTCTCTCAAGTAATTAGTGACAGAAGAAATAGCCTCAAGTTGCCCCAGTGGGGGTTAGGTTGGAGATGAAGAAAAATCTCCTTGCTGGGAGCCTGGAGGTGTTCCAGAAAGGTGTGGCTGTGGCACCTGGGGCCATGGGTTAGCGGCCATGGTGGGGTTGGGTTGCTGGCTCGATTGGATGATCTGAGAGGGCTTTTCCAACATCAGTGACTCTAAGATTCTGTGATTCTAATTGCAGACTCTGCCTATAGCAGTAAAGCATCTGAAGATTTTCCTTTAAACCTTTGTTTTCCTTAAACCAATTTCTTTAAGAAGGAAAGAAAAAGGGATTAAAGGGCAGAGAGAAGAGTGAAAGAGAGGGGAAGGAAGAGTCTGACGGAATAATTTAATTTCCTTCATTTCCTCTTTTTTCAGGGTGAAGCGAGGAAGTCCTGGCTGCTCCAGGACCCTCCTTCTTCCCCTTCTCTTATTTTCCTTTAATTCCAGAAAGAAGGGGTGACAAAATGTGGCCTGAGCCCAGAATGAAATGAAATGCCTTTATTTCATACATTTTGCAATGCCTGTATTTTGCACAGACCTGACTGCCGTAAACTTTGCACTGCATTCTGAAAGATCCATGAAAAAATGCCAATTTCTCAGGCAGCCTATTAGTTGCTACAAGTTTTCAATTAGCTTTCCTCTATGACCACTAAAAGCTCAGTCAAGGGCTTGCAGATGCTAAGAGAAATCTTCCAGGTTGTCACATAAAGGCTTTCCCCCCAAGCCCTACAGGCATTATTTTTATCACTATTTGTTAAGTTCAGCTCAAAATATTAAAATTACATGAGAGAACTGCAGGTCTTCCAGGCACTATCTTGAATAAATAGCAGAAAATTAAAGCAAATGCAGTCAATGTCTCCAGCAATTCCACTCAAGCCAGTGGCATTTCAAAGGTTTCCAAGACAGGGAGAATTTGTGCCAGGCATTGCCTCACAGTCCAGTGGCACTCGGAGTTCACTGACTCCAGTGGGAATTCCATCATGACACCCACACCAGAACTGGGAATGATGGTGTGCAGCTGGGACAGAGAAAGCTAATGAAGTGTGCACAGAGCAGGCCAGGAGCTGGCTGTTCTCTTAGGACTACTTCCATGATCACTTAAGGAGATTAGGAGTCAGAAACAGGATTCTTCTCTGTCTCCATCTGGATAATTAGACAGTGAGGAACCTACACCAGGACTAATCTGCTCCACAAAGCTAATCAAAGGGCAACTGAAATCATTAAGAAAATCCTGCAGATGTTTTCCCACCAAAGGTGCTTGCCCTTCTGTTCTGAATGCTTCCAGTCTTGGCCACGGCAGTCTTGCTCAGCAATCTGTGGAGCAGCCAAGCACCCATCTGCTGTCCCTGGCCAGCTCCTGATGACCCCTTGCTGCTGCAGGTGTGTCAGACTCGTCAGCAGCTACTGCAGATCATTCACACTGCTGGGGTGGGGAGGCACCGCAACAGCTTGCCCAGAGACACTGTGGAGGCTCCAAAGCCTGCAAGTGTTCAAAGGCAGGATGGATGGGGCCTTGAGCAGCCTGCTCTAGCAGGAAGTGTCCCTGCCCATGGCAGGGGCGCTGGAACTGGATGACCCTTAAGTTTCCTTCCAACCCAAACCAATCTGTGATTCTGTGGGTATGAGGTTCAGAAGATCTGATGCCAGTGTGCAAAATACCAACTGGCAGTACCTCTGCTCAGCATTTCCAGGTCCTTGACACGGCACAGAGGTGCCCCAGATCTACCAAAAACCTGCCCTAACACATTCTTGTGCAACCTGATCTAGGTGTAGCTGCTGGAAGGCAGTTGGACTGGACCATCTCCAGAGGTGCCTTCCAGTCCCCACCATTCTGTGTTTCTACGACTCTCCTCCTGTTCTCTTCCAGGGGCACTTGGTAGTGAGCGAGCCTTTCCACCGCATTTGGAAGATGCCAAATTCCTGCTGCAGAAGCACTCCTGAGGGCCTGAGGGTACCATTAGGTTTGCTTCAGGGTTTCTGAGAATGGCTGAGAAGCCCGGTTTAGAAAGAGGAATTATTAGCTACCAGGAGCCTGCCACCTCTGAGGTGAATGTGAGTGAGCCTGGAGGACTCCACCACGGGCACGCTCCGAAGGCAGCCAGACTCAGTGTCTCCGAGTGCATATGCAGGCTAGGACAATGCCGTGTGAAAGGAGGTCTCCTGGCATGCTCTGTGGAATCACAGCTGTGAATACTGAGTCCTACAGGCACACATCCTGCTCAGCCTAGGTGTGTTTTCTGACTCTGAAGGCTGCATTGTCCTCGGAAAGTGCTCAGAGCTGTTGATTCCTTCTACCATGGCTCTTTCACAGAAATATTTGTCTGTTTTAAAGAATTGTGGAATTACTGAATAGTGAGGATGGGAAGGGACCTCTGGAGACCATCTAGTCCAAAGTCCCCTAAAGCAGGCTCATCTACATCAGGTTGCACAGGATCACAATGTCCAGGTGGGTCCTGAAAGTCTCCAGAGAAGGAGACTTCACCAACCCAACCCCACCATGGCCACCTAATTGCCATGGCCACAAATTTCTGAAACACCTCCAGGCATGGGGACTCCACCACCTCCCTAGGCAGCCTCTGCCAGTACCTGACCACTCTGCCAGCAAAGAATTTTTTTTCTAATCTCCAATCAAAGCCTCCGTGGCACAATTTCAGGCAATTTCCTCTCCTCCTATCAAAAGGCACCAAATCTACCTGGCTGCAGCCTCCTTTCAGAGCAGGGAGTTGTAGAGAGCAATGAGATCTCCCTTCAGCCTCCTCCACATTTCCCAGCAGCTTGCCTCATGAGGAAGGTAGCTCCTGATGAAATGCACCTGAGTGAAGTTACAAGAAAACCTCCTGACACCATTTCCTCTTGCAGAAGACAACTGCCTCCTCTGTCCCTCAGGCTGGCCCAGCTACCGTCCCACTTAAGGCTGTAATCCTTCCCAGCTTAACCTTTCCTTGGCCAGCACACCATCACCTACCTCACTTCATCCCTCATCAGCCTGCCTCTTTCAGCTCTCTGCACAGAAGCTCTGACTCTCCCCCAAGCCCCCAGAACTGTTGGGGTTTTGCAGTTTGTGTGCAGTGGTCCTGGCAGCCAGAGGCAAGCTCTGCCTGAGGGCCAGCAGGAGCAGCGTGAACGCCCCTGTGTCAGCAATGAGGAAGCCACTGAGAGTGGCCTGGAATCCTAAACTAACATGACAGCATAAACACAGCCCCCGTGACTGCTCCTGCACTCCCTGCCTGTCTGAACAATCTCCCTTTTTCTCTCACGTTCCCCTATTCCCCCTCTCCAAACCTTCCTCGCTTCCTCCACCACCCCTCACTCACTGTGTGACTGCAGACCCTTCCAGCAAGCTGAATAGAGGTATTCAAAGAGCACAGAAAGGCCACAAAAAAGCACCTGGTCCTGAATGGCTTCACATACATGAAGTTCAAAGTCTATGTTTGGATACTCAGAGGCCTCTGAAACTTAGTCAGGGATGTCTTAAAATCATTTCAGTCCAGTCTTCAGTCAGCACCTGTCTGAGAGGATTGCAAATTCCCATCCCCAGTGTCATGACTGGGACATAGACTACTGCTGATGGTTGGACTTGATGATCTTACAGTCTTTTCCAACCCAATCAGTGCTGTGATTCTGTGATGCTGTGGTTCTGTGATTCTGTGATACTGTCCAGATGTCTGTCCTTCTACCCAAGTAACCGTCAGATTCATTCTGGTTCCCAAAACTATTGACACAAGAGACTTCTGCGCATTCCCCCATGGCAGAGACAGAGTTAGAACCCAGAAGGTGCTTCATAGAATCATAGAATCCAGCAGGCTGGAAGAGACCTCTAAGCTCATCCAGTCCAACCTAGCACCCAGCCCTGTCCAATCAACCAGACCACGGCACTAAAGTGCCAGGCTTTGGTCCATGCTTTGCTTCAACACCTCCAGGGACGGTGACTCCACCACCTCCCTGGGCAGCCCATTCCAATGCCAATCACTCTCTCTGCCAACAACTTCCTCCTAACATCCAGCCTAGACCTGCCCTGGCACAGCTTGAGGCTGTGTCCCCTTGTTCTGTTGCTGCTTGCCTGGGAGAAGAGACCAACCTCACCTGGCTACAGCCTCTCTTCAGGGAGCTGTAGACAGCAAAGACCCTGTTCCACTTATGTATAGCAGAGGAAAGCACTACTATGCTAATTAAATACTTTAAAATCAAATAGTAAAGTTTTTGTGTCCTGCTTTGTCTTCACAAAGGGTTACCAGACCTTGGCATACTCCTCACCGCTGCTGTTGCTCTTCATTGTGACAACAAGAGGTGTTCGAGGCCAGGCTGGGTGAACTGGTTTACATCAATTCCCATTTCCACTGCTCCAGCAGCCAGCTACCATTGGATAGGTGGCATCAGAACTGAAACACTGCTCTTGCCCTTTATGTATCCATGCTCCAGTGATTTAATTCAGCATGCTATGGCACATCTGAGGAACAAAAAAGCCACAATGTCTGTTTGGATTGTAGAAGAGCGACCTCACTTGGTGCTTACAAACAGTCATAAGGCCACCAGCAGCCTGGCCTGGATCAGCAATGGTGTGGCCAGCAGGAGCAGGGCAGGGATTGTGTCCTGTACTCAGCACTGGGGAGGCCACACCTTGAGTTTTGCTTGCTCTGCTTTAAGTTTTGGGGCACTCACTGCAAGAAGGACACTGATCTGCTGGAGGAGCTCCAGAGGAGGGCAAGGAAGCTGGGGAAGGGTCTGGAGAACAGGGCTGAGGAGGAGAAGCTGAGGATCCTGGGAGTGTTTGGTGTGGAGAAGAGGAGGCTGAGGGCAGAGCTCATTGCTGGCTGCAGCTCCCTGAGAGAAGGCTGCAGCCAGTTGGGGTTGGGCTCTGTTCCCTGGGAACAAGAGACAGGAGGAGAGGAAATGGCTTCAAGTTGCTCCAGGGGAGGGTTAGGTTGGTTTAGAATGGGGCTGGGCTCTTTTCAGTGGTGCCCAGTGACAGGGCAAGGGGCAGTGAGCACAAACTGGAATCCAGGAGGTTTCATTTGAATTTAAGGACAAACTTCTTGGTTTGGAAGCTGCTGAAGCCCTGGAGCAGGCTGCCCAGAGAACTTGTGGAGTCCCTTCTGTAGACACTTCCAAAACCCACCTAGACAGGTTGCTGTGAAATCTGCTCTAGGTGATCCTCTGCATTAGCAGAGGGCTTGGACTGGGTGATCTCCAGAGGTCTCCTTCCAATTCCTACCATTCAGTGACTAAAAAAGTAGGTAGGAAAGAAGAGCAGGATGGGGAGACACAAATCTCTGCCTGTCATGGCAGATTTGTGAAGTTTACTTCAGTGCTTCTCAGGTTTCAGCTCTTCAAAAACACCTCTGCAGCAACACGCTTCCCAAGAACCTGCAACGTGCACCTGGCAGTGATTAGTGCCAGCTCCTTAGAGGACAGACAGAAGACAGACAACAGCTACAAACTGACCTCTACCCACCAGGTGCTTTCTGCAAAGAGTTGCTTGGGAGGAAGGCCTCCCTGAGAGAGGGGAGGGTTAGCAGTCATGAATGGACCTGCATCTGATTGCCTTTTTAAACAGACTGCACTTGGCTCTCCATAACAGCAGCTCCATGCTTTCACTCTTGAGCTGTTGAAGAATCTTGCACTGGCTTCACTTTTATCCCCTTCTGCCTGAGAATGTCAGGGGAGCAGCCCCTACACCTCATCAATACCAACTTCTTAATCACAGAACTATTTGGGTTGGAAAAGCCCTCTAAGATCATCCTGTCCAACCATCAACCCAACACCACCACGGCCACTAAACCATCTTCTGAAGTGCCATGGCCACACATTTTTGAACACCTCCAGGCATGGTGACTCCACTGCCTCCCTGGGCAGCCTGTGCCAGGCTGAGAACCCTCTCTGTAAAGAAGATTCTTCTCATGTCCAACCAAACCTCGCCTGGTGCATGCTGAGGCCATTCCTTCTCCTCCTCTCATTTGTTCCCAGGCAGCAGAGCCCAACCCCAGCTGGCTGCAGCCTCCTCTCAGGGAGCTGCAGAGAGCAATGAGCTCTGCCCTCAGCCTCCTCTTTTCCACACTGCACACCCTCAGGCACTCAGCTGCTCTTCCTCAGCCCTGTTTTCCAGATCCTTGCCCTTCTCTGGACCTGCTCCAGCCCCTCAGTGTCTTTCTTGGAGTGAGGGCCCAAAACTGAACCCAGCTCTCAAGGCATGGCCTTGCTAGTGCCAAGCAGAGCGGGACGATCACACTCCTAGACTCACTGGCCACACTGTTCCTGATGCAAGCCAGGATGCCACTGGCACCTGGATGAGCTCAGCCTCCCTCCACTGCTGCCAACAGAGAAGATGTTGCACTCAGTTCAGCGACACAAAGTAGAGTCAGCTTCAGCTCCCAACCACTTGTCTGGGCTAAAAGCAAATTTAAGAGTCAAGTAAAACTGAACCACAACCTCCAACTTAATCATGGTTAAACCTCTGCTTACAGTCTGCTGCAGGACATCAGAGGCCTTCAAATATTAGGTGGCCATGTAAAGTCAGTAAGAGTAACATAAACCCAACGGAAATCATTCTAAGTCCACACTTTTTTCCTCCCAAGTCAGGCGCATGTGCCCCTGTCAGCCAAGCTGGCCACACACAGCATGAGTCTTCTTGCCATGGCTTACCCTACACTACTGTCATTGTGAAGCCATCTCCATATGAGCAGATCTCTATGGACCCAAGGGACTGCAGTGGCACTCCTGAGGCCCATAGCCTCTCCCGCTCCTCAGTCATGCAACTTAACACCCGTCTCTGGAAGCCCCCTTTAGTCTTAACTGCAGTGCCTCCACCCTCACCTCCACAAGAAATGTTGCTTAATGAAAGGAAAAAGCACAAACCCAAGGATCAGGCTCTGGCAGAACCAGCTTTCTGAGCACACTTTAGTGAGATCCACCACACCCCACCCAGTAAAAGACCTGCAAATCCAAAGGTTGTCTTCCTATCGGGAGCTGGTGATGCCATGGGATATGTAGTCAATTCCAACAGCAGCTCATGGAATCACAGAATGGTAGGGGCTGGAAGGGACCTCTGGAGACCATTGAGTCCAAATCCCTGCCACAGCAGGGTCACCTAGATCAGGTTGCACAGGATGGCATCCAGGATAGTTTCCAAAGTCTCCAGAGGAGACTCCACAACCTCTTGGGGCAGCTTGGTCCAGAGCTCCATAATCCCAACAAGGAAGAAGCTTCTCCTTAAGTTCTGAAGTTTTCCATCTTGAGCAGACAGAGCTCCTACACCTTGATCCTGTGTGTTGGCAAGCCCCATAGACTACAGCTGACAATTCTCATATCCCTGAGGAAGTTTGACTCTCCCAAGTGCCTGTCCCTGCTGAGACTCCTGATTTCAAACACGGCCTCGGCCCACACTAGATTCCTCTTCCAGCAGCCACCCTCAGTGTGGGGCAGCACAGTGACAAATGGGCAGCTGAACACCTGCAGCTGCCTTTGCAAACACAGCGAGAGGAGAAAAGGAAAGACAGTTCAAGCAAGGGAGAATTCCCTTCCCATAATTCCAGAGAAGGCCATTCTTATGGCAGGGATTAGACCATGAATAAGAAATGGTAGAGACTTAACCCATTTTCATTAGAGTCCTAAGACGGCAATTTTGTGGTCGTAATCTAATGTCATGCCTTTGCTATTAGTAGATTTTCTCCAGAGTCCAGACAGAAGCAGACGTGTTCAGCAAGACCTCAGGAGTATCCTGTTTTGCTGGCACCAGTTGAAAATGATTCCCATTAGCTGAACGCCTTCGTTCCCCGTGTTTTCCCCAGAATTCACCTGCAGAGGCAATGTTGTTACCTCTTTTAAGTGACACAGAAGGGCCCTTTAGATCCTCTTGCCAGAACCAACATTCTGTCCTTGAGATCTCCAAGGTGACTGTCTGATAAAGTGATTACCTGCTTACCGGTCTGGTATCTGAATTTAACAGAGAGGAAAGGAGTGCACCTTCATGCAACCCCTGTCCTTCACATCCAAAGGCAGCAGCAAAGATTTCCACCATTTCACAGAATCACACAACTATTTTGGGTGGAAAACACCTCTAAGCTCATCCAGTCCAACCATTCCCTAACTCCACCAAGGCTGGGGCTAAGCCATGGCCCTCAGCACCACAGCTCTGCCTCTGGGAAACTTCTCCAGAGATCGGCATTCAGCCACCAGGGATGGGCAGTCTGAGAATCCTTTCAGTCAGAAGTTTCTTCTCATGTCCAACCTAAACTTCCCCTGGGGCAATCTGAGGCCATTTCCTCTCATTCTATTACCTGCTACTAGGGAGAAGAAGACCAAGCCCTCCCTGGCTGCAGCCTCCTCTCAGGGAGCTGCAGAGAGCAAGGAACTCTGCCCTCAGCCTCCTCTTCACCACACCAAACACCCCCAAGGCCCTCAGCTGCTCCTCCCCAGCCCTGTTCTCCAGACCCTTCCCCGTCTTCCTTGCCCTTTTCTGAACCTGCTCCAGACCTTCAATGTCCTTCATGGAACGAGGGCTCCAAAACTGAATCCAGCACTCCAGGTATGGCCTCCCCAGTGCCAATTACAGGACACAATCCCTGCCCTGCTCCTGTTGGCCACACTATTGCTGATCCAGGCCAGGATGCTGGTGGCCTTCTTGGCCACCTGGGCACACATTCACCACACCCATCCTCTACAATGTGCAACTCATCCCAAGATCTGGAACGAGTACAGATGAAAGACCTCCTGATACCATATTGCACCAGCCTGATTGCTGGTCTGGTCTTTACTTCCTGCTTTGAGGGCCAAAGACTGGCACTTGCTATACCCTAGAATCCATGGAGCATGCTGCCTTCATTGCACATCAGCACTGAACCAAATCCATCTGTATTCTGGAGGGTGCTGCAAGCTTGCAGCTGAGACCTTTCCATTTCTAATTATATGTGATGGAAAAGGTCAGGAGACAGACAAGAAACCTTATTCAATCAATATCAGGCTGATTTCTTTTCCCCCACTGATTCTGAGAAGTGTTTCATGGTTAGCAACACTCTTGGATAGACAGAAAGAACTGCTAACTGATGTGCCTGTAAATATACTTATCTGGCATTTTGCTTCACTAAGCATGGAAGTCATCTGGCCAATCTTAATTTTTTTCTAAAGGACCATCACAAAAAGACACTGCAACACAGAGGAAAACCAATCTGCAAACGTGCCCTTGAAACATGGCCTCGGCTGCCTGCTTACAGAGTGAGATCAGCAACGGCTGCAGATTTGTTGACCTGCACGGGAGACTGAAACTCCAACGTGAAGAAAAAGAAACTTCTCCCTATTTAGGTACCACCAGTGGGAACGACACAATGAGTGGAAAGATCTGCAGGCCCCTGTATAATGTTAGAGGATGTCATGTTGAGAAAGGCCATGTGTTCTCCACATCACTGCTCCTTAATCTGCTCAGATTTTCACAAAGAAATCATATTAATCAAATCTGCTTTCAGCTGTATGAAAAGTGCAGCTTGAATGGTTCACAGCTTAGGAGGAAATTGAATGGAGAAGAAAACCTTGGACAGAAATAAGCCCGGAACTTAAAATAACTTGGCCGTTGTCACTGCCTCTCTTTATGGTTCTGAATAGCAATGACAATTGTGCACCAGAGAGCTCTGAAACTGCCCCATACTGTGGCTATGGGGTGGTCCATGGAGGCGGTGCAGGAGCTGAGGAACGGCCAGATGAAATCAGCCTGGTGAGCCATCTGCTACTGACTGGGAAAGAAAAGAAAAATGCAAACCCAGCAAAAAAACCAACCAACTCCTACCCCAAAATGCATCAGCAAGGGGCAGGGGCATAATTCTGCCTGGCATGGAACAGACACGGAATCACAGAATCACAGAATGATGTGGGATGGAAAGGACCTCTGGAGATCATAGAGTCCAAATCCCTGCCAAGGCAGGGTCACCCAGAAATGGTCACACAGGAGCACATCCAGGTGGGTTTAGAATGTCTTCAGAGAGACTCCACCACCTCTCTGGGCAGCCTGCTCCAGGGTTCCAGCAGCCTTAAATTACAGACGTTCCTCCTCATGTTCGGATGAACTTCTGATGTGCCAGTGTGTGCCTCTTACTCTTTGTCCTGGGCACCACTGTAAAACAGATCTTCAGTATGCAGGATGCTGATTAGTTCAGATAATAAGCAGCTCATTATGGTTTATAATGGTTGATTACCAGTTATCTGTGTGGTTTCTGATGGGGAGCTGCCCGGCACCACACATACCCAGCTGAAATCGGCACAGAGAAGAAGGCTTTGCAGAGTTCCCACATTAGGTGGCTGAAGAGAGACTGTCACTTGCTCTAGAAACCTTTCCCAATGATCTGCATGAGTCTGTGGGCTGAAGGAGTGTGACACCTGACTGACACTGTCTGCTGTGCCTCTCAGAGTCATGTGGACACAACAGCTTTTTCAAGCAGTTGATGTTCCTTCCTGGTCCTAAGCACCTGCTTAAATCTTGGGGGACTCTGATTAAGCAGTTTGTAAAGATCTCTCCCACTCCTGAACATTTCCGCTCCCTACTTTGTTTCTACCCTAAGAGAACAGTTACTGAGTCACCACAAATAAGATTTAGACATTCAGTGGTGTGCAACTGTTCCAGTTGTGAACTAATGCAACACAAATCCAGGGTGGCTGGAGAGCAGAGCTGAGGAGGAAGGACTTGGTGGTGCCGGGTGAGGAGCTACTCCCCATGAACCAGCAACATGAGCTGGCAGCCCAGAAACCAACCCTGTGCTGGGCTGCACCCAAAGCAGTGTGGGCAGCAGGAGCAGGGAGGGGATTCTGCCCCTCTGCTCTGCTGAGAGCCCACCTGCAGCGCTGGGGCCAGCTCTGGAGTCTTCAGCACAAGGACACGGAACTGTGAGAGTGGGGCCAGAAGAGGCCACCAACGTGATCAGAGGGCTGGAAAACCTCTGCTATGGAGACAGGCTGAGAGAGTTGGGGCTGCTCAGTCTGAAGAACAGAAGGCTCCAGCCTTAGAGATCTTGGAGCGGCCTTCCAGGATTTGAAGGCAATGTCCAGGAGAGCTGAAGAGGGGCTTCTGACAAAGGCCGGAGTGACAGAAGGAGGGGGCATGGCTTCAGACTGGAAGAAGCTGGAGTGAGATGAGACATTAGGAAGAAATTCTTTCACATGAGGGTGGTGAGGCACTGGAACAGGTTGCGCAGGGAGGCTGTGGAAGCTCCAGGGCTGGCAATGTTCAAAAGCAGGTCGGCTGGGGCCTTGAGCAAGCAAGGTCCAGTATGAGGTGTCCCTGCCCACGACAGGGATGCTGGGACTAGACGATCTTGAAAGTCTCTTCCAAACCAAACCACTCTAGGACTTGAGGAATTTCTTTCAGCATTATAAATTATCCCAAACATAGCTGTGCTCTGAAAGGCCACTGCAGGATAGAGAACACGCATGTGGCACTCCAGGTAGAATACTTCAAATTGGTTTTGGCTAGAAATACATCAGGAGAGTAAAACAATAACCTGAGTGTCAAACTGCCAGCAGAAAACATTCTCCAGTAATGAAACATGTACAACGACGATTCATCACACCTGTGAAACAAACAAGCACCCCCAAAACTGCAAAGATGGAGAAGCCTGAGCGGGTGTCTGAAAAACAAGCTGCTTTGCCTGCAAAAGGCATGGGGCAATGCCACCTCCTGGCTTAAATGTGCAGAGGAACAGACCAGCTTTGTGATGAACATTTTACAATCACAGAACAGCTTGAGTTGGAAGGGACCCTAAAGATCATCCAGTTCCAACCCCCTGCCATGGGCAGGGACACCTCCCAACAGCACAGCTTGCTCCAGGCCTCATCCAGCCTGGCCTTGAACACCTCCAGGGAGGGGGCATCCACAGCCTCCCTGGGAAACCTGTGCCAGTGTCTGCCCACCCTCACTCTAAGGATTTCTTCCTCATCTCCAGTCTCAATCTGCCTTCTCCCAGCTCAAGCCATTGTCCCTCATCCTGTCACTCCCAGCCCTTGTCAAAAGTCCCTTCCCAGCTCTCCTGTAGCCCACCAGCAGTACTGGAAGGCTGCTCTAAGATCTCCCTGGAGCCTTCTTTTCTCCAGACTCAACAGACCCAATAACCTATTCTCATATGTGCTTAACCAGCTTGTTTTGTGTGGGATTTCATGGTACCCACAGGGCTGGTTCCTTGGACTAGTTTCTTCAGTAGATCACGATAAATTCACTACTGAACTTTTTGGAGTTGTCCAGCCTGGACAAATGGCAGAGTGAATGAACCATAGAACCTACCATGAACCACAGAATTATAGAATGGGTTGGGTTGGAAGGGACCTTAAAGATCACCTCGTTCCAATCCCCTGCCATGGACAGAGCCAGCTTGCTCAAGCTCCAGTCTTACTACTCAACAGTTAACATTTCAGAGCAAGTTTGCATCTTAAGACAAGAACTTCTCTGTGCCATGCGCCTGCAATGGCTTTTGGCCTTCAATTTTAACACACTCACTTTTCATAGACTATTTGATATCCTTAATAACGTTTCCTTCAAAGATTTAGTACCTTTGGCAGCAAAAATGTCTGAAAATTAGGCCTCTGTGAATTTTCTCCTGAGAGCATCCTGTGTTACTGGAGTGGCAGAACTACAGACTCTTAACTCTGCAGCATGCAGAGATATTTTCGTAACAGCTTGGAGATAAGAAAGATTTAAATATTTTCCAGTATAACCAAAATAAGAAACATTTGCCACTAGGGAAGCCAACAGCTCTTGTAAGATGCACTCAATACCTCACTCCTCTGGTCCTTTTCAACTGCCGGGCGCTGTAAAGTAGTGTCAGGATCAGGTAAAGTCAGTTCTACTGCTCAGCGAAGTTCACGGTTGGAAGAGTCCTCGGACAGACACACCACACACACATATGTGCTCCCAGAGTGTGCAGGTTGGGCTGTTCTGCCCAGCAACAAGTGACAGAAGCAGAGGAAATGGCCTCAAGCTGCACCACGGAAGGTTTAGCTTGAAGATGAGGAAAAATCTCTTTGCTGCTAGAGTGGTCAGAGACCGGCACAGGCTGCCCACGGAGGTGGTGGAGTCCCCATCCCTGAAGGCATTCCAGAAACGTGTGACCGTGGCACTTGGGGCCGTGGTTTAGTGGCCATGGTGGGGCTGGGTTGAAGGCTGGGCTGGATGATGTTAGAGGGCCCTTCCAGTTTTAACAATTCTATCGTTCTATAAACTTGAGCTGTTTCACATCAACTCTGTGATAGAAAACCATTTCTGGATGCCTTTTTTTCACCTGACATTGGTCCTTTACTGTCCTAAGTGGCATTTGAACTGTGTACGTAAAGATAGAGGAGCAAGGATGTCTTGAGTGATCCTAGGTGGAGAGAGAAGGTGTGGCAGAATGCTCACGAGTTACAGTAAACCACAGCTCAAGCTGCTCTTTGCCCCTCTGACAGACCCTGCCTTCTCGGGTGGTGTCAGCAGTTCCCCTCCTCTTAGAGAGCAAGAGCTCACTAAATCTGGGGAGACGATCTTCACGCGGGAGGAATGCTGCATCTGCTGAGCTACAGCCAGCCTCAGAGAAGGTAGAGGTACCTCTTTGTAATCCAGGCTGCAAGCAGTGTTTTGTAACTGTGTATTACAGAGAGGTTAGACTACGCTGCGGAGAGAGTGGCAGCAGCAGGGAAGCCGTGAGGGGCGGCGGTTGTTACTGCTCCGGGAAGAGGAGACAAGACGTGTGTAAATCATTGCTCCTGCCACAGCTAAACAGGCCCCTTAGGAAGCTAGCAAAGAACTCTTCAACCTCAAAGGCTTCTTGCTGCTTTCATCTGCAGCTTCTTCTGTAATACCTGTTTTGTTCAAATTAAAACTTGACGCTCTTGTTGCCAATACAGGAATCTTTTCAAGCCTGCTGAAGGCAGCAGCTCCTGGGACCAAAAGTGGGGTAAAGCATTCTGGGGAAATAGATTTTCCAAAGTGCATGTGTCGTTTCTTTAACCCCAGCCCACAGACATGAACTAACAGGGGTTTTGATAAACATATTTGTCTTCAGAGGAGTGCAAGAGCTGCATAAAATGTTTATGGCTTTATTGATCAGAGGGAAGGGAGCTGTGGTGGAACTGCAGATGACAGAGTACATCTCTGCTGCAACACATGAGCTTGCCTAGCAGCTTTGAGAAGAGTGCAAAATAGACATCTCTGCACTGCAAGATCTGTTTGAATAATACTGCCATTTGTGAAGTTAGAATCATACACCTTGGAAGAGACCTTTAAGATCATTGAGTCCAATGTCAACCCAAAGCCACCATGCCCACTAAATGTCCCATAAGTGCCATGGACACACATTTCTTGAGCATTTCCAGGGATATGCTAAATCCACCCTAAATAAGAAAGAAAAAGGCAACTAACTGAAAATTATTCTAAACTATGGAGTTTGTGATTTAGGGAGAGGCAGAAAGCATGACATTTGAAGATGATTCTCAGGAGTGGAATGTCAGCAAAAGTGATGATTTATCTGGAAGTTGCAGGAAGAGGAAGGAACCAGAGATGATCCCACATTCCAGAAGTGTGCATAATTCCGCTGTGGTGCAATCTGACAGTAGAAATATGTGGGGAAATAGTTTGGGTAGAGATAAAAAGGAGTAGGAACCAAAAGAAGAAATAAAAACAACTATCTGTTACACATCAGAAGATCTGGAAAAGAGGGAGGAAAAAGAATTCCTGGAGCAATTCCTTATGGCTGGGATGCTGAGCTCATGAGGAATTTTTACAACTCAAGTGTTTGCCGGTTAGAAGTTCAAATCTCCACTCGAAATCTCCTCTTTTCCAGCTTCAATTCATTGCCCCTTGTCACTACAGGCCCTTGTCAAAAGTCCCTCCTGGCAGTCTCCTCCAAATCCTGGAGGGCAGCTCTGAGGTCTCCCTGCAGCCTTCTGCTCTGCAGGCTGAGCAGCCCCAGCTCCAGCAGCCTATCCCCATAGGAGAGCTGTTCATTCTTTTTAGGACACCCCTCCCCCCCCTCCATATTTCAGACATAGGCACTGTTCCGAATTCCACCCGTTTGGATTCCTGCTCAGTTTTGGTGACATGCAAGTCAATTTAGGAGGGACGTGTGGCATGAAGTGATAAACACTTATCAAGTCTTTGTTCTTGCCAAGGCAAGCCTTAACTGAACTGTTCTTTGAAAGCCTCAAATCACCAGAGCCTATGAAACTTTACAGACTGATAAAGTTCAATGCAAATTTGGGCTTTGTTGGATCACCCTAGCCATTTGACTGCCCTGAAGTGGGACACCAGAGGCAGGGCACTGCACAGCTGGGAAGGTGAGCTGATAACAGAAGCAGCGAGTGCTGAGTTTCCCAATATACCCTTGAAAGCACTGTTCTGCTTGTGCTCCAGAAAAGACTGAAACAGAGGGCTGAATTCTGTTTTTCAAAACAAAGATTACTGTGGGTTGCTTGACATAAATTTCAAAGTTACAGAAACCTGACTGCAGGAGGCAAAGTCCTCTGTTGCCTCAGATAACTGTGCAAGTTGATTTGTGTCATGGCAAGCTGGTATCAGGTGAGCAATGTGCACTGACAGCAAGAGAAACACAGTTACTTCTGAGAGAAGTTAAGGTCAGAGCACAAAGATGTTCTTTTTGCTTGTTTCTTTTCAGAAAGCCCCAAGCCAGTCTGGTGAAGTTCTTCAACCACACCATGGTTTAGTGACCATGGTGGTGTTGGGTTGACATTGGACTCAATGACTTTAACAGGCTTTTTCAGATGAAACAATTCTGTGATTCTATGAATTTGGTCCTTGTGGATGTTTGAGCCATGCCTTAACAAAAAGGAAGTTACAGAAGAGTGCCAGGGAAGAGTCTTACTCAGTCCTTCACTGCTAACCACACTGGAGCATTCAAGAACGCACTGTTTGCAGAAACTGCGCACCTGACTGCTGGGACTGGTTTTATGGTCGTGAAGCTGACTCAAGATTAATCTAATCTGGAACAGTAATATGATAGTAACTAAGAAAACTATGAAAGGATCTCTGACAGCTGAGAGCCCTGTGAGCACTGCAGCTGTTTCCAGGGTTTGCTGAAGTACAAAATTCTGTCAGTAAAAGAAGGGATGTTTTTCTAAGCTAGATTCACACAGGTTTGAAATGAGCATTTTCCCAGTTAATTCATACTTCTCTCCAAATCACAGGAAGCTCTTTTAAAAGACAGTGTGTCCAAGGAGGAATTGTTTCTGAACTTGAGGTGTCTTCAAGGTTGTTTATGTGGAAAGAAAGCTGTTCTCCAGCAGATTAGGCTACAGCCACAGCTACAAATGCTTTCCAGGACAGTAAAGGACCAATGTCAGGTGAAAAAAAGGCATCCAGAAATGGTTTTCTATCACAGAGTTGATGTGAAACAGCTCAAGTTTATAGAACGATAGAATTGTTAAAACTGGAAGGGCCCTCTAACATCATCCAGCCCAGCCTTCAACCCAGCCCCACCATGGCCACTAAACCACGGCCCCAAGTGCCACGGTCACACGTTTCTGGAATGCCTCCAGGGACGGGGACTCCACCACCTCCGTGGGCAGCCTGTGCCGGTCTCTGACCACTCTAGCAGCAAAGAGATTTTTCCTCATCTTCAAGCTAAACCTTCCGTGGTGCAGCTTGAGGCCATTTCCTCTGCTTCTGTCACTTGTTGCTGGGCAGAACAGCCCAGCCCCAGCTTGCTGCAGCCTCCTCTCAGGGAGCTGCCGAGAGCAATGAGCTCTGTCCTCAGCCTCCTCTTCACCACACCAAACACCCCCAGGGCCCTCAGCTGCTCCTCCCCAGCCCTGCTCTCCAGACCCTTTCCCAGCTTCCTTGCCCTTCTCTGGACCTGCTCCAGACCGTCAATGTCTTTCTTGGAGTGGGAGCCCCAAAACTGACCCCAGCTCTCAAGGTGTGGCCTCCCCAGTGCAGAGTGCAGGGGATGATCCCTGCCCTGGTCCTGCTGCCCACACCAGTACTGGTCCTGGCTAGAAGTGTGGCATGTTCTCTTTCTGAAGCTCCCTTCAATAACACACTGTGCCTCTGTAATTCCACATTCTCCCATGACTTGGACACTGATTGCTGTGGAATGTGATCCACTTTCCTTCTCCTCTAAAAAGCTGGGTTTGATCTGCTGCACAGAAAACAAGCCATTAAAAAAGTGCTTTTGTCAGTTTTATGCAAGCAGACGGGACTTCAAGACATGAGGTTAAAGGTTGGAACGCTTTCAATTCATCATCCAGCTCTGGTTCTCAAGTAGTTGCCTGTTCAGTTTCGAAAGCACAAGACAGCAATTATATGTGGAAACTGAAAAATTAGAACTCTTATCAAGCCTAACTATTTGGATAAGGGCACAATTTTAGAGGGAAAGAAAAAAATCTAGGTTCAAGGTGTTTAAGGGGACATAAAAAGGCTGAAATATGGTTTGAAAGTCTCCCTGCAAAGACGGAATCTGTTAAATGTTTGCAGATCAGAACGTGCACATGGGAGGCAGTGGGTATAAAAGTGCCCCTCAGACAGGTTTTTCTGCATTGCCTCGTGATAAGCTGACTTTGCTTCTTTCAATATGCAGCACCTCTGAGAATTCTCAATAACTATTACAATCCAGCCGTACGGTGACAAGAAGTGAGGTGACGAGCACTGAGGTGAACACCTCTACACCACAGTATTTAACCCAGGGAAGTTGTGTATGCTGCCAACAAAGGATAGGGCTTACTAAATTTAAAATCATAATCACCCTATAATGGGTTGGGTTGGAAGGAACCTTCAAGATCATCCAGTCCCAATCCCCTGCCGTGGCCAGGGACACCTCCCACTAGCCCAGCTTGCTCAAGGCCACATTCAACCTGGCCTTGAACAGTTCCAAGCTTGGAGCCTCCACAACTTCTCTGGTCTAGTCTCTTACCATCATGGTGGTGAGTTCATGTGAAGCCTCAGTTCTGCTCAGAAAAAGTGACTTCAGACAAGACCTTACAAGTTTAGCTATTTTGCTCTTCGAGAGGTTTGCATGCAGGGCAGAGTCAATGCTGTGGATGCCGCAGCTGTGCTGGAAGTCTCCGCTGAAGAGTACTCCCTCGCTGCACACAGAGGAATTTCACTGCTATCGGTAGCGGCTGGGTGTGCAGAATGCACAAGGCAGATCTATACCGCAGCTCATCAAACACAGCTTTGCTCCCTGTACTAACCTTCATCTCTGTCATTGATTCTTTCACTACATACCCTGCTCAAGGGTAAGACTAAATTGCTTGTGGACTTCATTACAAAGCTATAAATTGAGAGCAAAAACCAATAAATCAATAATTATTAACATGTCATTAACAAACTTCCCCAATTTCCCCAAATGTTATTTGCTCATTTTGTAAGAGAAACAGGAAAATAGCTTGTAAATTGTAAAGGTGAAATGCAGCCCTTTATTTCTGGGAGAGGGGATCTTTTATTCTTTATTTCTGGGGAAAGAGAGCCTACAAATTTAAATCATTAAACTATAATTATCCTCTGAACATTGGAAGGATTTGCAGAAAAAACACCAGGTTGAGATTAAGTCAATAAAATTAATCACTCATGACCCTGAAGAAGCAAAAGAGGTTGAAAAATGCTACAAAATTGAAAGCTGCCATGAGTGGAGGGACTTGGGGAATTCGTTTGAATTCACCACAGCTAAGTTCAAACACAAGCTGCTCTTTGTTATTCAGCCTGAGGAATTATTTTTCAGGCCCAACCTAGCCACAGCCCGAGACTGTGGAGTTTTCTTTCTCTGACTGCTGGAGTTTCCTGGTTTAGCTCCATATTCACCATCAGCTGCCTCTGGAGGGGGTGGTGGCACAAGCTGGACTGGATTCTGCTCACTTAACCACGTCTATTGGTCTGCTAAGTGCCTCAGAGCTGCAACTTCAGCAATGGGCAGTAAACTGGCCTTAAGTCACTACTCTCTCTTACCCAAGCCAAATGGACACCGGAGATCACAGTATCACAGTATCATCAGGGCTGGAAGAGACCTCACAGATCATCAAGTCCAACCCTTTACCACAGGGCTCAAGGCCAGACCATGGCACCAAGTGCCACGTCCAACCTTGCCTTGAACAGCTCCAGGGACGGCGACTCCACCACCTCCCCGGGCAGCCCATTCCAGTGCCCAATGACTCGCTCAGGGAAGAACTTTCTCCTCACCTCCAGCCTAAATCTCCCCTGGCGCAGCCTGAGGCTGTGTCCTCTTGTTCTGGTGCTGGCCACCTGAGAGAAGAGAGCAACCTGCTCCTGGCCTCAACCACCCCTCAGGTAGTTGTAGTCAGCAATAAGGTCACCCCTGAGCCTCCTCTTCTCCAGGCTAACCAATCCCAGCTCCCTCAGCCTCTCCTCGTAGGGCTGTGCTCAAGGCCTCTCCCCAGCCTCGTCGCCCTTCTCTGGACACGCTCAAGCATCTCAATGTCCCTCCTAAACTGGGGGGCCCAGAACTGAACACAGTACTCAAGGTGAGGTCTAACCAGTGCAGAGTACAGGGGCAGAATGACCTCCCTGCTCCTGCTGGCCACACCATTGCTGATGCAGGCCAGGATGCCACTGGCTCTCTTGGCCACCTGGGCACACTGCTGGCTCATGTTCAGGTGGGTATCAATCAGCACCCCCAGATCCCTCTCTGTCTGGCTGCTCTCCAGCCACTCCGACCCCAGCCTGTATCTCTGCATGGGGTTGTTGTGGCCAAAGTGCAGCACCCTGCACTTGGAGCTATTGAACGCCATCCCCTTGGACTCTGCCCATCTGTCCAGGTGGTCAAGGTCCTGCTGCAGAGCCCTTCTGCCCTCCAACCCAGCCACATCTGCCCCCAGCTTGGTGTCATCTGCACACTTGCTGATGACTGACTCCATGCCCTCATCCAGATCATCTATGAAGATGTTAAAGAGGATGGGGCCCAGCACTGATCCCTGAGGGACACCACTAGTGACAGCTGCCTGCTGGATGTGGCACCATTCACCACCACTCTCTGGGTCCGGCCCTCCAGCCAGTTCCTAACCCAGCACAGAGTGTTGCCATCCAAGCCATGGGCTGACAGCTTAGCCAGCAGTCTGCTGTGGGGGACAGTGTCAAAGGCCTTGCTGAAGTCCAGATAGAGCACATCCACAGGCCTCCCCACATCCACCAAGCAGCTCACCTGATCATAGAAGGAGATCAGGTTAGAAAGGCAGGATCTGACCTTCCTAAACCCATGCTGGCTGGACCTGAGCCCTTTGCCATCCCTCAGGTGCGCTCTTATCATCCCCAAGATAACCTTCTCCATCAGTTTCCCTGGCACTGAGGTCAAGCTGACGGGTCTGTAGTTCCCAGGTTCCTCCATCCGACCCTTCTTGTGGATGGGGACCACGTTGGCCATTTTCCAGTCTCCTGGGAACTCTCTGGTGAGCCAGGACTGCTGGAAAATGATGGAGAGCAGCTTGGCCAGCTCAGATGCCAGCTCTCTCAGCGCCCTGGGATGGATCCCATCTGGTCCCATGGACTTGTGGGTGTCCAGGTGGCTCAGCAGGTCCTGAACTAATTCTTCATGAATTTCCAGGGGAACACACTGCTCCCCGACCCCATCCCCCAGTTCAAGAGGCCACTTGCCCTGAACTCCTCCCTCCTTACTGTTGAAAACTGAGGCGAAGGCGGCATTCAGGACCTCAGCCTTTTCTACATCATCAGTTATAGTATTCCCCTCCTGGTCCAGTAAGGAGTGGAGGCTCTTCTTGCCCTTCCTTTTAGCGTTGATAAATTTATAAAAGTGTTTTTTATTATCTTTCACGGAAGTGGCAGCCTAAGTTCTACCTGGGCCAGCTCCTGTGCCTTCAAGATGTGAATGCTTTGCTCTTCCAGCAGAGCAAACAGCTCTGCCACAGCTGCCTGAGACGTTAGGAACTGCAAAATACCTTCCTTCTCATCCATGCTAAATGACCTACAGTGCTGAGCCAGGTGCTCGAGAAGGCCACCAGCAGCCTGGCCTGGATCAGCACTGTTGTAGGCAGCAGGAGGAGGGCAGGGATTACCCCCTGCACTCAGCACTGGGGAGGCCACACCTTGAGTTTTGCTTACTTGAATGCAGGGTTCAGGTTTTGGGGCCCTCACTCCAAGAAGGACGTTGAGGGTCTGGAGAGGTCCAGAAAAGGGCAAGAAAGATGGGGAAGGGTCTGGAGAACAGAGCTGGGCAGGAGCAGCTCAGGGCCCTGGGGGTGTTTGGTGTGAAGATGAGGCTGAGGGCAGAGCTCATTGCTGGCTGCAGCTCTCTGAGAGGAGGCTGTAGTCAGGTGGGGTTGGGCTCTGCTCCCTGGGAACGAGTGACAGGAGGAGGGGAAATGGCCTCAAGTTGTCCCGGGGCAGGTTTAGGTTGGACGTGAGAAGAAACTTCTTAACTGAAAGGGTTCTCAAAGCCTCCACAACCTGCCTGGGCAACCTCTTCCAGTGTCTCACCAGCCTCACTATCAAGAATTTCTTCCTAATCTCCAGTCTGGAGCTCCTCTCTTCAAACTTCAATCATTCACTCTCATCCTATTACAAGGAAACTTTGAAGTAATTGACAGAATTAATGCATGATGTAAAGTAACACTTCCAAGTAGAACCAACCAAAGTTTAACATTTTTTTCCAAGGAAAGCTTTGAAAAAATACCAACTCAAAAACTATTTTCATTACAGAATAGTAAAGTAGGTGTGCACGGAAAATCATATCTGCCATTGCCCATTCCTGAGCAGCACTGACCACCACATCCAGCATTTGCAGTGAAAGAGATTCAGTGGAAACATCATCTAGTTCCATGTGACTGGCCTGACATGGCTTTCTTTCCAGAGTATCTGCAAGAATTAGCCAAAACCTCCATTTATTTACAGGCTTTCCACTGAAGCTAGCTCACACAGGTTTCCAGAACACCCAGAGGCCACCTGCAGGCAAGTCTGTTGCTGAGAAGACACTCAGGAGTTTGCATCCTGACCGAGAGCTGTTAGGCAATGAAGCTGGGAAGCCTTCACTTTTCAGACAGAAAAGGAGCAATTATTTCCAGCCACCACAATTTAAAATTTGAAAGCATAACTTTCCAAGTCTCCAGCAACTCCAACTCTTCTCCTCGAGACAGAGGTGGCTGTATGGCAGGAAGGCCAATCGGACTCTGCTAAGATCTTGGCTATGGGTTGCCTATCATCCGTGTCCCCGTCAGCTTCCAGCACAGCCTCACATCTATTGCTCAGAGGCACCTGGGGAGGTGAGGCAGGCATGGAGGCTGCTGCCCTTCTGCTACTGCCATGAGCTTGCCTCCAATCCTTTAATTTGGGCTTCTGTCTGACACCTGACAGGGACAGGATACCAGGGCCCTTTGATCCTGGCTGCTCCCATTTCCACCAGTGCATCTCCCTCTCACACTGCAGCCTGGCTCCGCCAGTGCATCTCCCTCTACACTTCCTCAGCCTTTCGAGCTCTTGGCCCAGCTCCGCCGGCAGGCCGAGCCGCTCCTTCCCCGGCCCGGCCAGCCCAGCCCAGGGCTGTGTCTGCAGCCGCCACGCCAGGCGCGGGCTCTGCTCCCCTACCTGTGTGCCTGCGGCCGCCGGCCGACTGCTGACAACTGCTGCCCGGCTCGCAGCCATCGCCGCCGCTGCTGCCGTGTGCCTGACCCCGCGCAGTGCCGCGGCTCGCCCGCAGGGCTCGGCGGGGCCGCTCCGGTCCGGCCTCGGTCGGGGCCTGGGGCCCGCAGCCGCCCGCGGCCTGAGGCGCTCCGGAGCCCGCGGAGGCTGCGGCGGCGCCCGGCCCGCGCCCGCCTCTGGCAGGTTTGTGTAATCCTCTGACGGGGGAAGTTGTTCATCCACCGCATGCCGCGAGCAGTAGCTGTGCAACCTGAAAGTAAAGGTGAAGGAGGCCCCGCTCCAACCCAGAGCCTGCGAGAACTCGATCCTACCTGTGCGCTGCTGGAGGCAGAACGTCCCAGCGTCGAGCACAGCCACGGAGCGGCAGGACGAGGGCTGAGGGACTGAGCTGGGCCGCGAGGAAGCAGTTCCTGCCCAGGAGGGTGGGGAGCCGCTAGGACAGGCTGCCCAGAGGAGCTGTGGCCGTGGCAGCCGCTGGGACAGGCTGCCCAGAGGAGCTGTGGCCGTGGCAGCCGCTGGGACAGGCTGCCCAGAGGAGCTGTGGCCGTGGCAGCCGCTGGGACAGGCTGCCCAGAGGAGCTGTGGCCGTGCCAAGCCTGGCAGTGCTCAAGGCCGGGCTGGAGGAGGCCCTGTGCAAGTTGTGCTGCTGGGAGGTGTCCCTGCCCATGGCAGGGGGCTGGAGCTGGACGGCCTCGAAGGACTTGATGGACTTCCAACCCATTCCAGAATTCTGTGGTATCTCCAATGATGACATAGAACCAATCTGGAAAGTGATATGTGACCTAAGCAAAAGTACAAGGGGATAAAAGGAAAAATAGAAAAATAAAATAAATGAAGGCATCGAAAGGAAAAGACAAAGGGAAATGAAAGGAAGAGGTGAAAAGAGGAAAAGAAGGAAAAATGGGGGAAAAAAAGGAAAACAATATTTTATGCTTCAGATTTTTGCATTTCTTATGAATCCTGCTTATTTAAATCAGGCTTTGGAAACCTTGCTGTAGCTTCAGACTGTAAAGCAACACTTTGCAATGCTAAAGAAATTTGCTTTTCCAGTACTAATCCAGATCTTTTTTTAAAGCCTGCTTAAGCAGGCAGACTTCTTCTGGACCATCTCACGTTCTGTGGCACCGTTAGCTGCTTCATTGTCCTTCCTACACACAGGCACATTGTGTCCGGAGCAGAGCGAAACAAGAACCACATGCTTCATATAAACAGTTTGCTGCCTTGCATATAGAAGGTGCTCAGCTGTAACTGCTATGAAGGAATAAAGCTAAAGGCAACAGTCAGTGGAAAACTCAGCAGTTTAGTAGGAAGCAACATAAACAATTAGCCATTAGTATGGACAGAAGTGGACAGCAGAGTAGCCGCTACAAGAGGGGAAAAGATTTTGTTAAGCTTTCAGTTGAGGCCTCACCCAGCTGTCGTTGGAGTCCTGTTTAAAATACACATGCAGGGCCCTAATGGAACTAGTGTCAAACCCTAGACACGCAGAGTGCTTGAAGGGGGCTACAAGAAAGCTGGTGGGGGACTTTGCATAAGGGCTGGGAGCGATAGGACAAGAGGGAATGGATTGAAGCTTGAGAAGAGATTTAGACTGCAGATGAGGAAGAAATTCTTGAGAGTAAGGGTGGGCAGACACTGGCACAGGTTGCCTGGGGGGTCTGTGGCTGCCTCCTCTCTGGAGGTGTTCAAGGCCAGGCTGGATGAGAACTGGAGCAAGCTGTGCTGGTGGTAGGTGTCCCTGCCCATGGCAGGGGCCTGGGGCTGGATGATCAATGATATCCCTTCCAAACCAAACCATTCTATGAATCTATGGATTTTTGTGGAATCACAGAACCCAAAGGTATCAGTAAGAAGAATTTGTCCTTTCCTCATTCCATAAGTTTGTTGAACTAATTGTTTACATTTCAGTTGTTCAAAATGAAAGACAAGATTTTGATCTTAATTGCATCTGGTAAAACACAGAGTAACTCTGCTAAGATAAGCTCTGTTACCTCATCTTGCTAAGTAAACTTCAGCAGAGCTCCCCAGATTTATCATGGTGCAACTCAAAGGCTGACTCTGTCACAAGCCAAGCCTCATTCTTCACACATAAGATACTCATCTGACTCCAGCTTGCTCTCCTCAGTGTGGTGCTTGAATCTCAGGCAGCTACACAGCAGCTCCTCAGCTTCCCTCCAGCTCCAGGATCCCATATCAGATACATGTGTTTAGACTACTGGTAAATGGTATTTGGCAGATTGGGTCCTGGATGGGGAGAGAAGGAGGAACACCTGTTCCAGTGTCTCACTGTAAACAATTTCTTCTAATCTCCATTCTGTCTCCCCTCTCCCAGCTCAGAGCCACTGTCCCTCATCTTGTCACTGCAAGCCCTTGTCAAAAGTCCCTCCCAGTTCTCCTGTAGCCCACTTAACTTATTGGAAGGCTGCTTTAAGGTGTCCCTGGAGCCTTCTCTTCTCCAGGCTGAACAAACTCCCTCTCAGCCTGTCCCCATCTGATCATCTCGGTGGCTTCCTCTGGACCCTCTCCAGCAGCTCCAGGTCCCCCCTGTGCTGAGTGCCCCAGAGCTGGAGGCAGTGCTGCAGGTGGGGTCTAAGCAGAGCAGGAGGCAGGATTTTTAAACATTTTCTGCAATAGGCTTGCTCACAACTGTTGAGTTTTCCATGGTGGTAACCATGGCAATCTACTGTAACTTCAGTGGATGGTCTCGGTGGAATGTATTTTCCTCCCAAAAAGAAAACTAAACTTTAAACACTGATAAATGGTTACTGTTTTTTTTTTTTGGGGGGTGGGTTGTGGGTTTTGGGGTTTTTTTGTTGGTTGGTTGGGATTTTTTTGTTTGTTTTGGTTTGTTTTATTCCCTAGGCTAACAGTCATACACAGGTGAAAAAATGGGAGGCAAATGAAAACCAAAATGTTTTCAGAATGACAACCCCAGTAGTTCCATATACAGAGCAGCTTTGGAAGTACTTGCTGTAATGATCATAGAATCATAGAATCATAGAATCAACCAGGTTGGAAGAGACCTCCAAGATCATCGAGTCCAACCTATCACCCAGCCCTAGCCAGTCAACTAGACCATGGCACTGAGTGCCTCATCCAGTCTTTTCTTGAAGACCCCCAGGGACGGTGCCTCCACCACCTCCCTGGGCAGCCCATTCCAATGCCAATCACTCTCTCTGTGAAGAACTTCTTCCTAACATCCAGCCTATACCTACCCTGGCACAACTTGAGACTGTGTCCCCTTGTTCTATTGCTGGTCACCTGGGAGAAGAGGCCAACCCCCACCTGGCTACAATGCCCCTTCAGGTAGTTGTAGACAGCAATAAGATCACCCCTGAGCCTCCTCTTCTCCATGCTCATAATGATGCTTTCTGAAAACTTTTTGCAGTATAAGGAAGCTGCTGAAGGCTCTGGAGAACAGGGCTGGTGAGGAGAGGCTACGAGTACTGGGGTTATGTAGTTTGGAGAAGAGGAGGCTGAGAGGAGACCTCATTGCTGAAGGGGGCTGGAGCCAGATGGGGTTGGTCTCTTCTCCCTAGTATCAGGTGATAGAAGGAAAGGAAATTGCCGGAAATTGCACCAGAAGAGGTTTGGATTGGAAATTGGGAAAAAAATTCTTTGTTGCAAGAGTGGCCAGGGACTGGCAGAGGCTGCCCAGGAAGGTGGTGGAGCCCCCATCCCTAGAGGTGTTCCAGAAAGGTGTGGCCATGTCACCTGGGGACATGTTTTAATGGCCATGTTGGTGTTGGGTTGTTAGTTGGACTGGATGGTCTTAGAAGGCTTTTCCAACCCAAACAATTCCATGCTGCTGCGATCTCCAACAGCAAGTTCTCCTTGGGCCAGCAATGTGCCCTTGTGGCCAAGAGAACCAATGGCATCCTGGAGTGCATCAAGAAAATTGTGTCCAGAAGGTCTAGGGAGGTTCTTCTCCCTCTCTACCCTGCCCTAGTGAGACCACACCTGGCATACTGTGTCAAATTCTGGGCTCCCGATTTCAAGAGAGACAGGGACCTGCTGAGGAGAGTCCAAAAGAGAGCCATGAGGGTGACTGAGGGACTTGAGCATCTCCCCTATGGAGAGAGACTAAGAGACTGTTTAGTCTGGAGAAGACTGAGAGGAGATCTGATCAATGTCTGTAAATGTCAAGTGGAGAAGACCAATCTCTTTTTGGTAGTCCACAGCAGTAAGACAAAGAGCAATGGCTACAACTGGAATGTAGAAGGTTTAACCTCAACATGAGGAGAAACTTCTGTACAGTGAGGGTGACAGAGACCTGGAACAGGTTCCCCGGTGAGGTTGTGCAGGCTCCTTCTCTAGAGACTTTCAAACCCCACCTGCATGCATTCCTGTGCAGACTGCCCTAGGTGATCCTGGCAGGGGGATTGGACTTGATGTTCTCTGGAGGTCCCTTCCAACCTCTAATGTTCTGTGATTGTGTGATCTACTCAATTCATCAATTGCTGATTTGTTGTATTTACTTGATTAAATTACTAAACAACAGATTGCTTTAGAGCTAAACCAAGCTGAGTAAACCAAATGGGTCACTCTCTGTAGTTAGTCATACTTTTCATTCATAGAGATGGACTTGCTACTTTGAGATTATTTCCTACAAATGGGGGAAAAAAGACAAAGACCATAGACTGGGTTGGGTTGGGAAGGACCTTTAAAGATCATCCACTTCCAACTCCACTGCCATGGACAGGCACACTTCTTACTAGACCAGATTGCTCAAATCCTCATCTAGCCTTGCTCCAGACTACTAGAAGGTTAAGAGCCAGATTGCATCTCCATTTTACCGGGTCTGGCAAGAGGGGGCTGGGAGACAAGGGTAGGACGTCAAAGCAGAGTGAACTTTAGTTACTGTTTTATCTTCCTCTATTTCATCCATTATCTTCACCACCACAAGGGAAATTGTCTTTTAAGGACAATTAGGAAGCAGTTAAGTTTAGACCAGCCCTGTGGCTGTCCCAAAACAAATGGCTGGAAGAAGAATGACAGAAAATTGCCTCATTTTTTCCCCTACAGGAACATAATAAAAAAAGTACAGCATTAAAACCAGAGAAAGCTCAAGATTTCCTGGCTCCTAGTTTTGTCTGAAGCTCCTTCTTCTTCTTCCAGACAAAGAAGTACTTCAGAGCTTCATTTAAACTAAAAGCTTTCATGGGAATCTCCACCAGATAAGGGTATGAGTCTTTGGACTACAAATGAGGAGCTGAGCACTGCAGTTCAGCATCAGTGCCGTAAAATAGATTGAAAACCTTGTTGGAAGCTAAATCATAGTGAGCCTTTCTTCACTTTTCCTGGAGAAAAAAATACAGCTTTTGGGGAAAAATACTTGCTTCAACTTTTTACATCTCAGAGTTCTTCCCAGACTTAAGTAAATAAAACAAGCTTAAGATGATGGAAAGATTCATGTCCTGTAGTCTGCATCGTACTGATGCTAACCTGAGCCATCAACAGCCTGCAAATATGTGCCCTGACAAAAGGAAGCAGATGTGCTCTTAAGCCTTCCCTAGTGAGCTATGGGATGAGCTGTCCTCAATCATTCAGGATGTTTTCTCTGGTGCCCTTAAGTCTCTCGGTAAAAGCTGAACAGTATTTGTCATGGAATTAGACCTTCACTTGGGATCTGTGTACTTTCTAGTCCTTTGATCACATGTCTCATATTTTACATTAACTGAACCTTCATGAACTTCTGAAGAGAATCCTTGCTTCCTATTTTTCATTAGAGAGAGCTACTGGCAGGAACAATCCTCCCTTTCTCCAAGCACTCCTCTTGAAGTGTAAAGACCCACTTGCCCAGCCTGCTGAGAGGCAAACAAAATACAGTAGGTGCCAGATTTAGGCTTCTTTCAAATAACAGTTGTTAAATGTTTGGTACTTGTTGATCGGTGGCTTGATTAATTTTTCCCTGTTCTGAGCCAAGGGAGGTGAAAAAAAATCTTTAATTCCAAAAAGGAACAGAAAGAATGTTTATTATACCTTGGTTATGACACAGCTAGCATGGCTGGAGTAATGCAGATCCATAGAATGGCTTAACCTCATCCAATCTAACTGTTCTCTGCCTCCCAGAAACTTTTCAGGAATGGGTATTCAGCCACAGAATCCCAGAATCACAGAAATTTAAAGGTTGGAAGGGACCTCCAGAGATCATCAAGTCCTACCTCCCTGATGAGGCAGGATCACCCAGGGTAGTTCACACAGGAACGCATCCAGGCGGGTTTTGAAAGTCTCCAGTGAAGGAGACTGCACAACCTCTCTGGGCAGCCTGCTCCAGTGCTCTGTCAACCTCAGTGCTGCCAGCTCCCTGGGCAGCTTGTGCCAGGCTCTGAGAACCCTTTCAGTCAAGGAGATTCTTCTCATGTCCAGCCTCCTCTGGTGCAACCTCTTCTGTCCCTTGTTCCCAGGGAGTAGAGCCCAACCCCAGCTGGCTGCAGCCTCCTCTCAGGGAGCTGCAGAAAGGAGTGAGCTCTGACCTCAGCCTCCTCTTCTCCACACTAAACACCCCCAAGTTCCTCAGCTGCTCCTGCCCAGCCCTGTTCTCCAGATCCTTCCCCAGCTTCCTTGCCCTTTTTTGGATCTGTTCCAGCCTCTCAATGTCCTTTGTGGAATGAGGGGCCCAAAACTGAACCCAGGACTCATGGAGTGGCCTCCCCAGTGCTGAGTGCATTATAGCTTTGCCAAGTCAAGAACTGCAGCTGGATCTGTTTAACATTTTCTCAAGCATCCAGCTTTTCCTTTCCCTCTGCCACCAATGTTTTGTGATTAGAAAATGCTTTCTTCTTCAAGCCTAGCCATGCTTTCACGGCAATGTTTGGGTGAACTCAGTGACACAGAAGATAAATGAGAGCTGCCTGTCGTTTAAGGAAAAGGAAAAATGCAGTTAAAAAGTTCTTCATAACTGTGTAGAGAAGCAGACACACAGATGGTTATCTCAGTTATTTTCATCAAGTGGTCTTTTTGCCCTCAAATAATCCATCTGTTTCATGAAATAACAATGCTCACTTCCTCCCGTCTCCTCCAAATTCCATGTGTAGCCCCCCCAAGTCAGTTCTCTAGGAAGCACAATCCGACAGTTTATATAAACCACGATGAACATGAAGATTGCAGTGGAGTCACAAAATCTGAATTTAAGTTGCCTGGTGGTTACTGAATTGCCAGCAGTTCCACCAGGGTTTTCCCTAGGCAGGGTTTCTACACAGCCGTTCATGGGACACGCTGTAAGGGCTCCGGAGTTGCTCCCGGCTGCGCTCTGCTCTCCAGCGCTGGTGCTCGGGCTGCGGTCAGCGCTACGCTCGCTCCACCTAGCTGCCAACAGCAGCACACAGCTGGGCAGCGACGGAGGCTGTCCTGGTGATGAGGACGCAGATCTGAGTCCACTGAAAGGTACAATTCTGGCCTTTTACAGAAATAACTTTTAAGACATTTTGAGCTGTGGTCTCTCTTATAAATATCTAAAGGGTGGGTGTTAGGACGATGGAGCCAGGCTCTTCTCAGTGGTGTTCAGTGACAGAACAAGGGGCAAAGGACACACACTGGAAATCAGGAGGTTCCACTTAAACAAAAGGAAAAAAAAGTCAAAAAGTCTCCCTTTGAGGCTAACGGAGCACTGTAGCAGGATGCCCAGAGAGGCTGTGGGGTTTCCTTCTCTGGAGGTATTCCAAATCCACCTGTCCGTGTTCCTGTGAGATTTGCTCTGGGTAATTCTGCTCTAGTAGAGGGGTTATAGTAGATAATCTTCATCCAGCTCCCAGCAGGCTGTGGCAAATAATAACTGACTGAAAGTACACTCCTGTATTCCACTGGCAGAGTTGTAGCACTGCTGCACTATACAGAGGCTATGTCAAAAAAGCATTTATAGAACTGTGGAGTTGTTTCGGTTGGATCACTGAATCCAACCAGCAACCCAGCACCACCATGGCCATTCTTAAAGGTTCACAATCAAACACTGGGAAGTTGAGAAGTCTAGGAATTAAAATTCTTCAGGAAACTGAATTCACCCCTTTAGCCTGCATGTGCTGTTTCAAACCTTGATCAGATCCCTAGGAACAAGTGATAAGACAAGTGGATATGACTGCACCAGAGGAGGTTCTGGTTGGAGAGCAGGAAAAAATTCTTTGCTGCAAGAGTAGTCAGAAATTGGAACAGGCTGCCTAGGGAGGTGGTGGAGTCCCCATCTCTGGAGGTGTTCAAAAGAGGTGCAGACACGGCACTTGGAGACATGGTTTAGTGGCCATGGTGGTGTTGGGTTGATGATTTGACTCGATCTTAGGGGGCTTTTCTCACCTTAATGCTTCTGTGATATAATCTGCCAGCAGTGCGGTCCAAGAAGATGAAGCAGCAGTCTGCAGCTTTATGTACATCTGTCACAGAGTTCTCCTCCCATTCTGGGTTTCTTCCAAGCAACAACAGTATTAAACCAAACAATTGTAAGGCAGTATGTGGCATCTGCAGCAGTCGATGTTTAAGGCACCAGAGGCCTAAAGAAATTTTTATTTTGACTGGAAAATTATGTCAAATTTTGTTTTGGCTTTGCATACAAAAGAGACATTGTGAGGCTTTTAGCAGCACTTTCTCTGTGCCCTTCTTCATCTCAGAACACCACCACAAATAATTAAAACTCTTTTAAAAGGGTGCTATAAAGGTGGGATCTGCATGCCAGGGCATTAGCTCTGTTGTCATGAAACAGGCAGTGCCAGGCTGGAGAGGAGCCCTGAGGAGAGGGACTTGGGGGTGCTGCTGGACGAGAAGCTCAACACGAGCCAGCAGTGTGCACTTGCAGCCCAGAAAGCCAGCCAGAGCCTGGGCTGCATTAGGAGAAGTGTGGTGAGCAGGTGAGGAGGGAGGTGATTCTCCCCCTCTACTCCGCTCTGCTGAGTAAAGCCTGCTGCTCCCTTAGTTCTCTGCTCAGCCTAATTGATAAGTGGGGTAAAGCTGTGTTTATAGCTTAGCCTTTTCCTAACTTCCTAAATCTCTAAATTTGTCCATAACATCCTTTTGAAGAATTCCTGATTGAATCAGAATCTGTAAATAAATCTAAACTCGTTTTGTATACAATTTGGGGGCAGAGGTTTGCAGGAAAATAAAACAATTCTATTTTGTATAATTCCTGCCTCGGCCATATTAGTTCCCTGCCTCCACAGCAGTCTCTTCCAACTAAAGATATTCTGTGTGATTCCATGAGAGCTGGAGAGGAACTTCTGACAAAGGTGAGGAGTGACAGGACAAAGGGTAATGGCTTCAAAGTGGAAGTAGATGGACTGAGATGAGTCATGGGTGTGGTGAGGCACCGGAGCAGGTTGCCCATAGAAGCTAGGGGGACTTCAAGCCTGAAAGTGTTGAAAGGCAGGTTGGTTGGGGCCTTGAGCAAGCTGGTCTGGAAGGAGGTGTCCCTGCCCATTGCAGGGGGGTTGGACCTAGGTTATCTTGATGGTCCCTTCCAACTCAAACCATTTGATGATCTACTGATAACCTTCAGTGAGGTTGTGATCTTTACCCTCTCTAGTTACAACTGCTCGGTTAAGATTGCATCCTCTCCATTGCTTAAAGAGATAAAAAACACCTACTGCTTAATGGAAATGTGGTGTTGGGCTGAGCTGTAACCAGTTTGTCATCGTTTAGACTGGGTGATCTTAGAGGCCTTTTCCAACAGAAACAATTTGATTCTGCCATGATTTAATTAAATTATAACTTCTAACAACTAAAGCATTTTCCAAAGATATCTCCAGATATTCTCCTAATAATTTACTATACTAATACTCTCTGACTGGTAAGAGGGAAGCCACTGCTGCGCTGCTGTGGCTCATTCCAGGTTTTGCTCCCTGTAAATGTGTTGCAGTTGTCCGCTGGCAGCCTGAGAAGCTCTCTATAAAAGTAGCATTTAGTGCAGGTTCTCCCAGAGCCAAGGAATACAGCTGCAGCTTGGCTTGCTGGAGGATCTGTTTGCCAGCAGTAGTTCTTAGAGCCATTGTGTTTCATATGTCACACTGTCTGAAAAGCCTTGCTTGTGTTAAAATGTCTTGGTATCTTCAGTGTGTCCACCATGGGGACTGGGGTTCTATAGCCTGGAGGAGGCTGAGGGCAGACCTTATTGCTCTCTACAGATCCCTGAGAGGAGGCTGTAGCCAGCTGGGGGTTAAGCTCTGCTCTCTAGTGACAAGTGACAGGAGGAATGGAAACAGCCTCAGGTTGCCCCAGGGGAGGTACAGGTTGGACATGAGAAGAAACTTCTTCACTGAAAGGGTTCTCACAGCCTGGCAGAGGCTGCACAGGGAGGTGGCTGAATGCCCATCCCTGGAGGCATTTCTCAGAGGCAGAGCTGTGGTGCTGAGGGCCATGGCTCAGCCCCAGCTTTGGCAGAGGTGGAGAATGGTTGGGCTGGGTGAGCTTTAACAGCTCTCCCAACTGAGACAATTCTATGATTCTCTGATTCTATACAAGTTGGTAGTAACTCAAACTGTTAATTTTTACCTCAAACTGAAAAGTGTGGATGTTGAATCTTTTTATGGAGCCATCTTATGTGACGGTAACATTTCAGAGCTGAAGAAGTCCTGGAAGGACAGAATCTAGATGGTTTTCCACAGCAACCTCACAAGTGTGATGAGGGCAAGTGTTGATTCTGTTTTCCAACACCCTTGGTCCATGGCTGTTAAGAAAGGATCCATTGCATCTTGCAGACATGAATTGCTTCACAGAGCCTTGTTCTGGCAGCCAATGAAACATCTGAGCTGTACCAAGCATGCCCTTGCAGAGGTCCTCTTTGCTGCTTTGGAATCTTTGAGTTACAGCATAAGGTGGCATTTCTTGGGCTTGTGCATGAAGCTGGCTGTCCCACTTCTCTGAAATTTCCAGCAGGGTCACACAAGTCAGGAAATTACATCAGTCTCCCCGTACCAAAGTCCAGGCTGGAAGTCCTAAATTTCAGCAGACTCTCTCAGCCAGTGCCACAAAGCAGCCTGCTGATGTGAATGAAGCCTTTGTCCCAGCCTCTGAAACTCGGATTTTTCATGCTTTCTCTAAAGAACCCCACACAGCCCAGCTGCTGAATACACTCCCAAGGTGACCTTCAAAAGAGAAATGTCTCAAAAGAAATGAAATAGGAGTCGGAACAGCAGGATGGGATTCAGACCTCACAGGATTAGTGTTCCTGTATTTTAAACAGCAACTTATCTTTACTTAAAACAGCACCATGGAAAAATCTGTAAAATCACAGAATTGTTTTGGTTGGAGATGATTTCCAAGGCCCAACACCAACCCAACACCATCCTGCCTACTAAACCATGTTCCCAAGTGCCATGGCCACACGTTCACGGAACACCTCGAGGGATGGGGACTCCACCACCTCCCTGGGAAGCCTCTTCCAATCCCTGACTACTCTTGCAGCAAAGATTTTTTTTCTGACCTCCTACCTAACCCTCCCCCAGCACAGTTTCAGGCTATTTCCTCTCCTTCTATCACCTGATACAAGGGAGCAGAGCCCAACTCCCAGCTGGCTGCAGCCTCCTCTCAGGGAGCTATGAGCTCTGCCCTCAGCCTCCTCTTCTCCACACCAAACACCCCCAGGGCCCGCAGCTGCTCCTTCTCAGCCCTGTTCTCCAGACCCTTGCCCAGCTTCCTTGCCCTTCTCTGCAGCTGCTCCAGACCCTCAATGTCCTTGCTGTAGTGAGGGGCCCAAAAGTGAATCATACCCCTGAGCACCTCACCTCTGCCTCTTTCAAACCCATCCAGGGATGGGGATTCGACTGCCTCCCTGGACAGCCTGTGCCAAGCTTGAGAACCTTTTCAGTGAAGCAAACATTACTTCTGGTGGCACTCCAAAGTCTTTACCTTCTGGACAATCCTAAGATTCCTGGATGGTTTGGATTTCCTACCCAAGCTCACTGTGTGATTAGTGCATCATAGCATTGGTGGCATGATGAGTGGAAGGAACCTTACCCTTGAGTGTGCAGCCTGGCACTAGTAGCCATGGTGCCAGGAGGAGCTGGCAGCAAGTACCAGCGAGCTCCAGAACAGCTCCGATGCCTTCACACGCTGCCAGTATTTCTTTCTCAGCTGAAGCGTAGTTGGCCTTGGAGCCTTTCTGTCCTGAGCAGCAAAAGCCTATGGCTTGCCCCTGCGTCTCTGCGGTGCTTTCGCCGGAGGCTGCAGGTGGCACCATCAGCCCTGGGCGCGGCGGAGGGCAGGAATTCCACACCCTGTCCCGTGCGGGCTGGCCCAGCGCCTGCTGCAGCTGCGAGCTCTCTGATCTCTTCAAAGGACTCTTGTTGTTCGGGGCCTCAGTTAAAACCGTTTTTCTTCTGAGTCACTCCGTAGAGAAGTCTTCCAAACTGCCTGTAAGCAGAAGTAACTCCTAAAAGCAGATGGAGAGGCCGAGAGCGGCTGGGTGGCCTTGGAGCGCGTCCCCGCCCGAGCCCTGTCGAGCTTGCCGCCGTCCCCCTTGCAATTCAGCGCGCGGCCAGCAGGCGGCAGCGCAAGACAGGCGTCGGCGCCGCGGGGCAGCCTCCTGCAGCGAAGGGGAGCGGCGAGCCGCAGAGCCCTGGTGCTGCACCGCCTGGCGAAATGCCCGGGTTTAGAGCAGCAGCTGGAAATCAATTTGCCTAAAGCGCATGTTCTGGTGTGGTGACATCAAAAGCGACAGTCCTACCGGCAAGTAAGGAGCACAAGCCCCGCCAGCACAGGTGCTCGGTGGGTCAGCAGCTGGTCTTACCCTCGAAGTGCAAACAAGAGAAAAAATAATCTCTCTGAACAGGTCAACAGCAGGTCTGCTGCAATTGCGTTGCCCATCCATGCTCTGATGCAGAGAGGTGGTGGTCCGTGGAATTAAATCCAGCTGGCAGCCAGGCACAAGTGGTGCTCCTCGGGGTTCAGTTTAACATCTTTATTGATGATCTTGATGCAGACACAAAGGGTGTCAGCAGCGAGTTCCCAGGTGGCAGCAAGTTAGGCAGGTGGCAGAGTTGATCTGCACGAGGGTAGGGAGGCTCTGCAGAGGGACTTGGCTAGATTGGATCCATGGCCAATGTCAGTGGCATGAGCTTCAGCAAGGCCAAGTGCCAGGTCCTGCACTTGGGCCACAGCAACCCCAAGCATCGCCGCAGGCTTGGGGCGCTGTGGCTGGAGAGGTGCCTGGCAGAAAGGGACCTGGGGGTTGTGCTGGACAAGCAACTCGATATGAGCCAGCAGTGTGCCCAGGTGGCCAAGAAAGCCAGTGGCATCCTGGCTCGTATTAGAAACGCTGTTGGCAGCAGGAGCAGGGAGGTGATCGTCCTCTTGGACTCTGCTCTGGTGAGGCCACACCTAGAGTGTGGTGTTCACTTTGGGGCACCTCATTACAGGAAGGATGTGGAGGTACTGGAGTGAGTGCAGAGGACAACAACAAAGCTAGTGAGAGACCTGGAAAAGAGATATTATGAAGAGCAGCTGAGGAAGCTGGGGATGGTTAGTTTGAAGAAGAGGAGGCTGAGAGGAGACCTCATTGCTGTCTACGGTTACCTGAAAGGACATTGTGGAGAGGCTGCTGCTGGTCTCTTCTCTCCTCTAAAACAAGAGGAAATGGCCTCAAGCTGTTACTAGGTAGGTTTACAGTGGACATTAGGAAAGATTCTTTTACGTAATGAGTGGTCAGGCACTGGAATGGGCTGCCCAGGAAGGTGGCTGAGTCACCAACTCTGGATGTGTTTAAAAGTCATTTGGATGCAGTAATTGAGGATATGGTTTAAGGGTGAACTTTGTGGAGCAGGGATATGGCTTGGATTTGATGGTCCTGGGGGTCTTTTCCAGATGGAATGTTTCTGTGGTTCTGTGTGAGAATCATTCTGAACTCCTGCGTACAGTTGTGACTTCAGCTCTACAGAGCACTGTAACAGCTCTACGCATCTCTGATATAAACACCTGATCTGGGGTAGAAGTTAATCTCTTGTGCCCACCTCAACTAGCAAATGCCACTTTGATGCTTCCAGAGCACTTTCCTAATTAGTTGCATTAGCTGCAAACTTCCTTGAATTACATCCCTTAATAGATTATGCCTGCTGAATAAATTATTCATCTCACAGAGCTTCTCAGCTTCTTCCTCGCTGCAGTATTTACAGCAAAGCAGCAACCAGCTACCACAGCATCTGTCTTAGTTACATTATAAGGAATAGGCTCAAATATGCCTAAAAAAAAAGGAAAAATAAACACAGAGCTTTTTGTCAAAGTGCAAGACATAAAACTCCAGGATTCAGGAAACAAGGACACTCATGGAATCCTGGAATGGGTTGGGTTGGAAGGCACCTTCAAGATCATCAAGCCCCTGCCCCCACAGGCAGGGACATCTCCCACCAGCACAGTTTGCTCAAGGCCTCATCCACCCTGGCCTTGAACACCTCCAGGGAGGAGGCGGCCACAGCCTCCCTGGGCAACCTGTGCCAGTGTCTTCCCAGCCTCACTCTCAGGAACTTCCTCCTCATCTCCCAGCTCAAAGGCATTGTCCTCGTCCTGTCACTGCAAGCCCTTATAAAAATGCCTAATTGATATTTTTTACCTTGTTAATTTGGCTCACTTCTCCCTTGTTGCTGTCAAAAGCAGTTTGTACATGAGTAATTCAGGTGAATTCAAGGAGTGCTAGAAAGTGAACATATGTTTAAAGCAGCTATCAGCCTGGTTTTGGGTCACTCTCTTACATTTTTAGACAAGTGGCCATTATTGGTCAATCTGAGACCTGAGCAAGCAGGATCAATGCCTTCTGTACCTGGAAGCTTACCTGGCTGCCCAAGCTGGAGCTTCCCCCTGGCTTGCCCTGTAGAAATGATAACATTGAAATAGGTGAAGTAGGACACCACACTGCACCGATTTTTTGTTCCTAGGAGAGAAAGTCCTGTTCTTCCACTGCTGAGAGAATATGGAAATACTATTTCCTGCAGTATTTTATTCAGAGGTTATTTCTACAGAGCTCTCTTATAGTTTGTCACTCTGATTTTCATCACCTCCATTGTCATGAATTGGGCCTTTAACCAAAGTCCATTAGAATTACATGGATAAAATCTGTGAGAGGAAAACTGGCCCAGCAGTTCTCAGCCTTAGCTGAAGAGCCTCTTTAATTATGCCATTTGGGAAGTTTGTAATTACCTTCTAAATGGGGTAGTTAGTGGTCAAGAATTTATTATCACTGCATCATGCACGTGTGAAATTTTACTGACACCTAACAGCATGATCTGTGCTGGTGGCCTCCACCAGCCAAGAGGAACGTCACTGCCACTCAAGATGATTGGAGGTGTCCTCAGGGGCCTTTGCAGTCATGTTGCACAGGCTCTGCATGGAGTGTTGGCTTTTACTGACAGGAGACATTTTAAGGCATGAGCACGAATCAGTGTATTTCTAGGAAAAAAACCCAACTCCTTAATTCTTGTTTTAGTGCTCTTAATTTTCATTTCATAATGAGCTTTCATTTCCATTTGCTGCTTTTCCTCCAGTGAAACTGCACAGCTCAGATGCATGCCTGCTTCTGGCATGGAACAAAGCATGGCACAGACAGTTGTCAGCCCTGGCTGGGGAGCTTCTCCTCTTCCTGTTTCCTTTTTGACTGAAGGCTGCACATGGTAAAGGTTGAACATTACTCATATTGATCAACAAATGATTTCACATTTCTCCATGAAATGCAGCATGTTTCAAGAGGGAACTTTTCCTTTTTTAAAGCAAAGTTTCATTTTTTATAAGGAAAATGCTTTAAAATTTCAGATTATAGGTTTGGCTTATTTTGGGAGAAATATGGGTGTGGAATTCTGCTAAAGGAATCCTAATGGTGGTGGTGGTGTCACTATCCCTGGAGGTGTTTGAAGAACAAGTAGATGTTGCACTTTGGGACATGCTCTATCTGGTCATGGAAGTGTTGGGTAGATGATCTTTGAGGTATTTTCCAGCCTTAATGACTTTATGATGCTTTGATTCTATTGTTTTTTTCATCTTACTGACACTCCTTTTCATCTTAGTATCCTTTTTTGTTTGGGGTTTTGTTTGTTTTTTTCTGTTTTGGGCATATCTGGTCTTTGCTGGAAAATTCTAGCAAGGAAAAAAAGTCTACTACATAACTTGTGTTTGGAAGATCAGCAGGGCCGAGACCTAAGCTAACTCAAAAAGGTTTTAGATGTTGCTTTTCACATGGCAGAATGACTCCAAATGCAGATCAGGTAATCTGTTCATAGGCAGCTGTTACCAAGGAAGGTACAGGAAAGGTTTGCCAGGAATGCCTAAGCCTGCACCATCCATCACACCGTCACAAATAGCACTGGCCTCAGGGGAACTGAAAGAGAAAGCACAACCTGAACATGTGAAACCAATTGCTGTTAGCCTTGCAAGGCACACATTTAATAGCTGGTATTTAATAATCCCAGGATATTGCTTGCATGGAATGCTGAGGTGTAGAACTGGCATTAGCATTTAATTGCCGTGTGCTTGTATTCCCCACTGCGCTTCTAACAGGCCTGTCTCAGCTCTTCTGGCATGACAAGTGTATGCCGAGCAATATAAAAAGCAGGGCTACACACCCTGTGTGCCTGGTGGTGCTGTTCTCACAGGTGACTACTGACAGGGTGAGCAGAACCGGCCTCAAGCTGCACCAGGGGGCGTTAAGGTTGGATATTAGGAACAATTTCTTTACTGGAAATTAAAGCACTGTAGAACACCAGCTTGGTAGGGACCCATCTGGCCCAGCCTTTCTAGGTAACAGTGCAGTTGAAAGGAGCTGGCCCAGCAGATTGTCAGGTTCAGTCTTCAAACTGTGCAATGCAGGGGCATCCACTGCTTCTCTTGGGAGATGATTCCAGTGTCTTATTGTTCTCATGGGGAAAATCTTCTGGAGTTCAGTGGGAATCTCACCAGCAGTAGCTTGTGCCCATCACACCTTGTCTTCTCCTTGGGACTCTTGTAAAAGGGAGTCTCCAACTTCTTGGTAGCCACCCTTTATGTACTGGTCCGTGGCAAAAAGATTCCCTCAGAGCCTTCTCTTCCCAAGGCTGAACAACCCCAACACTCTCAGCCTTTGCTCATGTGGCCGGGCTGCTAGTCCTGGCTGGGCTGACCGTACTGGTCCTTCTCTGGACACTTTCCAGCCTGTCTGCATCTTTTCTGTGCAGCAAAGACCAAAACTGCAGGTACTGCTCTGGGTATGGTCTGACCAGTGCTAAGTAGAGTGGGACAATGTCTGTCTCTGCTGGGGATGCCCTTGTTGATGCAACCCCGCATCCTGTTGGCTTTCTTTGCCTCTTCAACACACTGCTCACTCAGTGCTGAGCTTCTTGTCCACCAAGGCCTCCCAGGTCCCTTGCCACACAGCTCCTCTAGAGCCTAGTGGATCCCAGTCTGACTGCACTCCTGAGTTATGTATTCCCAGGTGCAGGACTCTGCACTTATCCTTGTTGAACTTTGTAAGGTTCTTTCTAGCCCACTCTTTCAACCTGTCCACCTGAAAGAGGGGACAGAGTGCCTTCTCCCAGGCAACCAGCAACAGAACAAGGGGACACAGCCTCAAGTTGTGCCAGGAGAGGTCTAGGCTGGATGTGAGGAGGAAGTTGTTGGCAGAGAGAGTGATTGGCATTGGAATGGGCTGCCCAGGGAGGTGGTGGAGTGGCTGTGCCTGGAGGTGTTCGGGCAAAGCCTGAATGGGGCACTTAGTGCCATGGTCTGGGTGATTTGATAGGGCTGGGTGCTAGGTCGGGCTGGATGAGCATGGAGGTCTCTGTCAACCTGCTTGATTCTATGATTCTAAGAGTGGCCAGGCGCTGGCACAGGCTGCCCAGGGTGGAATAGCCGTGCCTGGAGGTGTTCAAGAAACCTGTGGCCATGGCAACTGGGGACGTGGTTTAGTGGTGTTGGGTTGATCCCATCTTGGTGGGCTTTCCCAACGAAACTGACTCCGTGACTCTGCCAAGGGGCTGGAACTGGATGATCTTTGAGGTCCCTTCCAACCTAAACCATTCTATGATTCCCAAGCTTTAGATCCACGCCATAAGAATCTTGAAACCGGCCGAGGCCCGCAGAGGAGCCAGAGACACGGCAGCAGCGGGGCCGGTCTGTGCGGCAGCAGCCGGCAGCGCGCCGGCAGGCCTCGGGTGCCGCCCCCTCAGCCCTTTGTGCGAACGAACCGCGGGGTCGGCCCTTCGCCAGCTGCAGCTCCTTCGTGGGAAGAGACCCTCCCCGCCCTGCCGCCCGCCGGAGCGAGAAGGAGTGTGGAAAGGGCAGAGCCTGCGGCCGCGCCCGCGGCTGCCCGCCGGATCCGCAGGGCTGCAAACCCACCCGCCCGACAGCGGCTGCGGCGGGCCCGGCCGGGAGGAGCGGCCGGCGGCGGGAGGAGGGGCAGCGGGGCCGCGCGTCATCTTCCCCGGCCGCGTGTTTACGTGGAGATGAAGATGGCGGCGCCGGTGGCCCCGCCGCGCCTGCTCTGGGTGCTGTGAGGCGGGACGGGACGCCGAGACTGTGCGCTCCGGCTGAGGGAAAGGGCCGGCGCCGACCCCTTGTCCTGCCGCCCGGTGAGGCTTTGCTGTCCCGCACTGCCGCCATGGAGGACGAGGAGCGGCTGAAGAAGCTGGAGGCAGGGAAAGCCAAGGTGAGGAGCGGGCGGCGGCGCGCAGCGCGGGGGGGCGGCGCGGGGCAGGCGGAGGGGGGCTGTGGCGCGGCGCGGAGCTTCGGCGCGGAGCTTCGGCGCGGAGCCCCGCCGCGAACAAAGCCTTGGGCGGGGGAAGCGCTTTGTGCTTTCCGGGCCGGCTGCGGGCGGTGGGCGACTGCGGGCCCCTCGGCAGGTGCCCGTCGCAGGGCAGGGCGGTGCGGGTCCCGCTCCGCTGCAGGAAGGGCCAAGGAGGAGGAGGAGGCCGTTGTCGAGTTGTCTGTAGGCACCGGGAGTCACCCGCGGAACCTGCCGTGAGCGCTGGCGGCCCCTCGCTGCCCCGGGGGCTGTCAGGCGGCTCAGACGGTGCTCTGCAGCTTACCGGAGCCGTAATCGGGGAGCTTAGCATTTTACTCTTTAAGCGAGCTCAGGACAGCCCTGCCGCATGAGTGCTTTTGCCTTCGGGGCCTCCTCCAGTCTAGAGAGATCTCTTTGTTGCTTCAAAGAAAGCTTTGATGTGGTCAACGAGATAAGGTAATTAATGGCATTTGTAGGGAAATAGTAAAATTAGGGGTTTGAGATTAGTTATCGTCTGGATACTTCCAGCAGCCATTGCTTTGTAGGCATCTAAAGGGTGAGTGTCAGGGGGACGGAGCCTGGCTCTTCTCAGTGGAGACAGGACAAGGGACAGTGGACACAGACTGGAACCTAGGAGGTTCCACATAAACATAAGGAAAGAGTTCTTTGCTTTGAGGTGGCAGAGCCCTGGAGCTGGCTACCCAGAGATTTGAAGTCTCCATCTCTGGAGACGTTCAGACCCTATCTGGGTGTGTTCTTCTGGAATTTGCTCTGGGCGACCCTGCTCTAGCAGGAGGGTTGGACTCAATGATCTTCAGAGGTACCGTCTAATTGTCACCATTCTGTGATTCTGGTTGTGGAATGCTAAGCTCACTAGCTTGTAAGTCAGCCATTCATGCTGAAGATGCACCTGCAACTTAGCAGGAGCCAAGAGTACAGGCAGAGGATGAGCTCTAGATGAAGCTCTGAACGGTCTTCACTGGCTTGTGTGGTCTATGGAGAAGAGAGTGCAGCCAACAGAATGTTGTGATTCAGTGTTTTGCTGTGTGAGGCAGAACCTTGCAGAGTGCTTCTGCCTGTTTTGAAGGAGTGTTTAGAATGTACGTTAGGGAACTCTCCTAGACAGAGCCGTGTGCTTGTGTAGGAAACCTTGTTCTGAAGAGCTTAGAGCAAGAGTGGTGTTTACAGGAGATTGTGCAGCACCGTGCAAGGGCGCTGGGACACAGCAGGCCCTGGTGGCAGTATGTTCTGTCACGCCCTGCTTGGCGGATTCTTTGGCAAAAATTAGAAAGTCTTTGGGCAAGGGAAGTGGTTGAAGTGGATTTGCTTTTGTCTGAAACCGCAATGAAAGATTTATTAGGAGCATTTATATTTTATCATCCGTGTTGGCCTGGGATTAATGCACAAGATGAGTGACAGTTGGAGAAGAGTGACCCAAAATGCCGTGAGCTGTCAGAAAGTTTTCTTCTATGTGCTTCAGTGCTTCCTTCCAGCTCTGTGTCCAGGCTGGGGCACTGCAGTATAAGAAAGACATTAAGGTACTGGAGCAGGTACAGGGAAGGGCAACAGTGCTAGAGAGGGATTTGGAGAACAGGGCCTATGGGAAAGGCTGAGGAAGCTGAGGCTGTTTAGCCTGAAGAAAAGGAGGCTGAGGGGACACTTTACTGCTCTCTACAGCTCCCTGAGAGGAGGTTGGAGTGATGCTGGTATTGGTCTTTTCTCACAAGTAGCTGATGACAGTGACTAAGGATGAGGAGAAGGCTGAGGTGCTCAATGCCTGCTTCACCTCAATCTTTAGCACTGGATCCAGCAGTTCCCTGGACACCCAGCCTCATGAACCAGGAGTCATGCAGAGGCATCAGAATGAGGTCATCACAATAAATGAGGCAGTGGTCAGTGATCTGTGAGGCCTCTTAGATGCACACAAGTCTATGGGGCCAGATGGGCTGCACCCATGGGCGCTGAAGGAGCTGGCAGATATGCTGGCCAAGCTGCTCTCCATTATTTATGTGAAGTCCTGACTCAGTGGGGAGGTACCAATGGACTGGGAGGTGGCAAATGTGATGCCTGTCTACAAGAGAAGAAAGGAAGACCTGGGAAACTAGAGACCAGTAACCAGGGAAGGTCATGGAGCAGGGCATCTCAAGTACAATTGCCTGCCATACAGGGACAACCAAGGGATCAGGCCAGGCCCCCCCCGTCATGGGTTTATGAAGGGCAGGTCCTGCCTGATGAACCTGATCTCTTTCTATGCCAAGATGACTCTTGGATGAGGGAAAGGCTGTGGATATTGTCTACCTAGACTTTGGAAAAACCTCTGGCACTGTTCCCCGCAGAATTCTCATGGCCAAACAGGCTGCTGATGGCTTGGAAGAGCACAGCTCTGCTGGATGAAGCACTGCTGGGCAAAAGGGCCCAGAGAGTGGTGGTCAGTGCAGCTAAATCCAGCTGGCAGCCAGGCACAAGTGGTGCTCCTCGGGGTTCAGTGTTGGGACCACTTCTGTTTAACATCTTTATTGATGATCTTGATGCAGACACAAAGGGTGTCAGCAGCGAGTTCCCAGGTGGCAGCAAGTTAGGCAGGTGGCAGAGTTGATCTGCATGAGGGTAGGGAGGCTCTGCAGAGGGACTTGGCTAGATTGGATCCATGGCCAATGTCAGTGGCATGAGCTTCAGCAAGGCCAAGTGCCAGGTCCTGCACTTGGGCCACAGCAACCCCAAGCATCGCTGCAGGCTTGGGGCGGTGTGGCTGGAGAGGTGCCTGGCAGAAAGAGACCTGGGGGTTGTGCTGGACAAGCAACTCGATATGAGCCAGCAGTGTGCCCAGGTGGCCAAGAAAGCCAGTGGCATCCTGGCTCGTATTAGAAACGCTGTTGGCAGCAGGAGCAGGGAGGTGATCGTCCTCTTGGACTCTGCTCTGGTGAGGCCACACCTAGAGTGTGGTGTTCACTTTGGGGCACCGGGAAGTGTCCAAGAGAGACATGGAGGTGCTGGAGGTTTGGGTCATTATCACTCTCTAAGGCTGTATGGGGTTCCCTTGGAAGGGACTGGTGCTCTGGTGCTGTTTATCCCTTTCCTCGCACACGAGTGGTGCAGTGAGAAGTGTTGTACTGCAGAGACGAGGGCACAGCCTTCCAGCCATTAGCATCGGGGGCTAAAGGCCGAGAAGGAGAGGTTGTGTTAGCAGAGAATGAGGCAGGAGTTGCTCTTGCAGCTGCTTCTCCCTTTCCCAGGGATGCAGACCCATTCCCAACAGCATGAGCAGTGTGCCTCCTGCAGTGGGCTTGGCTCCACTGAAGATCATGCAGCTGGCTCGGGGCAGTCCCAGCACAAAATCCAGGCTGAATGGAGGATGGAGACCGAACAGTGCAGAGGAAGACTCAGGTGCTGGGTGAGGAGCAGCTCACCATGAGCCAGCAATGGTCTCTGGCAGCCCAGAAACCAACCCTGGCGCTGGGCTGCGTCCAAAGCAGTGTGTGCAGCAGGGGCTGCCCCTCTGCTCTGCTCAGCTCAGACCCCACCTGCAGTGCTGGGGCCAGCTCTGGAGCCCCCAGCACAGAAGGATGTGGATCTGTTGGAGCAGGTCCAGAGAGTCCATGAAGTTGATCAGAGGGCTGGAGCACCTCTGCTCTGGAGACAGGCTGAGAGAGTTGGGGCCGTTCAGCCTGGAGAAGAGAAGGCTGCAGGGAGACCTTAGGGCTGCCTTCCAGGGTTTGAAGTAGCATGGTGACAGGACGAGAGGTAGTGGCTAGACTGAGATTTAGATATTAAGTGGAAATTACTTCCCAAGGCTGGCAAGGTACTGGAAGAGGTTGTGGAGGCTACAGCCCTCAAGCCTCCAAAATTTATGGCTGGGGTTTCCTCACTCCAATAAGAACTTCGAGGGCCTGGAGCGGTCCAGAGAAGGGGCAAGGTGGCTGGGGAGGAGCAGCTGAGTAATCTGGGGATGTTTAGTGTGGAGAAGAGGAGGCTGAGGGCAGAGCTCATTGCTCTCTGCAGCTCCCTGAGGGGAGGCTGCAGGCAGCTGGGGTTGGGCTCTGCTCCCTAGGAATAAGTGACAGAAGAGGAAATGGCCTCACATTGCTCCAGGGAGGTTCATGAGAGGAAACTTCTTGACTGAAGAGGCTCTCAGAGCCTGGCACAGGCTGCCCAGGGAGGTGCTGAATGCCCATCCCTGAAGGTGTTTCCCAGAGCAGATCTGTGGTGCCGAGAGCCATGGCTCAGCCCAGCCTTGGTAGAGTTAGAGAAGGGTTGGGCTGGGTGAGCTGAAAGGGCTTTTCCAAACCCCAACGATCTGTGTTTTGTACCTTGCTTAAGAGACTGCACCATTTCCTGAGGTGATGTATGTCTGTCTAGCCGTACAAAAGGCTGCAGGTGTTGGTTCCCATGCACACAGGTACCAGGCTAACGTTGCTGTGCACACAGTGCTCTGCCCGTGTGTGTTTCAGCGACCCCTGCTCTGGTCACTGTTGGTAGGAGCTGGGTGTTTCCCTTTGTGTACTTGGTTAGCAGCTTAGTTGCTGGCTTCTCTGATCAAGATGTGGCACTGTATAGGGTTAACACTCCAGGGGGAGTAACCCTGAATCTGACCCTAGGTGGTCTTCACCCCTCCCCAGGGGTGGGTCTGAACACCACCAGGTGATGGTTGGCTCACTACCCCTTCCTGTCCCATAAAAGCGGGGGACTTCCTGTTTCACTCTCTCTGCATCCCCCCCCCCCCCTCAGATACCTCTTTCAAGTTACTGTTAAACTCTTCTTTAAACCTCAAATCGAGTGAGATTGATTTATTTGGGTGTGCTTACTTCTCTCTCTCTCCATCTAATCTCTTCCTTTTTGGGAAAGAAGGGGAAGAGGGAAGGGCACTTTATAAAATTGTTATTGGTTCTATCAAATTTATCTGAGTCTCTGGAAATTAAAATGAGAACCGAGACAGGCACTCTGTGGGGCAGCTTTGGAAACTGCAGAGTTCCTGAGTTCAGAGGCCAGGACACACTTCATAGCTGCATGCTTCTGTTTTGTGGTTGGAAGGAGAGTGAGAGGGGAAAGGATTAATTTACTTTGTACATTTTCTCAGGTGGTTCCAGGGTTTCATGTCTAATGTTGGAAATACAGAATTTAAGGTCCAATTTTCATAGAATCACAGAATGGGTTGGAAGGCACCTTCAAGATCATCCAGTTCCAACCCCCTGCCATGGGCAGGACACCTCCCACCTGCACAGCTTGCTCAAGGGCCTCATCCAGCTTGGCCTCGAACACCTTCAGGAAGGAGACATCCACAGCCTTCCTGGGCAACCTGTTCAATGTCTGCCCACCCTCACAGGCAATAATTTCTTCATCTACCTCATTCTCAATCTGCCCTCTCCCAGCTCAAAGCCATTGTCCCTTGTCCTGTCACTGCAGGCCTTGTCAAAAGTCCCTCTGCCACTCTCTTGTACCCCCTTCAGGTACCTCATGGCCAGCTTTCACACAGGTTTAGTGTTTGGAATCCATTTGTCTTGCCATGTTCAAAGAACTCATGTAATTTTTGAAGACCTTAGGAAATGACGAAGGTGTTTAAAGACTGAGCAGAGGATCACTGATAGAACAGTGAAGTTGGTTTGGGAAGCTCTGATGGCACCAGGTTGTGTAGCTGGCTTGACAGGTTGAGTAGTAAAAAGAAGTAATTGTGTGGTTGTCTCCTGGTCATGTATGTAAATCCAAGTGCTGAAGGTGGCCTTGGCCAGCTTTCATCAGTGACTTGTTGAGCTTCCAGCCAAATTGATTCTGTGATTCCAGAGTGCCTTGTCTAGAGTGTTTGCTGTTTGCATTTTTACACCTGATGCTTTTCTCTCCCTGAAGTTTTACTTCCTTATCTCTGGCCTCTTCAGACTGAGGAATTTTGTGTTTCTCAAGGAAAGCCGTTGGTCAGTTTCTTTGGAATCAAAGACTGGGGCTCAGCCTGGGGTGCTTTGATGCTCTAACTTCACAGCTCCAGAAGAATTCACCGCCCAGATTGTTTGTGGAACTGTCTTGTTGAAGTCCTTGCACTTTCCATGAGGAGGATGGAGCAGCAGCATTTCAGTGGTCACAGAGAGCTTTTCATCACAGGAGACAATTCAGCACACGTACACTTGCTGGCCTGCTGACGCAGCCTTGTCTGCTTCCAGCTGCAGACTGGTCACTGTCTTTTTCCTGGAGATAGTGGTTGGAAAGAGAGTATAAGCCCTTTGGGTGATACTTGCATGGGAAACTCCAGGTGGATGAAAACTGTACTGCTGTGACCAAAGTACAACACATCTCTGCAGCTCCTGGCCTGAGCTGTAGAGCCACCAGGCCTGGTGAAGTCCAGGAGGTGGGGTAGATGGGGTTCTGGCACTCACTATGGTGCTGTGCCAATATTGACCAAGTAGGTGTAACAGAGGACAAGCAACGTTGCGTAAGAGCTCACCTAAATCTGACTTCACTGTGAGGCTGTGATTTAATAGGAGTGGTTATCCCTTCATCCTAGGTTTGTTTGCTGAAGCCTTTACTTGTCCCTAACCTCTGCTTGTGGCCAGTAGGTCGAGGGGGGCGATGAGGATAATGACTTGAAAGTGGAAGAAGCAGGATTGAGATGAGCCATGAGGAAGCAATTCTTGTCCATGAGGGTGGTGAGGCACTGGAACAGGTTGCTTACAGAAGCTGCGGAGGCTCCCAGTCTGGCAGTGTTTAAAGGCAGGCAAAATTTAGGTTGAGACAGAGACTTCATAGGACAGAAAAGGAAGGGAAACCAGTAGTAAAGCACATAAAAGAAGGTGGAGCTCCATACTGTGCCTCACCACTTGCAGTCTGGTGTCCAGCCAACCCCGTGTGCCCCCTGGCCACCTCCTCCCAGTTTATCTACCGGGCATGATGTCAGATGGTATGGAACACCCTTGTGCCAACTTTTGGGTCAGCTGCCCTGGCTTCATGTGCACTTCCAACTGCTGCGGGCAGGGCAGAGGATGTGAAGTTTCTTCACAGCTAAGATAATAGGTTTAAGGAGAACATGTGCCATTTGAGGGTACTCGGGTAGCAGGTGTGAAGAGAACATGTGCCATTCTGGGGGTACTTAACAGGTTTGAGGAGCACGTGTGCCATTTTGGGGGTGTTGCCGGGGGAAAGCACATCTTTGCTGGAAGCTGTACTGCATGGCAGAATTACCTTTGTTTCAACCCAGCCCATGACAGAAACATCTCCCTGCTGCAGGTACTGCTCCATAATAGTGGTGGGAAAGCCCTTCCTTGGTCCCTTTGGCAGCCTGCTGTGCCAGCTGGGACCGTTTGCTGCACTTCAGGAGATAAGGCCATGCTGACATAAGGCTCCTTAGCAGGGGATGTGTTCTCTGGAGCTGCCATTGTCTGAGATAGCTCCCTGGCATTCAGAAGCCCACGGCCGAGCTTGGTGCTGTGAGCAGTGTCAGTGAGCTCGCTCTGCTCTCGGATCAGCAGTGCGTCCAGGATGACAGGAGCCTGACAGAAGGACACAGGCCTGACAAGCCCTGCATGCTGAGCATGAAATTCTGCACTAGTTTCTCTCCTCGTGGCTGCTCTGCTTCTCACAGTGCTGTCTCTCACAAACCTACTGAGTTTGGGGGCTTTATTCTCACTCCACTCTGTGCCAGACATGCCACATGCAAAAATGATCTAAGCAGGGTGGGGAAATGATGAAGCCCAACTGAGTTCTGTCTTGGGTTGAAGTATTTTACAATCAATTTAAAAAAATCTGAACACCAAACGTTCATTCAGATAAGAATTTGAAGGTTTATTTGGTTTGCACACAAGATTGGAACAAAGAAATGGCCATAATGCCTAGAAATCATCCAAAAGTGGATCTCAGTTCTCCTTGTCACAAACATTAATGTTGAAATTTTCCAGGTCACTTTGGCAGCTGGTTAGGAGCCATCACATCAGTTGCATTTTCATAGAATGATTTAGGTTGGAAGGAACCTCAAAGCTCATCCAGTTCCAACCTCTTGCCATAGGCAGGGACACCTCCCACTAGAACAGGTTGCTCAAGACCTCATCCAGCCTGGCCTTGAACACCTCCCAGGGAGGGAGCAGCCACAACCTCCCTGGGCATTTTTATAGAGTCCTGGAATGGTTTGTGTTGGAAGGGATCTTCAAGATAATCCAGTTCCATCCTGTGCCATGGCAGGGTCACCTCCTAGACCAGGTTGCTCAAGGCCCTATCCAACCTGCTCTTGAACACTACAGCCTTGGAGCCTCCATGATGTTGCTGTACAACCTGTTCCAGTGCCTTCCTACCCTTGTGGGTGAACGATTTCATCTGAATGTCTCATTTCAGCCCTTCTAGTTTGAAGTCATTACCCTTCATCCTGTTACTCCATGCCTTTGTACCCAGGCCCTCTCCAGCTCTCCTGGAGACCAACATCAAATGTTAACAAGGAGTGGCCATTAGCTTGGTTGGAATTTGACTGTTCATCTCCAGCAGAAGATGTTTCCCCATGAGAAGGGTTGGAATCATCTCCCAGGGGAAACAGTGGATTCTTCTGCACTGAACAGTTTGAAGGCTCATCTTGACAGATCACTTCAGCCGCACCATCACCTAGAAAGGTTGGACCAGATGACCCCTGGGGTCCCTGACAATGTAGCGTTCTGATGTCTTGCTCATAGTCTTGTTGTCAAAGAGGTAACCTCTCAGATTCTTTATCCAGAATCTTCTCTGTTGTTCAGTGAAGTTGTGGAGACGCTGAGCCTGGCAGTTTCGACCTTGATGATCTTGAAGGTCCCTTCCAACCCAGTCTGTGATTCAAAGCAGAACATCAGTCTGGTGTTTCTCAAAATCAAGTCCAGCGCCAGTGATCTGCATTTATAATCCTGTCGTTTATATTTGTGTCCTGTATTTATAATGACTGTCCCTCTTGATGCTTTCTTGTTTCTGCTGTTATAGCTTGGTGCTAAAAGTGCAGTCTTGATGTAAAAATGGATTGTCCACCCTAACTCTTCAGGACAATGAGTAAGAAGAGGAAGGTGTCTGTGGTACAGATATCAACTTGCAGGCTGCCAGCTGTCTGATGGACAGGCACTGGGTGGAGATGCTGGCAGCTGCTGCTTTGCATACTTCTGGGTTTTTTATAGTTGGCTTCTAACAGGCAAGCACAGATGGGCTTAGACAGCCTAATTTTGTGTGCTTCCGAAGTAGAGAAAACATTTGTACGGTATTTTAAATTGCAGTGTCTAAATAGCATGTGTTAGTGTTGCAGGGTTTCATCTTAACTGCTGTGCCTTTGGGAGTCAGGTACTTCACAGTCTGGTTCAGAGTGCGAGAGGGCTCTGTGCCCAGCTGCTGAGCAACAGGATTTGTTCTCAGATAAGCTCTTGTTAAGGAATTTGTGTTATTTTATGGCACTAGCAACTGGGGAAGGTTTTTTCCTGAAAATATTGAGTCATCTTTGACACCATCAGACACTGATGCACCTTGGGTGCCACTTCAGGGGTGCAGAGTAGCAGGCTGCACCTGTGGGGAGGAGCTGACCAACAAGGGATTCCATCTCATGACATCATATTCAGGATAAAGGTGAGTGGTCGCCAGGGTCAAGCCTCTTCTTCAGCGGCCAGTGTCTGAGGAGGACTCTGACCATGCTGCCTTCAATCCCAAGCCATGAATTTCTGAATCCATTTTCTGTGACCAGTTCCTGAATCTGGTTTCTGTCTGCTGTTGAGTCCCATCTAGGACTTCCCCAGTGCCTGCTGCAGCATCAGTGGTGATGTAGTACTGGTTTGTGTGTATTTGTGCTTACGGAGACGACAAGCGTTGATGGGAACAAGGTACTGCGGGAGTGGTTCCCATTGGACTCCAGAAGGAAACATTTCTCTGTGAGCACAGCTGGATGTTGGAATCATCTCCCAGGGGATGCAGTGCCAACTACGTTGGGCAGGCTGCTGGGCCAGCTGCTTTCAGCTGCCGTGGAAAGACTGGAGCAGATGATCCTTGGGGGGGCCTCCCAACCTAGGAGTCTATGACTCTGTGGTATATGTGGCCTGCTTGGCCACGTGGGCAGACCCTGGCTCATCTTCAGCTGGCTGTTGACCGGCACCCTCAGGTCTTTCTCTGTTGGGCAACTTTTCATCCACTCTGCCTCAAGCCGAAGCCTTTATGAGGTTCTGTTGGATTAGAAAATCGCTGAAATTGAGTGGATTTGTGTGTAGACATACCTGTGGTGGCATGCAGAAGAAAATCTTTGCAGTGTTCTAGCCAAGGGACTGAATTTTCTGACTGTTGAAAGTCGTGGCAGCATGGAAGGTTGGTTAGTGCCGGAGGTTTCTCAGGGGCCGTGGGATGACAGCTTCCTGTAACTGCATGGAAAGCACCTGGTGCTTTCAGCCCGAGTATCTGACGCTCTCTGTCAGGATTTAAACCCATCTGTCGGGTGCAAGCTTTCTGAACGCTTCCATGGCACGTGAGAATGGCTTGGCAAAGCAGGCAAGTTTTATGGTCCAGAAAGTTGGTGAGGAAAATGATTTGCCTCATTTCAGACTAACTTGGCACGTGAAGGAAGAGCCCTTCCCCCTCCTTATCAAACGTAGTTGTGTTCCCGTTGGTAACATTTATTTGGTCAAGTTTTATCTTTGGCGTGGAGTTTCCTGGGTTTGGCCAGCTGTGATCTTAGAAGGGTGAAGGGAGGAGGGGAAACATTTTTCTTTGCTGGGAGCGATTTTCTGAAACGTCTCTGTTAGTGCAGTTGTTACTCGTGGTAACTCCTTCCCCACCTCCCCGCCAAAGACTGTTTCAGAAGGTGGCAGGACACTTGAAGACAGACCTTGTGCCTTTGGGTGTTTCTCAGCCTGGCCGAAGGGAGCTGGAACATCCAGTTTCTGATTCAAGTCGTGACAGATAAACCTGGTGGAAGAACAGTGTGTTTCTGTCACTTCTCAACTCTTCTGCCTTCCCGTTTTCACTGAGCCTTTGCAACTCTGGGCAGAAGCAAGGGATGGGCGTTCGAGACAGTCCCACAGCGGTGCTCTCCCCCAGCTGCCAGAGTAAGAGGGCTCTGCGTTACCTCAGCCACCTCGGCCTTTGTGTGACAAAGACTGTCTAATGTCTCAGGCTTCAGGCGAGAGTGATCTCTGCTTTTTAAGCACAGAGCAGCATGAAACAAGCTCTCTGGTGCCCTCTCAGTTTTGTCGCTGACAGCCTGGCCCAAGCCACTTGTTTTCTCTTCACTTAGGGGAAATAGGAGGCCCACGTGGGTCAGATGCTTTTAGTCACTCTGGATGTCAGCAGAAGCAGATACACAGCATTCAGTGTGAGAAGGATGAAGTTAAAAAGTAAATAGGAGCAATATATAGAAACATCTTGGTTGAAAAAGACCCTCGAGATCTAAGTACTAAACTGAGTCCTGAGCTCACTTGTCTGGAATGGGAATTTGTAACCTTTATTCCTGTGCCTGGGAGTCAAGTAGGATTGTAGAATCACTTTGCTTGGAAGAGATGTTAAAGCTCAACCAGCCCAACCATTCTCCAGCTCTGCCAAGGCTGGGGCTAGGCCATGGCCTTCAGTGCCACAGCTCTGCCTTGGGGAAACACCTCCAGGCGTGGGCATTCAGCCACCTCCCTGGGCAGCCTGTGCCAGGCTCAGAGAACCCTTTTTCTCAAGAGGTTTCTTCTCATCTCCAAGCTAACTCTCCCCTGGGGCAACCTGAGGCCATTTCCTCTGGTCTTAAATCACACCATTCATGCATGTAGAACCTGGCTTGCTAAGAGGCTAGTTGGGCAGTTCTGGGGGTAGTTGGCTTTTCCTGAAGCACTCCAGCATTGAGATCTGCTGGTTGTGTTTGTGTCTGTCACTGTACCTGACCTGAGAGCATTTTCATGCACTTCCATTCCTTGTCCAGAAAATAACCCATCTGTAATGAACTTAACTGTCCCTCAGTCTGTTCCTATTTAAGTTCCAGGGACAGGGAAGAGCAGACCAGATCAGAACCACTCTAATTCTGAGGCTTTCCAGCTTGCAGTGCCATCTGGAGGGGTTCATTCAAGTTCAGTGCCCTTGCTTATTAGCACTGTCAGCAGCACTCTCTGACTTGATGCAGACTGCTGGAAGGATGAAGGATGAGGATAGCTGCCCTTTGTGCAGTTCCTCTCACTGTCCTGAGCTGTCCTCTGTGATCCTTCACCTGTAGCTGTGAATCCAGGTGATCTTGTTGGTTTTCTTCAGAGTAATGCAAAGGAATGGCTGTCTGCTGAAACCAAAGGAGTCTGGAGCTTGTATTTGGCATTGTGACAGTGGCATTTCTGCTGTGGAAGTGGTCATAGCCTTCTTGGCATCCTCTAAGCTTCATGAGCCACTTAAGTCTCTCTTAAAGGAGAGATTCTAAGGTCTTGCTCACATTATTTGGGAAAAGCAGACTGGCAGAAGCTAGATTTAGATTAGCTATTAGAAAGAGCTTCCACAGGCTGCCCAGGGAAATGGTGGAGTCAACATCCCTGAAACTGCTGAAAACACGTGTAGACATGGCACTTTGGGACATGGTTTAGTGGGCATGGTGGTGTTGGGTTGACAATTGATGACTTGATGATCTTAGAGGGCTTTTCCATCCTTAACGATTCTTTACCATGGGATGGGGAGAGGTGTGGAACATCAGAGCAGACTGCCCAGAGATGTTGTGGAGCCTGGAAGTGTTTGGAGTCAGGTTGGACTGGGCATGGAGCAACCTGGTCTGGTGAGAGGTGGGGCAGGGAAGTTGGAGCAAGATGATCTTGAAGGTCCCTTCCAACTCAAGCCACTCTAGGATTCTGTGATCTTTAAGATCCATTCCAACCCAAACCATTCTGTGATTCTGTTGGAGTTAAAATTTATTTAATCTGGACTTCGTACTCTAGGAACAGTTCAGTTGGACACCTTTGAAATCCCCTGATGGGCAGCGTGTCCCGGCACTGGAGACGGTTGGTGCAGTCGCCAAGGGTCAGAGTGTGCTGGGCACAGCTGGAGAAATGAGTAATGCTGCTGCCGTAGTTGTGGCAGCACATGGGTGCTCGGGAAGGTCTGTTCTATCGTCAGTTCTGTGGTGAGTTATCACTGACACACTTTACACAAGGAGCCCCACTGCTCTGCAGGTCAGTTCTCTTCTGCCTCAAGAGTATTCATGGTTCTCTTCTGCTAGTTGGAAGATGTCAGCACCTGCCATGATTTAGGCTTGCTGCCAGAGTGTTTTGGGATTCACAACTCAAAAGCAGTTGAACTTAGAAGTAGATAAATATAGCTTGAAATATTTTTTCCTGGTAAATTGTTCTTTTACTGTGGGAAATTATTTTGCAAAGCCTGTCCATTACTTATCTGTGTGTCTTGTGGCTTTCAGTAGGTTTTTGTAAGAGGCAACATCTGCAGAAGTTAGTGCTAATGTCCAGTGAATTCCCATTGTCAAACTGGAGAAGTTTCCAGATGGCAAGCTGAGCAGCTGTGGAGAATGACACTTCTGAAATTCTGCCTGCACAAATGTGTTTTAGCTGGTTCTGCCTTGTAAGGAGAGACACAAATTCATTCTCAGCTTAAAACTCACTTTATTTCTTGGAATTCAGAATTTAGTGTCACCCTGGGTGTTTGATGGAAACGGTTTGGACAGAAAACATGGACTCTCTCTTTTTTAATCAGTGCTATGAAATGCCCGTGTCTGTTGCCAAGAGGATTTCTGTTTTGCCTAGAAGCAGGGCTTGAAGCCTAAGAGCTAGTTACTTGAGATGCAAAGGCTGGGAGTCAAGGATCAGTATCAAAAGCAGCTGTTCCTGCAGGCAAGGGCTGACGAAGTTTTCTGTAGAGCTCAGTACTGTATGCAGGAGGATGTGAAAAGCTGGAGGCAGTGTGCTGGCAGGTGAGTGGATGGTCAGAGGCTGGCCGCAATCGTGGCTGGCTGTGCTCAGCTCTGCATTGCCACTCATCAGGGAAGGAGGGCAGATCTCTGAGCTGCTGGCTTTGTGCCCTTCCTTCTCTGTCAGTAACTTTGTGTTTACCTCTTTTGCTCTTACTTGCAACTTTTGTAACTCAACTGAGACTTGATGCTGAAGTGTGTGGACACTTCAGATTCAGGTCTGGCAGAAGCAGTATCGAGTTTTGCACAAATTTAGTTTTGGCATTATTGAGCTGATATGCCTGAAAGATAGATGTAGCAGATTGACCTTTGCTGGATGCCAGGGTCCCATCAAAGCTGCTCTGTCTCTCCCCATCTTTAGCTGGACAGGGGTGAGAAAATACGACAAAAAGCTCTTGAGTCAAGGGCAGGGAGCAGTCACTCACACAGTGCCCTCACGGGCAAAGCAGACGACTTGGGGAAAGAAAGTTAGCTCATTACCAATCAGATCAGAGTAGGAACAGCTTGACCAGGGACATTCAAGACCAGATTTGATGTGGCCCTGGACAGTCTGCTCTAGCTGGAGGTGTCCCTGTGGAGTGCAGGGATGTTGGACTAGAAGACCTTGGAGGGTCCCTTCCAACCCAATGCAATGTGTGAGTCTTATAAACACCTTCACTCTCCCTCTCCTTGTGCCACGCTTTGAGAACCCTTTTGGTCAAGAAATTTCATGTTGTGGCCAACCCAAACACCTTCACTCTCCCTCTCCTTGTGCCACGCTTTGAGAACCCTTTTGGTCAAGAAATTTCATGTTGTGGCCAACCCAAACCTCTCCTGGGGCAACATGAGGTCATTTCCTCTCATCCTATTGCTTGTTCCTAGGGAGAAGAAGAGGTGGATACCCACATTTGTGTGCATGGGAAAGTGTGGAGTAAGAAGTGCATGGTTTGTGCTGCATCCATCACTAATAGTACTGCTGTTCCCAAATTATTAAATGCTGCTATAGCAGTGGTCAGCTGAGGACTTGTGCAATGCAGAAAGTCCACCAGCTTGTTCTGCACGTGTGCTTAGCTGTTGTGGGTGTCATCTGTGTCTGTCTCCAGCAAACCTTAAACAGAAGGCAAGAAGAAATGTTTGTAAGGGATGTGGTAGCGTTGGATCTGTGAGTTCTGAAGAAGTCAGCAGGCTGTCTGTGGAAGGAGAGGAATCTGGCAGGCGCGGGCACACCAAACGCTTGAGGGGAGACAGGCAGTAATTCACTTTTGCTTGAGCCACGGGGCTGGGTCTGCAGGCAAGTAGAGACTGTGGGGCTGCTCTGAGAAAGCCAACTTCACTTGCCATGGCAGAGCACTTTAGTCAGCTTGGGGATGAGAATTGCCGAGCGGTGGCACCACGCACCTTTCAATGTTCACAAATAGGTAAAACAAGCAAAATCTGACGCTTGAAGTCAGGCTGCCTGTGCCACTGTGGTATGTCGACAAATGCTGCTTGTCTTTTGGGTGACTTGGATACTTTTTGCCTGAGAAATGTACAGTTTTAAAAGAATGTTGCGAGGAGACAATTGGAACCTTCACCCTTCCCATGTCTGAGGAGCTAAATCACAGAAATGCCAGCTTGAATGTGACCCCAAGGATCATCTGGCCCAACCTTTCAAGTGATAGTACAGTTGAAAGGAGCTGGCCCAGCAGCCTGTCATGCTGAGTCTTCAAACTGTCCAGTGCAGGGGCATACACTGCTTCCTTTGGGAGATGATTCCAGTGTCTGACTGTTCTCGTGGGGAAGAACCTTCTGGAATCCAATGGGAATCTCTCTAGCAGTAACTTGTCCCCATCACCCCTTTTCTCCCTGGGACTCTTGTAAAAGGGAGTCTCCATCTTCTTGATAGCCACCCTTTATGTACTGGTAAAACATCTCCCCAGAGCCTTCTATTCTCAAGGCTGAACAACTCCAGTGCTCTCAGCCTTGGCTCACGTGGCAGGGCTGCCAACACTCTAAAGCTGTACTTTCACTTGTTTTCTCTTGAACTTGGAAGTCAGGATGGGAGCATCCTGACCTGACCGTTCTACCTTTTCATAACTTGCAGAGGTTATAAGATTTAATAGATTGTTGGTTTCCTGTTTAATGATAAAGGATAAAATAAAGTCATGAAGTGGAGCTAATTAGGGATGTAGTGGGGAGGAAGAAAGTCTTAAATAGAGGGAGGAAATGATTATTTAAAAACAGAGCTGAGTGTATTTGGCTCAGCAAATCTTCAAGTCCTACTCCTGTAGAGCAGGAGCCATATGCCAAGCTGTCAGTTCTCCTAAGAATGGAGAGGAGGCTGAAGGAACCCAGGAGGAGATACCAATAGGTATAAACTAGGCAGAAGTCAGAAGTGATCTGTCAGTGCTGCATTTCTTCAGGCTGGGGCTCCTCGGGGCCAGATGGGGAACTAGAGAGTGCTGCAAGTGACAGCTCACACTGCAGCCCAGCAGGGACTGGGAGAGGGGCTCCATGCTGTGTCCTGCTGGATTGGGGTGCTGAACAGGTGGAATGGAAGCCTGGCTTTCTCGACTGGTGAATATCATGAGCAAATACTGCAGCTTTTATGGAGCCTATCCTTACAACAGGTTTATAAACAGTGTGTGGGATTTGGGTATTAATGGGTGCCGAAAGGATCCAGAGCTTTAGGGTCTTTGTCTGCAGGCTTCATGTTTACACTGGAGCTACATTTCTGAAACAAATTGCAGCACTCTAATCAATATTGGGCTCGTCAGTGGGAAAACAATGCTTTTGGGTTTCAGGTTTTGTGGTGGGACTCGTTTTAGTTGTTGGTTTTAACCAGTAAAACCTGCTGTGCTTGGTTTGATCCGAACCAAATTTTTCTTCTTGTTAAGCAAACAGTATTTTAAATGGATTTTCTTTTGTAAACCACTGTAAAGTGATTAAAAGCGCTGAGCTCTTCAAAAGGCAGAGCCTTACACTATTTGAATAGCTTACATCGTAATTGGTTTTTCAACACTGTGCCTGCCTCACCTGTGGCTTTTTGTTTGGCAGCATGTTTTGCTACAAGGTATCTAGTCTCGAGTTTGCTCGCTCTTTGATTTTAGACTCTTCCCTCCTTACCTCTTGCTGTTTCTCAGCGGTGTTTTCACTAACTTGATCTGCTTTTTCAGTTCCTTTGTCTGAAGTTTACTGTGGTGCTGTGGAAGGATGGTTTGCTTTTGTCTGCTTTTGGTTTAAACATTAAAAAGTGATGTCTGCAAATGAATCCTAAGTTTATTTACTGCTGCAAAATCGAATGAGACCAGAGGTTGTTCCCTTGCATTTATCCTTTAGAATAACATTTGCACCTTCACGTTTGAATGTTTTAGTTTCTAGGTGTCAGTCAGTGGAACTGTAACTGGTAGTATGAAGTCTAAAAAGAATTAATTAATATATTGTTAGTTTACACTGAAGAATGCTTTTGAAGGAAACTGTACTACAGTAACTCCAGTATGAAGCCAAAACATGAATTAGTTAACAGCCTGTTGGTTTACACTGAGGAATGCTTGTAAAGCCAAAGAATAATCAGTGTAGTAATCTGTGGAAAGAAAAACCAGTTTGAAGTTTGTGCAGACCAACCGGGGAGCCTTTATAGAGGGATGTCATTAGTAATAAAGAAGAAAACTCACCTCTAACAAGATTTTGTCTTCTCTACAGCTTGCCCAGTTCAGGCAGAGGAAGGCACAAACTGATGGTCCGAGTGGATCAAAGAAGCAAAAAAAGAAGAAGAAAGCAGCAGGCATCAAGGATGAAGAATCAGTGCAAGATGCGCTCGAGGCCGATCGGTCTCCAGGTGATGAAGCATCTGCAAGCAGCAGCCGAAGGGGAGCAGCTGCCGCTGCTGACTCTGTGCTTAGCAGGACTTTGCATGGTGGGGAGATGAGCAAGCACAACCAGGCTTACACCACTGAGGTAAGGTTGCCTCAGTTGTTTGGGAGGGGAGGACTAAACAGCACATCGGTTTTGAGTGTGGGAATTAAAGGAGTTCTCTGAGATTTGGGATATTATTTCCTTGCCTTCTTTGCCCTTCACATGTCCAGAGGAAGGGCTTCCTATCTACCTGCTGGCTTCCAGCTTTCTGTGATGGTTAGTGTCTTGTACATTGTGGAAAGTTGTTTGGTGCTGCAGTGCTTCCTGAGTGGGTGAAGACAGGTTTGGCTTTATTGCTTCATTTTATGCCTTTTGGTTTCTTCAGAGTTCACAAATTGCAGTGGCTTTTGGTTGCTGTAGCCATGGCTACAGCAGCAGGCAAAACTGAACATCTTTATTGTACCCATAACACGATTCGAGTCTGTCTGTTCCATGAGGAGGAGGAATGAAAACACTACTCAGGACTGGATGGTTTAAGAGACCGATGAACTGGTACTCTACTTTTGCCACTTAAAGAAAGTAGTACCTTGGTGGAGGGGCGGAAAGACTAAATTCCACATGTGACTAAGTAGTTGATACCTTTCTGTTACAACATTCAGGTTACAGTCAGTCTATCAGTACGGCACTTTACAGGTACATGCCTTTGATAAGGAGCTTGTCACATTTAGCAAACTCATCTTAGGGCTTCAGATCTGTAGTAGCTCAATAAAACTGTCCGTGCAACTCCTAGCTTTTCCTGGAGGAGGTAATCAGTGCTGATTTATCCTGGCTGAGATCAAGTACATCTCTGCTACAGCTGGAGAAACAGGGTAACATACAGAAGCACAGAGTACTTTAGGTTGGGGGAAACCTCTGGGGTCATCTAGGCCCACTGCTGTGCTCAAAGTAGGTGTAAGTAGATCAGGTCGATGCTGGTAGCCTGTGCAGAGGCCACTCTGACCGCTGAGTGCAGGACGTGGATGATTTCAAAACTGAAGCCCAGGAGGACATATTCTTGAGAGGAGATCACAGTATCACCACCAAGGTTGATGCTTCTGTGACCCAGCTTGCCTGCAAAGCAACATAAACAAATAGAGAGATGCAAAAGGTTGGGTTTTCCTAAATATTATTGGCTTCCACCAAAAAAAACCCTGCTCCTAATTAGGAGAATGTTTTGATTTGTCCCATGTTATCTGTGCCCTGCTTACTCATGTTCAGTTGGCATTTTGAGTTGGAAGGCGAGGTGTCTAAGTCTTTGTCTCTGCAGTACTAATAAAAGAGGAGAAGCTCTGAGATGGTTATAGTGAGTCTCAGAACTTTCTGTTTTCAGTCTCGTAAGTGCAGTGATGTGGCCAGAGAGAGCTGTGTTACAGTAATTGGATTAGAGCTGGTTTAGCAGACACAGCAGGCACTGTAGCAGGCAGCTCTAGGCTAATCTGTGTGCTGGAGAATTACAGACAGCTGCTTTGAGCTGGTTGCCTTTTCACCCAGCAGTAAATCTTCATAGGCTGCTGTGTCAGAAGAGTAAGGCAAGGGTAGTGTAGGCATTATGCAGGATTATTTTGTAGCAAAAAAATTGATTGTTCCTCCTGTGCTACAAAATAGACTTGGAGCTCCTGACTCTACTGCCTATGTATCTTGACTAGGCTCTTTTGTGGTAGTTTTTGTTGGTAGAAGTTTGCCTCCTTGCACTTTTTTCAGTCCCCAGTGGAATTAGCAAATCCAAATCACAGTTTTCCTACTCAGTATGAGTAACAGAAAGTGCAGCAAAGAATGCACTTTTCTGGAGGCTTACTCCCTGTCTGAACTTAGAGGGCAGAATTCTGATTAGAGAATTCCAAGTTATATGTTGCAGTTATCCCGTTCCTTTTTTCTCTTCTGTCTTCCTAAGGGTGGGTTCCTCCATCCTCCTGTGATTCCTCAAGTGACAGAAATCGATCAGAAGGACTCTGGAAGCACTCTTGTTGCTTTGTGCTGTCATTATCCACTCAATTTCACCTTCTGTCTGGGCTTACTTGTCATTTCCATTAGGTCTGAACCTACTGACAAGATTTCTTGGCTGAAGTCTCTGGATCTTAACTTCTTTCATGTTAAGTACTTTTTGTCCTGGTCTCACAAAAGTACAAGCAATTAGACAAAGCTTCTTAGAGAAGAAAAGTATGAAGTTGTGTGCTGCAGAACACCTGCCAATTGACTGAGGTGGGATTAGTTACTAGGCTGTTGTTTCTCACAGGACAAATCCCTTTGCTAATAGTTTTAGAATAGCGTAACTGGTAAAATTCTATGGCTTCTTGGTCATGGTTTCTGGTCTAGAGTTTAGTCCAGCTGTTGGTGCCTGAGATTTCACAGGCAAGGGACAGAAAGAGTAAGAAAGAGACACTGGGTAGGATTCTTGAGGAGACTAAGGAAGAGGAGTGACAGAAATAGGGAGTCGGGAGCAGTATGGAGAAGCAGGACAGCTCAGTGAGAAAAGGCCTAGGTGATGAATGTGGGAAAAGCGTTCCTGTGAGAGAAGCATGAAAGCAGAGAGCAGGCAAAGGCTTTGGCTAGAGAAGAGGTGTTCTGGGATGCACGTTGAGATGGAGGACTTGAAAAGCAAAGAAAGGGTGGATAAATAAAATACAGTAAGAGTTAGCCCAGTCCCTTCAGCTAGCTTAGCAGCCCTTGAAAAATGTTTTGAAATTGGAGGGTGAACATAAACTAATGTCTGGAAGTGATCTGTGCCAGAAGGACAGGGAATGGGCTCTCAGCAGCCTGTGGTTCTGACTGAACCCAGTCATCTTCCCATGGACTGTCGGCCCCAAGGACTGCAGCTGGAACAGTTCAGTCCTGTCTGCTCTGGCATAATGTTTTATTGTCATCTATGAAAGTTTTCCTACAGCAGCACAAGCATTGCTTTTCAGTGCTTGTGGCCAATTTCCTGTGTGAGACCACTTGTAAATCCTCAGGTAATGTTGAGCATCCAGTGCCAGAGGACGTGACTTCTGAGCAGTGCCTAACAGAAACAAGTTACTCTGGCATGGACCTCCTGTGTTCTACAGGCTGATTACTCCTTGGTTTTGGTATCATTTGGCAGTATATCCTCTGCAGAAAGCACACAGATAAAAGTGGGTTTAATTTTCTGAACACTGTTGTCATTAAAGGTCCTGCCTGCACAGCTGATGGAGATAGTTGGCTACAAAGAGTCTTTGAGCTGCCTGTTCAGCGTGTTTTAACCGTCAGCTGCTTTGCTGAGGAGATGCTGAATAAAAAAATAACTCATCTTGCCAGGAGCTTTTTCAAGCAAGAAACGTCTGTGAGGCACATAGAATGGTAGAGTGAATTGGTTTGGAAGGGACCTTAAAGACCAGTCCCCCTGCCAAGGCAGTCACCTAGGGCAGGTCACACAGCAACAAGTCCAGGCGAGTTTTGAACGTCTCCAGAGATGGATACTCCACCACCACCTCTCTGGGCAGCCTGCTCCAGGGCTCCAGCATCCTTAAAGAAGTTCTCTTGATGTGTAGATGGAACTTTGATGTTCCAGTTTGTGCCCATTACTCTTTATCCTGGCACTGGGTGCCACTGAACAAAGCCTGCTCCCATCTTTCTGAAACCCACCCTCTGAGTATTCATCAGCATTGATGAGATTTCCTTCAATCTTCTGTAGGCCAAAAGGCCCCAAGTCCCTCAGCCTTTCTTCATAAGATAGATGTTCTAGTCCCCACATCATCTTTCTAGCCCTTTGCTGTATGTTCTCCAGCAGTACTTTGTCCTTCTTGACTGAAGGGCCCAGAACTGGACACTCCAGATGAGGCCTCACCAGGACAGAGCAGAGGGGGAGGAGAACTCGCTCACCCTGCTAGCCACACTCTTCTTGGTGCATCCCTGGATGCCCTTGGCCTTCTTGGCCATAGGGTCACATTGCTGGCTCATGGGCATCCTCTTCTGCACCACCCTCACAGGCAAGAATTTCTTCCTAATGTCTAAACTTAATTCAGTTTATTGCAGTCTGAAGCCATCCCCTCCTCGTCCTGTCCCTCCAGGCCCTTGGCAGCAATCTCTCCCCAACTCTCCTGGAGCCCCTTCAGGTACCAGAAGACTGCTCTTAAGGTCTCTCTGCAGCCTTCTCTTCTGCAGGCTGAACAGGCCCTATTTGCATGGTTATGTTGTTCTGCCAGCAAATTTCCTGTCGAGGTAAAACTGACAAAAGTGCTTTTCGTGGTACTATTTATATCTTAAATATCAACAACTCTAAGTTGTTATTTTTGCCTGCAGGTTGTGTTGTCATTAGCAGGTTATCAGGTGGTTGTTTCAGTGATCCTAGCTGAACAGCAAGGTAACTTCTTCTTTCTCGATGCTGGGATTCCAAGGATGTGGAGGCAGCCTTCACTCTGTCTGTCTATGTCTATCTCTTAATTAGTTTCAGAGAGATGTGAATATTTTCATATCCTCTCTACATACTCAGCAGCAGGTGGGAAATGCCTTGTTTACTGGTTGTGAGTACTATCATTGTAAATATCTTCCTATTTTATTTTAGCTGGAGAATGACATTCCCACCACAGTAGAGGATTACAGCTCTGAGGTAAGACTGAGGAAATGCTTTTCCAAACTTTCATCTTTTTCTTGTTGCATCTTTGCTGCAGTGATGTGCATTGTTTGTATGGGACTGTTTGGATTGGGAAAGCCCTCAGAGACCATCGAGTCTGACCATCAACCCAACACCACCACGGCCCCAGGTGCCTTGTCCTCACATTTCTTGAACGCCTCCAGGGATGGGTACTCCACCACCTCCCTGGGCAGCCTGTGCCAATCCCTGACCACAATGGCAGCAAAGAAATTTTTCCTGATCTCCAACCCAGACCTCCCCTGTCACAGTTTCAGACCATTTCCTTCGGCCCAAAACACAATTGGCTGTTTGTAATGGGTGAACTACCTCAGGCATGAATGTGAGTTGAGAACATGCTTGCAAGAAGTAGCCACAGAATGTCTGAGTACAGTAAATATTGTTTATAGTTTGAAAGCTCAACTTTTCATGTCTGAAATGTGACAATCTGGGGTTTGTTTTGCAACTGTGAAACACACCCTAGAATCTTCAGCTTGGCAGCAAGTAGGAGGTGAAGCAATACAGTGAGTCTCCTCTGCTGAAGCAGATTTGGTGTGGAGTACTTTGTGCCTCTCTGATTTCATAAAACCAACTGCCTCTTAGAGTAGATCTTTGTCCCATCCCAACACTGTAGCTGTCTGTTGTGACACACACCAGGCAATGTCTCCCTGCTCTGTTGCACCTGGTGCACTCCTTGCACCAGCTCCTGCAGCAAGGAGTCTGGATGTGCTTCGAAAACTGGGCAGGCTTTCCCAGCTCACATGCTCTCCTGTTTCTTCTCCCAAGCTCCTCTCAATCGACTCTCTCTCTGTTTTCTGTCCCCTGTTTTTTTGTACTGTCTTCCCCTACCCTTGCCCATCTTCATTTCCCCTCTGCTTGGTTTCTTAGATCAGTGTTCTAGACATTTCAACCCCTTTCTATTCCTCATGATGAGAGCAATCAGATATTGGAATCATCTCCCAAGATTGGACATTTTAAAGTCTCACCTTGACAGGATACTGGGACAGCTCGTGTCAGCTGCACCATCACCTAGAAAGGTTGGAGCAGATGATCCTAGGAGTCCCTTCCAACCTGACAATCTGGGATTCTGTGATTCCTTTTTCCTTAGTCATTCCAAGGCCAAATTTCTTTACTAGCCCTTCCAACTGCATCCAAGTGTAGTTCTTCTTTCTTCTTTTATTACTTTCTCCTTCTCCCTTTAAAATCCCTTTGTTTCATCTTCTTGTGTTGGAGGTCTCCCAATGTTCAGCTCAACTCATCCTAGATGAAAGCAGCAGTTTTTCTTTCTAACCTCTCTCATCCCAGTTACATTTTCCTCCATAGGTTTGGTATCAGCCTTTTTATCCGAATTCTTTCTCTGTCCCTTTCTTTCTCAGTTTGACTCTTTTTATCCTGCTTCTGCCACTTGTTTTTGTTTATAAGCATCCTCACTTTCTTCTGGTGTGTTGGACAAAGAGGAAAAACCTCCCCTTACATTCTTTGTTGGCTGAACAATATGAACCTTTGGTCTGGCCAGTCGTGATGATTTTTATGGCGTGTTTTTTGTGACCCAAATCTGAGACCAGCACTTTGGAATCCATGCTTCCAGGCTCCCTGAAAGGAGACTGGAGACAGGTAGGGATTGGTCTCCTCTCCCATATAAGGAGTGATGGGACAAGAGTAACAGTCTTAAGTTGCCCCAGGGGAGGTTGAGGCTGGACATGAGAAGACACTTCTTGATCAAAACGGTTCTCACAGCCTGGCACAGGCTGCCCAGTGAGGCTGTGGTGTCTCCTTATCTGGAGACTTTCAAAACCCAGCTGAACATGTTCCTGTGCACCATCTGTGGAGGTGTTTCCCAGAGTCAGAGCTGTGGTGCTGAGGGCCTCAGCTTAGCCCCAGCCTTGGCAGAGTTAGAGAATGGTTGGACTGGGTGATCTGAAAGGGCTTTTCCAACAAAACCTATCCTGTGATTTTATATAAAAATCCCCAAACCAAACACAACAACCCCAGACCAACTGAAGTGCATTTTCCTAAGTTGCGCTAGTTGCTGATTTTTGTCTAAGTTCCGTATGTCAGCTGTGACATAACTAGAAAACTGAGAATCTGAGAACACTGAAGAACTAACTATTAATTTGTGTGGAGTGTTCAGATGTCCAAAATGTAGAAGGAAAGGGAGAAGAAAAGAAAAATGGAGATAAAATTCTTAATCCATTCCAGATGCTTCTGTACATTTCTACAAACCAAAGCCCTGTTAGAGTCTGTAAGAGATTCTGTTTCTGTGCATTATGACACTGGTTTACATTTTTCAGTGGCTGAACGGTATGGATTGATTTGTGGGGAGGATGAATTTGCTGCTCAGAAAGAGGCATCTCTGTGGTACAGTCAACAGTGCTTTCAGCAGTTACACACTGTATGTTAGAGGTGCTATTTCTAAGGTACCCTTTTAGGTCTTCCAAGATGTAAGGAAGGGATTCGAAGGGTGAAGTGATTTCATACATTTAATCCTGACCTCTGGTGGCAATTGTCATCCATCTCTGCCTTGATTCAGTGCTGGGAGGTGCTTCTCCTTGTGTGTCACTGCAGAGAGATTGGTGTGCCTTAAGCAGATGTATTTACTGACAGAATATGGATGATATCTTTCCTTTTTAGCCAAATACAAACAAGGAAGAGAAATCAGAGTGTGTGTTGAGGGCCCTTCATAACTGTCACTTCCTTCCCGTTCTTTGTGCACCAGAACGCTTGCTCCTGGGTAGCCAAAATATTGTAGAACTGATTATGTTCTTGCCTTGTGTGTCTTTGGTTTATGTTTTGTTAGTCAGAGCTCTTGTTACTCCTTGCTTCCTTTGTCTTAAGATGCTGCATGGTCTGTCTGTTTGATGGGGTATGTAAAGAAGGACTTCATAAGGCAGTGAGGAGTAAGGACAGTCAGCATTAAAGGTGAACTGCAAAGCTTTAAGATAAGAAGTTGTAAGACTTGGCATCAGTAGTGTCCCTGGGTGTGCAGAATTTGAGTACAGGTAAGCTATAGGCCCAGGAGCTCAAGCTCACCAGTCCAGTAGGCCTTGTGTAGACATCTATTAACAGTGAAGTTGGTATCATGGAATAGCAGGGTTTGGGACATCATCCAGTCCACCCCCCCCTGCCAAAGCAGGCTTGGATTTGGAACGACTCCAGAGAAGGAGACTCCACAACCTGTCTGGGCAGCCAGCTCTCATGATCTGCCACTCTTAATGAGAAGAATTTATCTGAGTTCCAGTTGTCACATGTTGCAGACAAGTGAAGATTTATTTTTTAATGGAGATTTTTGAAGATAATAACTCAGTGCTAACTGTCTGACTGCTGCCACAGCAGAATTTCTGTCATGTTGGAAGTTGCCAGGCTGCCCATGAGCCTTCCATCAGCACAGTGCCCTGCTGTATGGTCTGGCTGTGTTTGCTATGGATTACAGTGCAATTTGTTGTCACGTTTGAAGTTGCCCTTTCCCAAAAGATAAAAGGCATTTGAAAGAAGATACCAGGTGAGAAAACCCATGAACCACTCTGTTAGAGGGTCTTCTCAGTGTTGGCTAATAGCTAAATGGTGAAGATTGAGAGAATGGGGCTGAGCTCCTTTCAGTGGTGCCTGGGGAAAGAGGGACAAGAGGTAATGGGTACAAATTACAACTCTGGAGGTTTCTCTTAAACTTCTCTGGTGTGAGGGTGCTGGAGCCCTGGAGCAGGCTGCCCAGAGAGGCTGTGGAGTCTCCTTGTCTGGAGACTTTCAAAACCCAGCTGAACATGTTCCTGTGCAGCCTGATCTAGGTGACCCTGCTTTAGCAGAGGGGTTGGACTGTATGATCTCCAGAGGTCCCCTTCAACTCCACCTTTCTCTGTTGCTGTTATTCACTTCTGTGATGCCCAGAGCTGAGGCCCCTTGAAATCAAGCAGAATTGCCAAAGTTCCAGACAACTGTTTTGACTGTGAATAGCAAAATCCTTTTTAGAAGTGAAAAGCCTTTTGTAGAAATCTCAGCTGCTGAGGAGTCTGGAACCTCTAATGAGATGAGGCCTTTATGTCTTTCCTAGTAGCTCTTGCTCTAAAGCATCAGAGGGACTTAAATTGCTGCACACAGGAATGATTCACAGGGATCTACCACTGTGTAGGTCGCAGGAATCATTCACTACATCTTTATCAATTAAGCCTAAACACAAAGGGAAATGAAGCCTTTAATCATAGAGCTTCTATGAAATTACTGATGTAATTAATCTGAGACACTCACCCAGATCTGAATGAAGATTGGTACCGGGCACTGCGCAGACATTTCTATGGCTGAATGCAGAAGAAACATCTGCATGCAGTTCTGGTGCCCCAAACACAAGTAGGGCATCAAGCTACTGGAGCAGGTCCAGAGGAGGGTCACAAAGATGATCAGAAGGCTGGAGCACCTCTGCGGTGGGGACAGGCTGGGAGAGTTGGGGCTGTTCAGCCTGGAGAAGAGAAGGCTGCAGGGAGACCTTAGAGCTGCCCGCCAGGACCTGAAGGCACTCCAGGAGAGCTGGGGGGGGGACTTGTGACAAGAGCCGGGAGCGGCAGGGCAAGGGACAATGGCTCTGAACTGGGAGAGGGGAGGTTGAGCCTGGAGCTGAGGAAGAAATTCTTAATGGTAAGGGTGGGGAGACACTGGAACAGGTTGCCCAGGTTGGTTATGCCAAGAAGATGAATCTAATGCTGATTCCTCTTCATGCAAACATGGTGCATACATCACCCCATTTGTAAGTGTTCTTGGGTTTTGGGTGACTTCGTGATTTGCTCGAGCATGATAGTCATTTGTAAATAAGTCTTGATCCAGACTATGGCAGAAATCTGAGCAGTTAAACTTTTTTTTTTTTTTTTTTTTTTATGTAAAGGTAGTGTTTGGGCCTGAAATGCTATGATGCTTCTCCACCATCGTTTTTCTTGCAGGCCCTGGTGTATTAAGCAGCTCTGAGGGTAAATGACAGCTGTTCTTGCTTTCTCCTTTGTGAACATTGATCTGCTCTTTGAAAAGCCTGCCTGTGTAGTTAGGGTTGCTGGCAAGGCCATAGCATATTGTTTTTATGTGGAATTGGGTTTGGGTTTTGACTCGGAACTGCTCTTTTGGCTGGTGCTTGCCTTTTGGACACTCATCGGTGTTGGTTTGCAGAGACTGTAGAAGAAAAACTCCTAGCGGCTGAAAGAGGTTGCAGTGGTGGGTGAGTGAGAGTGAGGTTTTGTGAAGTGTCCTGTGCTGAGTGTTTCCTTTCTGCTCGTTTTCAATGCTAAGAAATCCCTTCAGGTTTAGAGTGAGTCTTTCATCCACTGCCAACAAACTGGTGACTGTCAGAAACAGTAGATCTTGGTGTCTAAATACCTCTCAGAAAGCATAGATCTTGATGTCTAAATACCTCTCAGAAAGCACAGCTATGTTCAGTAATGTATGGAAAGACTAAATGTGGAGTTTAAAAGGCAGCAGTCCTGCACTGTGGTGGCTTAAAGTATAAAGCTTTGCGTTGGTCTTGAAATCTGAATTCCTTTTTCCCCTCTAGACGTTTAAATTCGTATTATGTTTTTTCTTTGTGGCCAGTAGGATCTATTTGTGCAATGTTGGGTGATTTACCTGTTACCTATGCTTAATTTGATGCAATTATGTTAATAAAACTATTTCATATGTAGTGTGTGTATATAAGACATATAAAACTATTTTGTGTTTTAAATATTTTTTAGCCTAAAAATTCCCACGGGTCTGCAGGAAATTCCCACATAAGATTCAGACAAAGGGAGAACAAACCCAGCTTTATTTCCAGTAGTAATCTATTTAGAAATTGTCTTTTCGTACAGGTAAATGGTCACAGTTTTGTGGCGAGCACAGCTGCACCTGCAGAGCTAACCAGGGTACAGTATTGCAAACTGAGTCCTAACACTAATGGGGAATTACTAAAAGCCTCCATCACTTTCACTGGGAACAAAAGACTCTGTTGCAGCTTAATGTATTTTTGCCTGCTGTGCTCTGCATCTGCCTTGTTTGTTAACAGTGTGTGCCATTAATCCTGAAATGCAAAGCACTTTACTGCTCCTATTAAGGCTAACTTGAGGTGCAGAACGATTTACTACTGCTATTAAAGCTGAGAAGACAAAGCGGGACTCAAAGAAACGCTTTGTGTCAGTGCTGTTGAGGTGTGAATTGTACTAACAAAGGTTGCCATGGCAATAAGATCTTCAATGCTGTGTTGTCTGTCAATGTGCTACGGTGGCTTTTAATACAGAATTTGATATCTGAGCTTGCTTACTGTGATAAAGCATCAAAAGAAAACATGGCATGTTAAGGAACTTGGATTGATTTAGGAAGAAGAATTTGGAGTTGGAGAAATGTGTTCAGAGCATGGAATGCAGCACTCTCACACGCAGCTAGAGGTGATGGAGAATGAATTGGCTGGGAAACAGCAAGAGATTGAAGAGCTAAACAGAGAGCTAGAAGAAATGAGGGCAACATATGGTACAGAAGGATTGCAACAGGTATCATTGCCTTTGGTCTCTTGCTACTCACTGCTGGGTTTGGGGGAGACGCGGAGCACCGCCTGGCAGGGCTGGTTGGACAGCAGCTGTGCAGGAGGCAGGCTGTGTGTGCTGAAGTTCCACAGCCTTTCTTGCAGCACCTACCCTGCTCCCTGCTTCTTTAAGTGGCATTTCCATTGTGTGTCCTTTTTCTCTGTATTTAAAATTGACCTTGAAATTAAAACTGACTTGCAAGTGACGATAAATCTCAGCCCTGCTTCATGGCAGGTTCCTTCAAGCATGAACGAACGGTCATTTTCCTCAAGGAAAGCCCTAATTCTTCTCCAGTTAGTTCTTGAATTAATTTTTTTAATGCCTTTCTTGTTCCTCAGGATAAAAAACTCTCAGTTTTTACTTCCTAACGAATGATATGAGCCGAGTCAATCCTTGACCCAAACGGTGTTTGCGTGACAGATCAGAGTCTGAAACACAAGGTGTCTGAAGGTTTTAGCTGAACATCTAATAACTTGAGATCACAGCAAAGGTCTCTCACTTCACTTCAGAAATGCCATTGCAAGAACGTTGCAAACTTAACTCTTCCAGTCGAGGCAAGTGGATGGCGCACTGGGTCACCGCTTTGCCGTGCTCATGTCTTACGCTCGCTTTGGTTGGGATTCAGGTCACATCGTTGTGCTTTTCTATTTGTTACGAAGTACCACAGAATACCCAAAATCGCCCCCCCAGTGGTCATTTTCACCTTCATTGTTATTGCAGAATGATAACTTTCTGCTTTCATTTCTAACCCACCCTGTCAATGTAGATCTCATATTTTCACCGTACTCAAGTGATCTTTAACTGGAAGCCTAGAGGAGGTGGTTTTCGCCAATTTTTTAGCCTGTTGATAGATCTCTGTTGCTTCTTTTAAGTCAAAACATTGTTGTAATTTGTGTCTTGTATCTGTTGTGCTAAGTGTAGTGGTTACAACTATAGCATAAACTGCCCAGGGAAAGTGGTGGAGACCCCATCCCTGGAGACTCTCAAGGTCAGGCTTGATCGGCCTTCTGAGCAACCCGCTCTAGTTGGGGATGTCCTGCTCATTGATCGGGGGTATGGGACTAGAAGAAGTCGTTCGACCTGATGCGTTCTGTGGTTCTCTAACACGTTAGCAAAGCTTTAGTTTCTCACCGCTGCGATCGCTGTTAGTTTCCCCCTGCAAAGCCTGCGAGCGAAAATGTTTTCGTTCCCTCAGGTGGCTGTGGTTGTTGTTTAAAGAACAAATCCAAATGCTTTAAACAGACCAGAACCCGTGGCGCATGGCGCTGCCGGAGCTGAGCTTCTCACCGCTGCGATCGCTGTAGTTTCCCCTGCAAAGCTGCGAGCGAAAATGTTTTCGTACATCAGGTGGCTGTGGTTGTTGTTTAAAGAACAAATCCCCAACTGCTTTAAACCAGACCAGACCGTGGCGCAATGGCCGCTGCCGGAGCTGCGGGGAGCCTTTGCTGGCGGTGCGGGCTGTGATACCCTCAGCTGAGAGAGGCTTGAGCCTTTGTTTTTTTCCGCAAGAAAACAAAAGGACTGTAACAGGAGAGGGCAGAAGATAGGCTGGGTGCTTGAGTTGCGGCTGAGAAGCGAAGTTTAAAGTGTCAGCGCCGTGTGTCTGGGAAGGGACGAGCCCGCGTCCCGCAGCGGCGCTGGGCAGAGGCCAGCAAGGGCTGGCAGCCTCGGTGCCCGAGCTGTTCCCGGGGTTCCTCTGCTCTAACACGAGTCCCTGCTGCCCCTGCGTCTCGGCTGCTGTTATAAGGAGGGGTTCACTGCAGTGTTCTGAAAAGAGTGCTCAGCGAATTCCTTACATTAGCGCCGACTGCGCTTCTTAAGCTACTTCTGGTGGTTATGTCCCTTAGAATAAATCCCCTCTTCTAAAGCAGTCAGCTCGATCTGGAGGCTTAGCTCCAGACTCGGCGCAGGAATCCGGAGAAACATCTTTTGGGGAAGCGCTGCCCAACAGAACAGTTCCAGGGGGTGGCTGATGGGATGTGCAGTAGCTAGGGGCAAAGCAGCAGTCCAGCTTTGAGTGAGTTCAGACTGGCAAAATGAAAGTGAGCTGTGAACACTGAATGCAGTCCCTGCCAAAATGAAAACACTTCCCAAAAGATTTTTCCCTAGCTTTTACAATTTCATCAGTAAAATTACAAAAGACTCCTCTGTTAAATGCATTTTAGCAGCGTGCCAGCTGGAGCTGGTTCTCTCACATGGGCACAATAATTTCTCTGGAGTCACCACGTTAGGGTACTGCACATAATTTATTATGTGCTTTTAGTACACTGAGTGCAACTTGAGTCGGAGATGAGGAAAACTTGCATTGCTTGTGGGAAAAGTGCATGGACAGGAGGAGTGCTGCACTGCTGCAACATGAGGAGGTTGTAGCTGCTGAGGACTCTGAGAACAGGGCTGAGGAAGAGCATCTGAGGGCCTTGGGGGTGCTTAATGTGGAGAAGAGGAGGCTGAGGGCAGGGCTTGTTGCTCTCTGCAGCTCCCTGAGAGGAGGCTGCAGCCAGCTGGGGTTGGGCCCTGCCTCCTTAGGAGGAAGTTGTGGAAGAAAAGGAAGTGGCCTGAAGTTGCCCCAGGACCGTCTGAAAGGCTTCTCAGAGCCTGGCACAGGCTGCCCAGGGAGGTGGCTGAATGCCCATCGCTGGAGGTGTTTCCAGAAGGCAGAGCTGTGGTGCTGAGTGCCATGGCTTAGCCCCAGCCTTGGTAGAGTCAGAGAATGGCTGGGCTGGACGATCTCACAGGGTTTTTCCATCCCAAGCCATTCTACAATTTTAGGTACTCTGATTTTGCCCTTGAATCAATATATTTTGTGGAGAGTTCATCTTGATAAATGAGAGGAAAAAGACTTTGTTTCTGAAATATTTACAAATGGAGCTGGGAAAGACAAATGCTGCCCTTGGTCTGTGTGACATCTTTTAAATGCAGAGGTTAAGGATGACACATTCCTTCTGCACTAGACTAGTATTTTTTTGTTCGTGGCTCTGCCGTGCACTTACAGCTGATCTTTTATAGCTGCAAGAATTTGAAGCTGCTATCAAGAAGAGAGATGACATCATCACACAGCTCACTGCGAACCTGCAGCAGTCACGGAAAGAAAAGGATGAAAACGATGAGGGAGTCTTGGAGCTCACTGAACAAAGTCAAAACTGCAAATTCAGTTTCAGCATGTAAGTTACACTGCTGCCAGGATTTAGCTGTGTTTGAAAGTTGGGGTCACTTCAGAGGGTCCAGAAATGGCTACTTCCTGCAGAGTGAAGTAGGTGGTGCTGTTTTTAAGACTCTGAATTATCAGTCTCTTCACAGGTCCTTCATCAGAACAGCTGGTTTATTGTCCTAATTGACTACAAAATAGTGAGAAAGATAGGTCTGTTTTCTTCCCTGCTATGTGGTAACGGCTCCTGATAAATGCTAAATGATGGCAGTTATCTTCATAAAAAGACACTTCTGTAACTCCTTCTCGGAGCTTTGGGCTGAAATCCAGCCTGTTCCTTTTGAAATCAGAGCATCCAGCTGCCAGCTTTGGTGGGCCCCCCATGCATGGTCTGTGTCTCTGGGTAAAACTGCCTCAGGTGGTGTTGCTAGAGGTCATATAGGTGAGAAAGTTAAGTTTCAGAGAAGCAGTTGTTGCGAAAGGCACTGCTTAATGACATGCTGCAGACACTCTGTTAACAAGGCAGAGCGTGCCCAGGTGTTCCAGAAGGCCACCAGCCGAAACCATTCTGTGTTTCTGCCTGTGTGGTGACAATTCAGAGTAGAATGTTGAAGTGATTGTGCTGTGCAAGCACGTGCTAGGGCTTTTTTGAACTTCATGTGGGTTGTGTTCTGAAGGCTGAGGTTTTGTTATCCAGGATTTGCTCTTGGGGCCAGCCATAACAAGTGGTTCTTTTTACTGCTTAGAAATGTTTGTGGGGCAGTGCCATCCTGTGCTAGCTCACCATAAACCAATTCAGTAGTTCTGAGTAGTTGGGTATTTCCTCCTGAAGCAAGTAGTAGAATGCTGTGCTAGTCTTTGAGCTCGGGAGGTGGAAGAAGGTGGCAAAGATCACTTTGTCTGTAGTCCAAACCAGGTGTGGAAAATTTTGCTATATTTTAGGTTTTATTCTCTCTCATTCAAGTTGCAGGCAAGTGAAGCCCTAAGGAACACCAGCCATAGCTGCACAGCTGCTGATTTATTGCAAGCCAAGCAACAGATACTTGCACACCAGCAACAACTGGAAGAACAAGAATGTCTGCTGAAGAGCTATCACAGAAAGAATGAAGAGCTTAAAGTGCAGGTTTCACATCTTCAGGACAAAATCACAGCATGTGAAATGGTGTGTTCCTTGCTAGAAAGATTGTTTCTCTTTGTATCTTCTGTTCTTTTCGTGGGTTTGTAGCTAGTTTGAAATTTAAGGGCACAGACTATGTGTGTGCTGCTCAGAATCCATACAAAGAGTTGAAGTTTCTAAGACTGCTCCTGTCGGGCACAGGATTTAGCGCAGAAACACTTGCAGTGAACGATGGAACTGTAATGTCTCGCAGATGCCTTCATCATGTTGTTAGAAAGCAGAAATTGCTTAGGCAGTCTTTCTCTGTCCCGAGGAAAGAATGAGTCCTTGCCCTCACCTACAGTTTTCTTATCATTCGTGGAAGAAGTGTTGAAGGTGCCCATTAAAAAAACAGAAGTCATGCCAGGTGACAAAGCACTCAGTAGCTTGCACCAATGTGATTTTTTGAAGTACGGGAGCACAACTGGAAGAAACAGAAAAGGCTTTTGTCCTCCTTTTTAATCTGTTCGAGGAGTCTGAGGTGTGATGCAGGGAGCAGGGGTCAGAGGGGGAGGGGTTGTCACTTAGTCCACAGGTGGAGAAGACCTGTCAAGGAGGTCAGTAAATAATTTTGCTGTATTTTTCTATACAATCAGTGGCCATCTAGGGGAGGGCGTTGTCTTTCGTTAGCTAAGTCTGTGAATGCTCCTCACATGTTCAGATAACAAACTAAAAATAACAGCTTGGATTTGCTCCTTTTTGTAAAGGAAAAGCAGAGAAATGAGGGAGAAGACTTAAGTAAACAGCAAGAAAAAGAAACATTAATTGAAGAGCTGGAAGCAAAACTTGGGGAAAAAGAAAAAAAATCATTTCAGCTGAAGGAAAAATTATCAGATGCTACTAAATCGATTGAAGAATTGCAAGAGCAGCTTTCACTGAAGGACCAGGAGATAAGTATGTGAGAGCCGAGCTTGCCACCTACAAGCAGAAGGAAAGACAGTGTTCTGAGGAAATCAAACAGCTGATGGGGACGGTGGAGGAGCTGCAGAAAAGGTGTTATAAAGACAGTCAGGCCGAAGCTGACATGGTTCAAAGAATGGAGCTGGAAACACAAAGGAGACTGGCACAGCTTCAGGCTGAACTGGATGAAGTGCACGGCCAGCAGATTGTGCAAATGAAGCAAGAATTAATTAAGCAGCATGCCCTGGAAACAGAGCAGCGTCTTTCACAACAGAAAGTGGCACTGGAGGCAGCTTCAAGTCTGTGTTTGAGCGAGAGTGTCAATAGGGATCAAGTGCACTCCATGAGCATCAGAATTGATGAACTGAGTGCAAAATTGCAAGGTGCTGATAACGAGAGGGAACAAATAAAGCAAGAGCTGGTGCAGCAGATGGAAGCCATTTCAGCAGAGAAGTCTCTTCAGCAAACCAGGATTGAAGAGCTTTTGCAAGAACTGGAATTTTCGAGAGAGCAGATTCAGAGAGCCAAGCAAACTGTAGTGGATATGGAATGTAGATTAAATGAAGCTGAGAAATTCCAATTAGTGATTGAGGATTTGAAAAGTCAGCTGGCCACCGCCTCTGAAGTTAGGAAGGAATTGGAATTAAAACATGAGGCAGAAGTCACAAATTACAAAATAAAACTGGAAATGCTAGAAAGGGAGAAGGATGCTGTGTTGGACAGGATGGCGGAATCTCAGGAAGCAGAATTAGAGAGACTGAGAACAAAGCTTCTCTTTAGTCATGAAGAGGAACTTTCCAGACTTAAAGGTAACCTGCAAAAAGAGCACATGGTGAGCATGGCAAGCCTTAAAGAGAACTTGAGTGTGCAGCACAAGCAGCAGCTAGACGAGGTGCAAAATGAAATGAGCCAAAAGATAGAAGCCATGCAAAAGGAAAAGGACATTTTGATCACAAAGCAGAATCAGCTGATACTGGAGATTTCCAGCCTCCAGGAGTTACAGCAGTCTGTTGTAAATTCCAGATCTGAAGAAATGACACTTCAGATCCATGAGCTGCAGAAGGAGCTTGAAGTGCTTAGGCAAGAGGAAAAAAGAAAAAGGTACTCCTTGAAGAGGAGATTCAAGAGCTGCGGCTTAAAACGGAGTCAATGCAGGAACAAATGAAGGAGAGAGAAGATAGCCTTCGGAGGAAGTGTTTAGAACTTGAAAGGCAGAATAACCTTCTGAAGGGGGAAAACACAGCCCTGGAAGAGAAGCTGAAAAGTGTCTTGGTGAGCTCTGAAGAAGACATAGTTTTGAACGGCAGGGTTAGCTCTGAGACAGAGAGCTTGGACATGCAGAAAAGCATAGAAAAGCTGATGATTGAAAATGAGCAACTTCAGAAGCAAAATAGTCAGCTCCAAGAGGATGCTGAAAGGCAGAGGAGTGCCTTTGCATGTGCTGAGAGAAAGCTTGAAGCTCATTTTCAGGAGCTGCAGAAAGAATGTGCAAGTCTTCTGAAGGCAAAGTCAGAGTTAGAAGAGGACAAGAATAAGCAGGAAGCTGAATACAAAAGCAAACTTGAAGCTTTGAATGAAAAGCTTCACCACTTACAAAGCAGCACACCAGCTTTATTTCAAACTAAAGCTTCTGATTTGGAGTGAGTAAGAAATGAAGGTGCCCAGGGCAGACATGTTTGAGGCTGGAGACGCTGTTGAGAAAGATGCAACAGAACTGATGGAAAAGCTTGAGGCTACCCAGCGCGAGAAACTGGAATTATCCCTGAGACTTTCCGACCTCTCTGAGCAGCTGAAGTCAAAGCATAGTGAAATTGGCCATTTAAATGAAAAAGTGAAATCCTTGCAAGATGAGAAGGAAGAAGTCCTAGCAAAATGTAAGGAACTAGAAGTTATGGTTAGCTGTGCTCAGAGGGGAAACAGGAGGGGTACTGAACCCAGGACAAAATACTCTAAAGGAAAAACTCTAAAGGCTGCTCTTCCAGCCTCTGAGAGCAGAAACAAAACCCTCAGCCCAAGCAGTGGACGTGATGAAGGAATAAATGGAAGAGGAAATCTAAGTTCAGGCAAAGATACCAGATGTGAGGTAACAAAAAGGAAGGAGGTTCAGCAGACGCAGCAGTCTCTTGTAGGACATTTGCAGGGGATGGCAGACAGGCTGGCAGATGAAATGTCACCCAGAGCCATTTCATGCCGTGGAGATCATCATCTTCAGCAGCAAGTGGGCACACTGAAATCAGAACAGGTAGGTTGTACAATGCTGTCTAGAAAATAACTTAGCTGTGGAAATCTGGAGGAGTTGCACCTGGAAATTTGCATCAATTTTTTCCCAAGCTGCTTAGAATTACAGGTATTAGTTGTGTGTAGCAGCATGGCTGCTGGCAGCAGACAGGGGCCTTGGGAATGAGGGGGTTTTGGGGTGGCCAGCAATAGGATGAGGAACAACAGGTACGAGCTGGAACACAGGAAGGTCCACCTCAAGATGAGGAGAAACTTCTTTACTGTGAGGGTGACGGCACTGGAGCAGGCTGCCCAGAGAGGTTGTGGGGCCACCTCCTCTGCAGACTTGTCAAAACCCAACTGGGTGCCCTGCTCTGGCAGGGGGTTGGACTGGATGATCCCTAGAGGTCCCTTCCCCTCCCTACTGTTCTGTGATTCTGTCCTACCTGTGCGTGCTCCAAGCCACATGTGATTGGTGTCACAAATGTGTGAGGTCAGGCCATGGTTTTCTCATGTCTCACTCTGAAATGTCTCCTTCCATTTCAAGACTGATCTGCAGCTGCAGATGGAAGCACAGCGCATTTGCCTGTCCCTGGTGCATTCAGCTCATGTAGACCAGGTTCGTGAGGACCTGAGGGCAGAAAAGGAGAGTGCCCTTTGCAGTCTGAAAGAGGAGCTTGTACAGAGCCACCTGCAAGAGATGAATGACCTGCAAAACATGCATCAGCTGGAGCTCCAGAGCTTGAAAACTCAGCAAGCAGGTAACTCGATCAAAGTTATGGGGAGGAAGCTCAGTGCCTTGAAAACAAAAGCAGAAGGGTTTGCAGCTGTCCAAGAAACTGCTTGTATGGAACATTCTGAAATGGTTTTGTGCCCATTACAAGCAGTCTAATGTTCAGAGTACCTAGAAAAAAAGTAAAATTAGAAAAAAATCGGAAAAGTAACAATTATGTGAAAAAGAAGTGATAATAGTAGCCAGAAGGGAAGGAACAGTATCACAAGAAAGGAACAGGAAGCATTACAGCTTCTCTTAGTACTGGGACAGCTCCTTCTGAAGAGCTGTTGCAGAGATTCGCCTGCATCAGCAAAGTATTCTGGGGCTTGTTTCGTTCTCGTTTCTTCAGTTTTTGCACTGGACCCTGGTCCACGTTAAGCTTTTGTGCTGCTGCTTTTTGCCTCAGCTTTTGTGTTGCTGTGCTGGTTTTCCCATGCTACTTCCTCTGTCACTCTGCCATTCACCCTCTTGTGATTTTTTTGTCACATTCTTTGCCTTGCATGGTGCTCCTGTAAAGTTTGACCTTTCCAGAGTTCCCTAGTGCACAAACCTGCTTCTCATCAGTTGCAGCTCTTGAAGATCCAGTTCTGCCATAATACCTGAATCTGGGGTTGAACAGGAAAGAGGGAAATAAAAACACTCTGCTGAAGTCCTAGCTCCGTTGGCAGGATGAGGAGTGATGGTTTTAAAGTAAAAGATGGAGATGTTGACTAGATACAAGGGTGAACTTTTTACATTTTGAAACATTAGCCCAGGTAGCCTGGGGAAGTTGTGGAAGCTTCATCCCTTGAAACATTCCAGATCAGATGGGATGGGGCTCTCCGCAACTTGATAGAGTTGAAGATGTCCCTGCTCTGCAAGGCTGTGGTGCTGGGTGATGAGAGGGAACCATTGGAGCTTAAGGAGGGGAGACTTAAACTGGAGATTTGGATGAAATTCTTGACAGTGAAGGTGAGGAGACAAAGGGACAGTGAAGTTGTGGATGCCCCCTCACTGGAGGTGTTCAAGGGTGGGTTGGGTGCGGCCTTGTGGGAGGTATGGGGTTGGAATTAGATGATCTTGAAGGTCTCCCAATCCAAATCATTCTATGACCTATAAAAGATCCCTTTAAATGCAAACTGTGCTATGATTCCATGGCTTTCTTAGATCTGAAGAGGCAACCTCACCAAGGCAGGAGGGCAGGCAGGACAGGTTGCTGTGTATGTGTGCTGCAAGATGATCAGAATGGTTTGTGTTGCAGACAATGAAGTCAGGTCTACACAGAGACTTATAGAGAAGCTGAATGAAGCTGTCACTGAGGAATGTTCTAGGCTTGCTGAGGTAAGATGTAATGAGAAGCCTTTCCTAAAATGGAAGTGTTGGGAACCAAACGAAGCACCAAGTAATTTTTTTTGCATAGTTCTCTGACTAGAGCCTGATAAAGCTGATCTCCAAAATGCCATTGCACAAGGTTGTGTATTTTGTTTCCTAAACTGTTCCGTGGCCTTGTGAGAAAAGTCACCTGTCTTATACTGGTCTTGATCTTCTGTCTGGTGTTCCTCTTTTCTGTGTGTATCTGGCTCTAAAACTCAGGTCGTTGATTTAACAGTGGTCTGATGTCACACATACATTGGCACAAATCATAGCATCATAGAATCAACCAGGTTGGAAGAGACCTCCAAGATCATCCAGTCCAACCTGTCACCCAGCCCTAACCAATCAACTAGACCATGGCACTAAGTGCCTCATCCAGTCTTTTCTTGAAGACCCCCAGGGACGGTGCCTCCACCACCTCCCTGGGCAGCCCATTCCAATGCCAATCACTCTCTCTGTGAAGAACTTCTTCCTAACATCCAGCCTATACCTCTCTTGGCACAACTTGAGACTGTGTCCCCTTGTTCTATTGCTGGTTGCCTGGGAGAAGAGGCCACCCCCCACCTGGCTACAATGCCCCTTCAGGTAGTTGTAGACAGTAATAAGATCACCCCTGAGCATCCTCTTCTCCAGGCTAAACAGGCCCAGCTCCCTCAGCCTCTCCTCATAGGATTTGTGCTCCAGGCCCCTCACCAGCTTTGTTGCCCTTCTCTGGACATGTTCCAGCACCTCAACATCTTTCTTGAATTGAGGGGCCCAGAACTGGACACAGTACTCAAGGTGTGGTCTGACCAGTGCTGAGTACAGGGGAAGAATAACCTCCCTTCAGCTGCAGTGTAGCTTTATCAGTGACCTGGAAGAGAATATTTAATGCCCCCTCAGTAATCCTGCAGGTGACACCAACCTGCAGGCAGGGTTGGTCTGCTGGAGGGCAGAGAAGCTCTGCACCTGCACCCATGGGCTGAGGCCAGTGGGAAGAGATTCGACAGGGCCAAGGGCTGAGTCCTGCCCTTGGGGCACAGCAGCCCTGTGCAGATGCTCTATGCCACCTTTTCCACCAAAGCTAGTATTCTCAAAATACTATTTTCCTTGCACCGTTTTCCATGTTCCCTGTGTGAGTTGGGATTGACAAGCTAATGAACCAGTCTTGATTGTCTTTCCTTCCTTCCCCTTGCTGTGCAGGTTTTGCGTGACAATCGCAATGAGCACTCTTCAGTTGCTGTAGATGCTGGTGACAGGGAAGAGGATGCTCTCCACAGGCCTGCTGCTCTGGGAGAAAAGTTGGGCATAGAATTACAGATACACAGAGGTCAAGCTCACGGTAATGGCACTGTACTGTCATGCTGGCCTAAACAAAACACTGATTTCAATGATGCCATCAATTGTTCAGATGCTAATTAGTGTGCCCAGATAACTGCTTTAGCAATTTCCTTACTCTTCTGAACCACTTCTGTTTTTCTTTAGGAGTGTTTTCTTGAACTATTTTCATTACAGTGGAAACTGATGAAAGAAGTGGTTTGTTTGTTGCTCTTCCTCCTTTTCATGAAGAAGGTAGCAGCTGCACCAAAAAACATCACCTATGTCAGTTGTTATTAAAATGCATCCAGTATGGGATGAGGCCTCGCTCATTTCAGTAATCTGTAGAGTTTATCAGTGGAGAGCTTCTGAACAAGGGGCTGTACTCAGACTGATGGTGGAATGTTTGATGTTTTTAACATTCAGCTGGGCAAGAAGGCATGGATGCACTTCTCCAGAAGATAATGGAAGAGTACAGCAGGCTGAAAGCACTTCAGACACAGCTAGTGAAGGACTGTAAACAGGTAAACGTTTTCGTATGAGAAGAGGAGAATTTGGATTTTTTCTGTGCATGAATTCCCTCTGGCTGAGCAAGGAGCATGTCTGAGATTGTGTTTATGGGTCCTGGTTGAGTGGCAGAGCAATGATTTGATAAAATGGAGAAGGCTGCTACCCAGTTCCCCTTTGCAAAGGGGGAGTGGTGCTTCTGGAATTGAGTTCTGACTTAGCAGCTTGTAGCCAGAGCCTGACAGGCTCAGCGACTAGCTCCAGATGTGTACTTGGTCCTGCAGGCTGTAAAATGAGACAGCCTGTTAGAGTGGTTACGCTCAGGTGCAGTGGCCAGCAGCCTCACTTTGCGTGTTTGTAGTGACACTGAATGTTTTTTTGCATTGTTGCTAGACAGATTGTTGTCATTTGTGTTTACTTCATTATTTTTTAGGAGAAAGAACCATGTCTGTCTGCTTCAGAAAGGAGGAGAGAGGAGGAACCTACCCATCTGGAAGCAAGACCCCCTTCACAGGGTAAAACAGATGCATGTGGCTTCGTGAATGTTTGTGTGCGGAGAAAGAGAGAGCAATGTCTTCAGATCTCAGCTGATTCATAGCTTAGCACTACCTGAAGCACGTGAGATATTTTTGGAGGTGTCATGGCATGATACCCTGACTTCCTGAAACTTCTCAAATATGTCAGCATTCTATTCTGAGACCCTTCTGGTTTAGTCTTCTCCAGTTTCACAGAATCACAGAAGGGTAGGGTTGGAAGGAACCTCTGGATCATCAAGTCCTGCCCCCTTGTTAGAGCAGGATCACCCAGAGAAGGTCACACAGGAATGCATCCAGGTGGGTTTGGAATGTCTTCAGAGATGCAGACTCCACCACCTCTCTGGGCAACCTGTTCCAGGGTTCCAGCACCCTTAACTTAAGGAAGTTCCTCCTTATGTTCAGATGAACCTCTGATGTTCCAGTTTGTGCCCCTTACCCCTTGTCCTGTCCCTGGGCACCACTGAACAAATCTTGGTCCCATCCGGCTGTCACCCACCCTTGCAGTATTGATCAGCATCGGTGAGTCCCCCCTCAGGCTGCTCTTCTTCAGGCTAAACAGCTCCAGGGCTCTCGCCTGTCCCAGTCACAGAGGTGCTCCAGGCCCTTCAGCAGCTTTGCAGCCTTTTATTTCCCACAGTTTCAGTTCTGTTACCCATATCAGATACAGTTGTGCAAAATAGTTGTGCAAAGTAGTAATTATTTGGAGTGGAAAAGAAATTGATGTCAAATCAGAAGAAATTCTGAACAGCAGTGATTGCTGATACCTCAGGAGAGAGTTAGTTGATGCTAATGCAGTGTTTTCCCTCTCCTACACACAGACCTTGAGATTCAAGAATACTGCTCAAAGGAAATGGGGAACCTGAAAACACACCTTGAAGAACAACATGCTCAAGAACCAGAATACCTTCGGTCCTATTTCCAGCAGCAGCTGAAAGAAAGTGAAGAGAGGTACACTACAGAGATTGTCCATCTGCAGACTAAGCTTCAGAGTGCTGGGGGATCCTCTGTCCACCAGCAGAGGTATGCATCAATTCTTTGATTGTAGAGTCACAGAATGGGTTGGATTGGAAGGGACCTTCAAGACCATCCAGCCCCAATCTCCTGCCATGGGCAGGGACACCTTCTACCAGCACAGCTCACTCAAGGCTTCAACCAACCTGACCTTGAACTCCTCCAGGGAGGGGGCATCCACAGTATCCCTGGGCAACCTGTTTCAGCGTCTCCCCACCACAGTCTCACAGTATCACCAAGGTTGGAAGAGACCTCATAGATCATCAAGTCCAACCCTTTACCACAGAGCTCAAGGCTAGACCATGGCACCAAGTGCCACGTCCAATCCTGCCTTGAATAGCTCCAGGGACGGCGACTCCACCACCTCCCCGGGCAGCCCATTCCAGTGTCCAATGACTCGCTCAGGGAAGAACTTTCTCCTCACCTCCAGCCTAAATCTCCCCTGGCGCAGCCTGAGGCTGTGTCCTCTTGTTCTGGTGCTGGCCACCTGAGAGAAGAGAGCAACCTGCTCCTGGCCTCAACCACCCCTCAGGTAGTTGTAGTCAGCAATAAGGTCACCCCTGAGCCTCCTCTTCTCCAGGCTAACCAATCCCAGCTCCCTCAGCCTCTCCTCGTAGGGCTGTGCTCAAGGCCTCTCCCCAGCCTCGTCGCCCTTCTCTGGACACGCTCAAGCATCTCAATGTCCCTCCTAAACTGGGGGGCCCAGAACTGAACACAGTACTCAAGGTGAGGTCTAACCAGTGCAGAGTACAGGGGCAGAATGACCTCCCTGCTCCTGCTGGCCACACCATTGCTGATGCAGGCCAGGATGCCACTGGCTCTCTTGGCCACCTGGGCACACTGCTGGCTCATGTTCAGGTGGGTATCAATCAGCACCCCCAGATCCCTCTCTGTCTGGCTGCTCTCCAGCCACTCCGACCCCAGCCTGTATCTGCATGGGGTTGTTGTGGCCAAAGTGCAGCATCCTGCACTTGGAGCTATTGAACGCCGTCCTCATTGGACTCTGCCCATCTGTCCAGGTGGTCAAGGTCCTGCTGCAGAGCCCTTCTGCCCTCCAACCCAGCCACATCTGCCCCCAGCTTGGTGTCATCTGCAAACTTGCTGATGACTGACTCCATGCCCTCACCATCAAGAATTTCTTCCTTTCACTCTCTTCTCTCACAGCTCAAAGCCATTGCCCTTTGTCCTGGCAGTGCAAGCCCTTGTCAAAAGTCCCTCCCCAGCTCTCCTGCAGCCCCTTCCAGTACTGGCAGGCTGCTCTAAGGTTGCACAGAGCCCCTTCTCCTTTCTCTAATAATTTTGTGCTATGCACAAAAAGCAGTGGTTCAGATAACATGTAGAGCTCCATGTTGTACTCACAACCTTTGTTCTCTTGTGTTGTTTTGTTCCTCCAAGAGCTGTTGTTGCAAAGAAATGACAGAAATGTTGCAAATGAAGTAGGACAATGCTGAGAGTTTTTAGACTCAATAAAGGAAATGAGATTGTGAGGTCCTTAGCAAAGCTGTTGATAAAGTGTGTTGCAGTTACAGGAGCTGATCTTTGGATGAGAAAGTCACATTATTAAATTGATGGCATGGGCAAAGGTGTCTTCTGAAGGAAATGTGTGCAGTTATTGGTCTTTGAGTATAGAAAGGATGAGTGAATTCATCATATTTGAATGGAGAAAAAAACAGTGTATATTGCAACAGTGAATTTTGTTTGTCTTTATTTCTCCCTCCTCTGCTTCTTTACCTTTTTAGAGGATCCACAGATCCAGAAATAAAGCTGAAAGAAGTCTTCAGGAAAGTGAAATGCCCTGGAAAACTTCAGCAAAGACCAGAGGAAGCACTGGAGGTATGTAAACCAGCTGGGAGATAACAGACAGATCTTCAGTGCCATTAAGAGGCTTTTGAATGTGCAGCATGGGCTAATAGTGGAGAGGATTGATGACCATCAATTCTCTTAATGCTAGGCCACACCAATACACAGCCCACCTTAGAGGAAAGAGATGCAAATGTTGCTGAAGGCATCTCTGGAAATGAAGAGCAGTGGAAGTTGCTGTATTTATCCTGGGTTTAAAGTCTTCATTTTACTTTTTTTCCCCTTGAAACAACATTTGGGTTGGCCTGCTGCTTCCTGGAGTGGAAGGTCAGCCTTCAGAGACTGGGATTTCTTCCACTCTGTAAAGCGTTGTGGCTTTTCTCTGAGCATTAGTAACGGATGCAGGCTGGAGAGCAGAGCTGAGGAGGAGGACTTGGGTGTGCTGGGTGAGGAGCAACTCAACAAGAGCCAGCAGTGGTCTCTGGCAGCCCAGAAACCAGCCCTGTGCTGGCTCCATCCGAAGCAGCACGGGAAGCAAGGGCAGGGAGGGGATTCTGTCCCTCTTCTCTGCTGAGACTTCATCTGGAGTCCCATGTCCAGCTCTGGAGCAAACAAAACAAGAAGGACAGGAACTGATAGAGCAGGTCCAGATGGCACCACCAAGATGATCAGAGGGCTGCAGAACCTCTGCTATGGGGACAGGCTGAGGGAGTTGGGGTTGTTCAGCCTGGAGAAGAGAAGGCTGCAAAGAGACCTTAGAGCAGCCTGCCAAAATTGGAATGGGCTATAGGAGAGCTGGAGAGGGACTTTTGGCATAGGCATAGAGTGACAGGATGAGGAGTGGTGTCTTCAAGCTGGAAGAAGCTGGATAGAGGTGAGCCATGAGGAAGCAATTCTTGCTCATGAGACACTAGGACAGGCTGCCCAGAGTAGCTATGGTCAGAGGCAGACTGGATGGGGTCTTGAGCAACCTGGGCTAGCCAGCCCAGCTATGGACACTGGAACTAGATGATCCTGAAGGTCCCTTCCAACCCAAACTATTCCATGGTTCTATCAATGTGCAATTCAAATGAAATTTTGGTACTTTTGAAGTGTAGATTGAACAATTTAGGGGAAATTTTGAAGAAGTAATCCCAAAGAAATGAAATGCAAATGGAGAAGACTCCAGAGTTCCCCTCCAAGTACTGCACTTTGGATAGGAGTGATGCTAGTTTGTTCTGTGATCCTTTGTGTTCTCACCTGTTCTCTCTGTGTTGGACAGTTTAAATGGTGCTGGGAGAAGAGGTGATGATACTCACATTTTGATTTTGAAGTGGACACAAAGCAAAGGATTTCCCCACTTTTATCTTGTGATACCAAATGATGTGATTTGCATGCAATAAAGATAACCTAACAGAGGAATATACCTGTCAGAAAGAAACTTGAAATGCCATAAGAGCACTGCTACTTGGTCTGACATTTTCTGTGTTTCTTACAGCTTGGTAGTGAAATGGAAGCACAGAATGATCTGGATTTTGTTCAGCTGCTGGAAAAACAATACCAAGAAAGATTAGAAGAAGAAATAGCAAAGGTATTGTATCTGTTACTCTAAAATATGTTTTCATGCTGTAGTTTTAATTTCCTATTTCTAACACCTTGGAGAATTGCAGTGGTGGTGAATTGCTTCACAACTTCAACCAAATTAGACAAAGAGCAACCATACTTGACATGAGAACTTGTGTAGAAGGGAGAGACTTAGAGAGTGGAGTTCTTGCTACTTTGGGTTTCAAAGCTGATCGCTTGAAAAGATTTCACACTATTTTCTGCTCATATTTAATGATGCATTTCCAGCAAGGCCAAGAGTTGGGTCCTGCACTTGTGCCACAACAGCCCCATGGAGGCTCCAAGCTTCAGGCAGAATGGCTGGAAGCTGCCCAGCAGAGAAAGACCTGGGGGTGTTGGTCAACAGCTGGCTGAAGATGAGCCAGATTGTGCCCAGGTGGCCAAGAAGGGCAGCAGCATCCTGGCCTGGATCAGCACTGGTGTGAGCAGCAGGAGCAGGGCAGGATTGTGCCCTGCACTCAGCACTGCAGAGGTCACAGCTGGGGAGTGTGCTGGGGTCAGTTTCAGAAAGACATTTTGATGCTGGAATGGGTCCAGAGAAGAGCAAGGACACTGGGGAAGGGTCTGGAGAAGAGGCCTGGTGAGGAATAGCTGAAGGAGCTGGAGTTGTTTAGTGTGGAGAAGAAGAAGCTGAGGGCAGAGCTTATTGCTCTCTGCAGCAGCTTGAGGAGAGGCTGGAGTGAGGAGAAAGTTAGTCTCTTCTTCCTAGGAACAAGAGGAAATGGCTTCAGGTTGCCCCAGGGCAGGTTTAGGTTGGAGATGAGAAGAAACTTCTTGACTGAAAGGGTTCTCAGAGCCTGACAGAGGCTGCCCAGGGAGGTGGCTGAATGCCCACCCCTGGAGGTGTTTCCCAGAGGCAGAGGTGTGGTGCTAAGGGCTGTGGCTTGGCCCCAGCCTTGACAGAGTCAGAGAAGGGCTGGGCTGGACGATCTGAAAGGGCTTTTCCAACCAACACCTTTCAGTGGTTCTATGAAATCCAGCGTCTCTGCATTTTAGGACATGGCTGTTGATCAGGTGTCTCTGGTCCTTTACCTTTCTGTTTTCCTCTGCAAGAATAAACATAAGCACTCAAAGTTCAGAACTGTGATTCTATTTCTGATGGTCAGTGAGCCTTTTTCAGTGACTTGTGATGCTGTGGATCATGAACTAATGCAGACTTCTCCTGTGTGTCCAGGTGATTGTGTCCATGAGCATAGCGTTTGCCCGGCAGACTGAAGGGTCAAGAATTGCTGGGCAAAAGGAAGAGGCAGCACAAGCAGAGACTGGACATCAGCATGGAATGCATGTTGAAACTGGAAAGCAGCTTGGCAAAGAAGAGGTTGAGAGTCCTCTGAGAACATCAACAGACAAGGGCAGTGAGCAACAACTGAAAACACTCTGCAAGGAACTCAGTGAAGAGTCTGGTGAGATCAGCTCACTTGGGGAACAGCCTCACTCTAACAGCAAGCCTGGTTTGGTGTTGGGACAGGCCTCAAAGGGATTGCTGGTTTCTGAAGACCTTTTTGCTCTTGTCAGAGGGCTTCCAGTGGAAGAAACACTGGTGAGTGTTAACCCCCTTGCCAAACACCACGTCTTAGCCTTTCCAGTGGATTCACAGCTCATTTCAAGGAGAAAACTGCAAAGAAAATTATACTTCAGTATTTCCATTTCCCCTTCCCTTTCAAACCAGTGACAGCTTCAGACCTAAATTATCTGTGCTTCTTTGCTGTGTTCTGCCTGGTTGTTGCAGCATTGTGCTCTGCTGTGAGGAAAGGAGTATGGTTGAGTACTGTGTTCAGTTCTGGGCCCCCCAGTTTAGGAGGGACATTGAGATGCTTGAGCGTGTCCAGAGAAGGGCGACGAGGCTGGGGAGAGGCCTTGAGCACAGCCCTACGAGGAGAGGCTGAGGGAGCTGGGGTTGTTTAGCCTGGAGAAGAGGAGGCTCAGGGGTGACCTTATTGCTGTCTACAACTACCTGAGGGGTGGTTGAGGCCAGGAGCAGGTTGCTCTCTTCTCTCAGGTGGCCAGCACCAGAACAAGAGGACACAGCCTCAGGCTGTGCCAGGGGAGATTTAGGCTGGAGGTGAGGAGAAAGTTCTTCCCTGAGCGAGTCATTGGGCACTGGAATGGGCTGCCCGGGGAGGTGGTGGAGTCGCCGTCCCTGGAGCTGTTGAAGGCAAGGTTGGACGTGGCACTTGGTGCCATGGTCTGGCCTTGAGCCCTGTGGTAAAGAGTTGGACTTGATGATCTGTGAGGTCTCTTCCAACCCTGATATTACTGTGATACTGTTACCTCACAATCATTCCATTTCATGGATAAAGCTGTATTGCAGGCCAGAAACTGGCTATGGGCTTCTTGCAAGCTAGGTTACGTCCTGGGGTTGTACAAGGAACAGATTCAAAATAGCAGTTACAGAGTTGAGGTCTTGGTGATAAAGGAGCTGAACACAAGCATTGAATAGACATAAAAGACACCTTTAGCATTTCACAGGCTTGGATTGAGGGTAAGGTGAGTAAATAAGGTAACAGCCAAAATTGTGACTCCATGAGTTCATCCTGAAATAAATTTTATATTGCACTACATTTGGTGTTGGCTGAAGCAAAAATTGGCCTGTAAGCCAACCTGAAGGGGCCGCAGGACAGCTGGGGAAGGGGCTTGTGACAAAGGCTGGGAGAGACAGGATGAGGAACAATGGTTTTGAGCTGGGAGAGGGGAGATTGAGACTGGAGATGAGGAAGAAATTCTTGATAGTGAGCGTGGGAGGCACTGGCACAGGTTGCCCAGGGAGCTTTTGGATGCCCTTCCCCAAAGGTGTTCAAGGCCAGGCTGGATGAGGCCTTGAGCAAGCTGTGCTGGTGGGAGGTGTCCCTGCCCATGGCAGGGGAGTTGTAACTTAGATTATCTTGACAGTCCCTTCCAACCCAACCTGGTCCACGAATCTGTGATATGAGTCTAATTCTAAGCCTGGACCTTCCAGAAAGCAGGTAATATGCCCATGCTTTCGTGCTGCCTGCCTTAGGCTGTGGAAGTATCTTCTGAAATGGTTCTAAGTGTTTACCAGAAGCTGCCATGGAATAGCAAATGCTAAAACTCTGCTGACGTTTCAGCCCCACGGTCAGGTGCCTGTCGCAGACACAGAAGCATCAAGTCAGCTGCTGTTGTATGAGGAGCGTTTGGAGGACATGAGACAGGAGCTGGTACGGCAGTGCCAGGAGCATCAGCAGGCAACAGAATTGCTGAGGAAAGGACACATGCAGCAAATGGAGCGGCAGAAGGAAAATCAAGAGCAACTCCTAGCAGAGCTGGAGAATCTTAAAGTGCAATTAGCTGAGGTAATCTGGGGGTTGACTGCATTTGTTCATGGAGCTTGAAAAGGGACATCAGCAGGCAGATAGATGTTTATTTGTACTTGTATCTCTAATGTTGAGAGATACAGACTTGTCCAGTGTGCATGCACCTGCCCCTGTGTGCACACATCTCCATTGGAGTCAACAAGGCCTAGGGCTGGGTCCTGCACTAAAGCCACAAACAGCCCTCTGAAGGCTGGGGGCAGAGTGGCTGCAAACCACCCAGCACAGAAAGGCCTGAGAATGCTGTGTGACAGCAGCTGGAGATGAGCCAGGGGGTGCCCAGGTGGCCAAGAAGGGCACCAACAGCCTGGCCTGGATCGGCAGTGGTGTGGGCAGCAGGAGCAGGGCAGCATTGTGCCCTGCACTCAGCACTGCGGAGGCCACAGCTGGAGTGCTGGGGTCAGGTTTGAGGCCTCACTCCAAGAAGGGCATTGAGGAGCTGGAGCAAATCCAGAGAAGGGCAAGGAATCTGGGGAAGGGTCTGGACAACAGGGCTGGGGGGAGCAGCTGAGGGCCCTGGGAGTTGTTTAGTGTGAAGAGGAGGCTGAGGGCAGAGCTCATTGCTCTCTGCAGCTCCCTGAGAGGAGGCTGCAGCCAGCTGGGGTTGGGCTCTGCTCCCTGGGAACAAGTGACAGGAGGAGAGGAAATGGCTTCGAGTTGCCCCAAGGCAGGTTTAGGTTGGAGATGATTGAAATTCTTGACTGAAAGGGCTCTCAGAGTCTGGCGGGGGCTGCCCAGGTAGGTGGCTGAGTGCCCATGCCTGGAGGTGTTTCCAGAGGCTGAGCTGTGGTGCTGAGGGCCATGGCTCAGCCCCAGCCTTGGCAGACTTAAAAAATGGTTGGACTGAGCGTGAGCTTAAGGGACTTTTCCAGCCAAAACCACCCTGTGCTTCTATGACATTTCACCAACTTAAAGACAGTGTAAGACACCAGTATTTATTAGCTGTGTTTCACTTCAGAAAGTTTTCAGTGTCTTTGTAAGCATTTCGAGGTGCAAGCTGGCACTGCACTGTGGAAGACACGTAAGAAATCAGAAGTGACAGGGCTCCCTAATGCTCAGGAGGTTAAAAAAGTGTGTGTGCCTCTGAACCGCTTCTTTCCCAGCGTGTCTCGATGGAGAATGACAGCCTGGTTGCAGAGAGAGAGAGAATGCTTTTGGAAGAACTGGAATCATTGAGACGAGATCCTGCACCTGGAAGAGAGAGGCTTCTGTGTGAGTTACGGAACAGCAGCACACAGACACAGGTAAAGGTGGACTTTGACTTTCCTGGCGGGTGTGGCATGTAAACCCACTAGGATTCGTTTGCTGTTAGTCTTTTTATGTGCTGTGTTTTCCTAAAAGGTGTTGGGTACTGCTTGGACAGAGCAGGTTTAGGAATCAAGAGGTGGTCCTGGCCGATATAGTTTTTTACTTCAGGAAAGCAGAAGCCAGTTTAGCAGCTTCTTCCTACAGCTATTTGCTCAGGTGATGTCCCATTTCCATATTGCTGTAGCAACAGCAAAAGGACTATTTAATCAGCACAGCAAAGTCCTTTCTAATTGCCCTGCCCTGGACTTCCTGTTTGGCCTTTGTGTTTTCATTCTTTCATCCAGTGCAGAGGGTTTGTTGGCAGAGCACAGCTAATTGAGAGTTTAGATCGGCGTTCTGCTGCGCGGAGGAGGAGTGTGGCAGTTCTGGCATGACAGGCTTTCTGTCCTTTTTGTCTTTTCTTCCTCTGCAAAAACTTGCTCAGAATGAAAATGAGAGGCAGAGCAACGTGAAAGAGCAGATCTCTGAGGATGAAGATGGAGGAGGAAAGCCTGCTGAGACGCCTTCGGCTCTTCTTTCCAGAGAGAGGTGCTTACAGCTGTCAAGGAATCGCATTCCTTAAGAAAATGTTGAGAACTGTGTTCTCCTTGAGAGTTAATCACAGTTGTGAGCTGTATTCTGATGGTGGTAATGGTTTTTTTAATTCTGGGTAAAAGCAGCACTAAAATGCACACTTTAGATTAAAGAGTGTCTTGCTTTTTTGAAGCCCAGCGATGTCTTGGTGTAGAGACAAATCTCAGTCGGGCTGACACGCAGAATCGTGTCCCTCACTTAGGCACCTGTATTCACGTACCCTTCAGATACAGCTTTATCTGAATGTTTGGTAGTGCCTTTTGACTGCTCTCCAGCTCTCTTGGCCTGTGTAGATGAACAGCCTCTCTAACTGTACCGTGGAGGAGAGTGTATCAGGGTACCAGCCACTGTCAGCTTCTGTTTGCAGAGAAGTAGTAAATATAAGTACAAGCGTTAACAAGTAGCTTGGTGAAGGAGCTGACTGACAACACAGAGGTGCTGTTAGCGTTTCTAGATAATGGTGTGAAGTTCAGCTGTAGAAACAGAAGTCTTAACTTTGCCTACAAGGGTGTGTAGGGGCTGAAAGCCACCTCAAAAGGAGGGAGAATCAAAGGACTGATGAGTTTCTGTGCTGCAGGCTTGTTTTTCAGAAGGCCAATGAGAAACTCGTGAAGATACTTTTAGAAGTTGTGAAGACAACTGTGGCCATGGAGGAGACAATTGGTCGCCATGTGCTTGGGTTACTGGATCGGTCTGGGAAGGTCCAGCCTTCCAAACCAGTTGGATGGGACTCAGAGACAGAGGAGCCAGGGAAACCCTGCATCCGCCTGGGCTACGAGAAAGGTACTGCCTGGCTGCTGGCTGCTACAGATGAGCATTTGCAGGGGCTTGTGTGGTTAGAGAACTGCCTTTTAAAGTGACTTCTCATTTGAATGCCTGTGACATCTCTGTTTAAGAAACCAGATTTCAAGAGTTGTCTGGGTTGTGCCCCAAACCAGTCTTGACCCATGTCTAGGGTCCTGTTGCAATGCCTGTAACATGGGAATGGGATAGTGATTGAGAGGAGAAAAAGAAATGTGCTGCTGCTGGGGGAGGTGAAGAGAGAATGAAACAGCACTGTGTCAGCTTGCACCAACTTCACACCTCTTCTCTACATCTGGGGAACAGAACTGGTGTCAGAAGGTGTATCTCTAGTGTCACAGAATGGTGGGGTTCAGAAGGCACCTCTGGAGCTTATCAAGTCCAACTCTCCTAACAGAGCAGGTTCCATAGGGAGGTTGCTGGTGACTGGCCAGCTGGTGTGGGGAACAGCCTGCAATATATAAACTTGTGGACTTCCTTAGGCTCCTTAAGAGGGTGGTTGCATGAACACAGCCTCTTGGTAACAGTTCCAGGAAGTAACTACCAAATCTTGCCTTGCCCATCAACTGTTGGGAGGAGTGCTGGCTAGCATGAGCCTAAAGGAGCATTTGGATATCATACTTAATTGCTTGCCAATGTCCTAAGAATGCTCCCAGGCTGTATTCTGTTTCCTGGGACTGTCCTGGGATGGTGCCCACCCCTTTCTCTTTTGGGTGAAAGGTACCTGTGGTACAGAAGCTAGTGGAAGGATGTGTGGATTCCTCCTGGGCCTTAGGGGAGGTAAGGTGCAACAGAGAGTTCAGGCTAAGTCATCTGCTTTTGGCTGGAGCTGCTGTGAATGGGAAAAGATCTGGGAGTCAAACCACATTGATGAGAAAGAACAGATGGTAAATCAAGGTGAACTTTACCTCTTCCATGCAAAATGCAGATTGCTGAATATTGCTGATGGCCCTCTGGCTTCCAGTGTAGGTCGCAGTGAGCCCTGGGGCAAGTTGAGAAGGTTGTGTGGCTCGTTAGAGTACGCTGACTTCTCTCAGCTGGTTGCTCAAAAGGCTGGCTGTGGTGAGATGCGTGCAGCTGCGGGTGTAAGGACTTCTGTGCCTGTTTGCTGCTGCTGTTTCGTTCACAGCCAGAAAGGATGATCTTCCTTTTCTGCACAGTCACTCTATGTAACTTGAGGAAAATTCTTTCCTGAGAACTCCAACTTCTGACACTTTGCCCTTCCCTCTGAGTTCTAGATTGGATAACTTCTGGAGTTAACTTTTCATATTGGGCCAGGATTGAGATTGGGAACATTTTCTGCTACAGTGGAAGGCATTGTTCCTTCAGAATGAAGTGCTTTTGCCCTGTAATTCAGGGTGGGAAAGGGACAGAGGTTGCTTATATTATGGCAGTTCAGAGTAAGCATCTTCAGCTGCTGGGACCATTTTCCACACTCTCCTAGCTGGATGAGAAAAGGAGCTACGACCATGCTCACCTTCTCTGGAATCCTGAAGTAGTCCCACCAGCACAGCTTGCTCCCAGGCCTCATCGAGCCTGGCCATGAACACCTCCAGGGAGGGGGCATCCACAGCCTCCCTGGTCGGCCTGTGCCAGTATCTCCCCACCCTCACTGTCAAGGATTTCTTCTTCATCTCCAGTATCAATCTGCCCTCTCCCAGCTCAAAGCTACGGTCCCTTGTCCTGTCACTGCAAGTCCTTGTCAGAAGTCTCTCCAGCTCTTCCATAGCCCATTTCAAATCCTGGAAGGCTGCTCTAAGGCCACCCTGGAGCCTTCTCTTCTCGAGGCTGCACAGCCTCAACTCTCCCAGCCTATCAGAGGCTTTCCAGCCCTCTGATCATCTTGATGGCTTCCAATGGGCCTGCTCCAACAGTTCCAAGTCCTTCATGTAATGGGGGCTCCAGAGCTGGACACAAGACTGTAGGTGGGGTCTCAGCAGAGGAACATACCTGTTATTTTTCTAATGTTCCTTTTGGCATTCAGAAATTTTATGAAAGGAGGAGAAACCACTGTAAAGAAGCCACCTGGGCACGCCCAGGCTTGTCTCCAGACGCTGTCACCCAGCACCCTCAAGTCTTTCTCTGCTGGCCCAGGCCTGTAGTCTTAATGGGGTTGTTGTCACCCAAGTGCAGCACCCAGCACTTGGCCTTGTCACAAATTCTTAATCAGCCTGACTTATAGAGCATGTAGACAGTTATTTGGGCTCTTGCTTGGGTTATTAACTAATGCAGGGTTTTGCTTCCAGCACAGTGAGCAAAGTTCAGGTTTCAGTCATAAAATGCTGCATGGGAAGTGAGCAGCGTCTGAGCAAGGCAATCCAGGGAGGTTTTACGCCCAGAGATTCAGGGCACTCTCTTCAGGTTGAGTTGCCCATGAAACCCGATGTGCTGAGCTACAGACTGCACGGCAACGAAAGTCCTTCTCGACAGTTGGAGCTTGCCATTGATGGCCTGTTTAAGTTAGCAGCCCTACAGCATGCGCAGAATAGTTACAGGCTTTGTGTGCATTTTCTATGTCTTTTACCTTCTCCCAGCATATAGTAAAGTTTCTGTGTGCCAGGCTATCCTGCAGGTGACAGCTCTTGTACTTTCCTCATTTTTTATAGTTGTATTTCAGGTATCTTTTTCTGTCTTCCCTTATTTTTTTTCATGTGGAAACAGACGCTGGTTTGGGTTGGAAGATCATCTAGTTCCAGTTCCCTGCCACGGGGACAGGGACACCTCCCACTAGTGCAGGTTACTCAAGGCCTCATCCTGCCTGAACTTCAACAGCTCCAGGCTTGGAGCCTCTACAGCTGCTCTGAACAACCTGTCCCAGTGCCTCACCACCCTCGTGGACAGGAATTGCTTCCTCATGGCTCATCTAAGTCCAGCTTCTTTCAGTTTGACGTAGTCCCCCTTTCTCCTATCAATTCAGGCCTTTGTCAGACATCCCTCTCCAGCCCCTTCCAATCCTGGACGGCTGCTCTAAGGTCTCCCTGGAGCCTTCTCTTTTCCAGGCTGAACAACCCCAACTCTCCCAGCCTGTCCCCATTGCAGAGGTGCTCCAGTCCCCCATATCATCTGGATGGCCTCCTCTGGACCTGCTCAAGTAGTTCTGTAACTCTGTACCTCTTAAGAGTGGTTTATTCTATATTTCTCCAAAAGAAGCAGAAGCAAATTACCAAAGGACTGACATAAGCAAACCAGGAATTTAGAATCTTGTCTTATCTGTACCAAATTGTACAGTTTTGGTCAGTAGCAAGAAGTGATGACATGAGTGGTATTGTTGATGCAACAATTACATTCTGGGCCTGCCCAATAAAAGATAAACTTGGCAGAATCACTGTGGTTGCAAAAGACCTTTGAGATCACCAAGTCCAATTGTTGTCTGTCTAGAACAGACATCAGTGTTTGAAGTTTAAGACATCCAGAAATTTGCCAGATGCTGCAGCTTTGTGCAGTCATTTTGTGTAATGTTCATTTCTGTCTCTGCCATGCCCTCATTGTTGCACAGTCCAGCCCCACCTCTCAGGCCAATCATTTACTATGAAGTGTAAGGGTTGGAGGACATGAGCCATGGGTTCAGCCAGAGGAGGAGAGCAGGAAGGGTTCATGATTTGTACTCCATCAAGAGAGGATTAGATTGTGCAATAACTAACGTGTCATTGTTTTATCTTGTTTATAGCTGTGCTACTGTACTGTGGGCTTTTATTTGGGGAGATCTCTGAAGCTAAGCAGGGTCTCACCTGGTCAGTACTTAAGATGGGTGGCCTCCAGAGAGCATCAGGTGCTGCAGTAAGTGTGTTGATGGCTCAGCAGGGAACATGTTTTCCCTCAACTCAGTCTTCAACCAATACTTTGGTGCAGCATTTGGAAACTCATGCTGCTGGATGTCACATCTTCAAAGAAGGTCCTTTCTACTCTGAGGATATTAAAGCTTCTGTGTGAAAATGGACATTTTGAGACCTCTAGAGCCAAGCCACATTTGGGTGGTGAGAAATCAGAATGCTGTTGAATTTTAAACAAAGAAAAAGGCAAATCTGTTCATTTTGCAGCCTTCCTTATGCTGCAGGGGGTGGAACGTGAGGATGTTACGGAGAAGCTTTTACGCTGGACAAGCCCATTGCACTTGCTGGTGTGCTGGCAGACAGTGGCTGCAGCTGCTGCTAGGGTGGCTCGGCTGCAGTAGGTTGTGACTGAAGTTCCAAAGTACACAACTCAAAAGTGCTTTGAAATCCTGTGCAGATGAAAGGTGCCATGTGAATGTGGCATGAACGTGTGTGTTCCATTCATGCGTACACTGTGCTGGGTTTTTTCCCTTTGGAGTGTGCAAAGAGTCTGTGATGTTACAGCTCACATATCTAAAAGGAGATATGAAACAGTAATGATAGAACCAGAATGAAAAACGTTATTAACTGTATCTGCATTTGAGAAACTCTTAGCAAGGGCAAGCTAACAGTAAACAGAAGAGAGGTTTTCCAAATTAAAATCACTGGAGGTGAGTGTGTTGGGTATGGGTCCTAGATACAGCTACATCCGTAATGAAGTAAAAGTGATTAGCAGAATATTTGCAGGTGTAAAAGTGTAGTTGGTAAACCAGGTGGGGTAGTCACGTTGCAGCTTGTTAAAGCCTTAAAACCAGACCTGAAAACTAGGATTTGAATTTCTGGCTGGGTTTAAGCAGCATCAACACGAGGACTCCTCTTTCCAGCATTATTTGCAGGCCTGCTTAAGAGGCAAGAATAAGGAGATTATACCCAACAAAGAGTACTAACTGCGTTTTAAAAGGCAGTTTGTAAAACTGGCCTCGTTATCATTTGATTTACATGTCTGTAACTAAACAAGCAGTTCCGGTTCAGCTGTCACAATCCATGGAGTAACCAGGAACTTCACCCAGCGTTGCACCTGTGCTGTCAAACAGGTGTTGCCTGCTCTGATCTCGTGTAGACATATGACTGCTTCTCAAAAATAAGGGTCTTTTGGAGAAGACCTGAAGCAAACCCAGTGTGTAATTGTTTTACAGGCCCACCACACCAAACCGTTTTGTTCACCTCAAATATATGAATGTTTTAAACACGCAGCAACGGTGTTCACCTGCTGTGATCTGCTGTTCCACTTAATACACATTGCAGCAGTAGGTGACTGCTTCCTGCTGCAAGTCTGGGTTTAACACATCTCAGGAGTTAGCTTTCACTTGTCTCTTAAATACAGCCCTGAACCCGAAATATGGCAAAATAGCTGTTTTGGAGGTAATCATCTTAGTACCACGGGCAAGCTTTCTGTCTCAGACAGAATGGACAGTGCCCTTTATCTGAATCAGGGAGGTTGAGAGGGAGACAAGTGCCAGGTGTTCCCATTTACAGGGACAGCTGCAGGCCCTCTGCACTGTACTTGACTTGTTCAGATACCCATTTTAATCAATGTTCAGTTCTCTCATGATGAGTTTGGATGTTTCTTTGTTCTGGTCTGTTTGTCCTGGTCAGCTGCCTGACTTTGTGTGTGTCTTTCCTGTTCCTCACTTGAGCCTGTGCCTCTGAAGGCCTGCTCTAAACAGTTGCATGTTGGCGTACGCCGTTAACACAGCTGGTGAAACGGGGACTGGCAGGCTGGGGTGATTTGTACCTGGCTATGTTTTAGAGATGATCTTGCAAGTCAGTACTGCAAGTTTTTCACAGTAGTGAGAGCCAATGATAATAACAAAAGGCTGAAGGTGAACTTTAGGGCCCCAAGCAGCAGACCAAAGGGACTTCTGAAATACTCTTTGTTAGTATCTCCTTTTCTCTTCCCCTTCTGCTTGTTTTCAGTTAACACATCATGTATCTTGGTTGTGTAAGCTTTAGTATCCAGTATTTCCCTTTTATGTCAGATATTCTAATCATTTTCTGCCCTGTCTTTCAAAGTGTGTCTCTCATGTCCAGTTGTTCATGCTTTGAAATGCTAAGGGTCTGTGTGAAAAGGTGATTATTGTTTTTCCAGAGTCCTTTTCCTCATACTGTGGTAGTAGTATGGGAGATGATGATATTGACATGTGGTCAGGAGCAATCGATGAAGGACTGCTGAGCCACCATCTTGCAGAAAGTGTCATGGAAGTAGATCCTGAGAAGGAAGAACTGCTTCTGAACATTAGTTCTCGACTACAAGCAGCTGTTGGAAAGCTTCTGGAAGCTATCAGTGAAACTTCAAATCAGGTAGAGTCACCCAAGAGTGAAGTGTTTGGAAATTTGTGTCTTGTTTATATTTTTTTCTTTATTTTTCTCATTAATTTGCTTTTTAGATAGGACATGAACTAAAATTTCTTTCCTGCAAGAGTGGTCAGACAATGGAACAGGATACTGAGGGAGGTGGTGGAGTCACCAGCCCTGCATGTGTTTAAAAAAGGTGTAGGCATGAAATATGAAGACCTGGTTTGATGGTTGTGTGAATCTGGTGGCTCGACTTACCTCAGTGATCTTTTCCAGCCAAGACGATTCTATGATTCTTCAAGCCTAAAACCTGAGAGCTCATTTTGAAAGCTGAAACAATACTTTAAATGCCTTCTCCCAAGGAAGCCTGCTCAGGACAATTTCATCGAGGTATTTAGAATTGTGTTAGAAATCTGCTTGGGGCTGCAGAATTTGGATATGTTTATCCCTTCAGAGTGCTTTCATTGCTCACATGGGTCACCTGCATCCTGCTGCAATCCAGAGATGAGACAGAAGGTGTCAGGCCACACTGACCTGGCCTCTTGCGAAGAGGAAGGATTAAGGGGAACCATTCCCAGTTCTCTTGACAAACACTGCTATTAATTGACTGCCCAAAGAAGTGGAGCTCTCCTACTGTCTCCTCCAGCTAGGATCTAAACATGGCCAGCTGAGCACAGATCCACCTGGCTGGCAGAGTAACCTGCATGCAGCTCTCTGGTATTTGAGGTATGTGATTCAGGAGAGCCTCCAAACAGAGGCATCTGTGGGCACTCCTGTTTGCAGTTGGGGTGCTTCGTATTTCAGGATGTCAGCTGCTCTCTGGAGCAGCTCCCACGGAATGGGAGCTCAATACCTAGCTCAGTTCACAGCATGCTGCATATTTCATCTGCTTTACTTTTAGGTACCAGAGTAAATTGTCTCTAGCTCACAAGGTTTTTTAAGCCCTCTTAAGAATGCTGTCTTCAGTCAACTATTTACAGCTAGAATTTAAAAGGCTCACTACGCTCTGCACCCATCAGTAGTTAGCCTAGAAACCATGCTACTTAAAAAGCCATTGCTTTCTTGTCTCTAGATGTAAAATGTGCAAATGAGTCATAGCTACTAAAAATGAAGAGAAAAAAATCTGATGATGAAAGCACTATGAAAATTCAGCTGATCCTCAAAAAATGGAAGTATTTGCTTCTCAGAAATACTCAAACTTGAGGTTGATACTTAATCTTTTCTAAAAAGAAGCTGCTGAATGACTAACCGGTGACTGAAATGGAAAGCAGTGTGAATACCGACTCGGCTGGCAGCCCTCTGCCTCCTCCAGTGAGTAGTCTGCTGGGTCTTGTAAGGAGTGTTGGAGTGTTCTGCCCTCGGTGTGTTTGCAGGCTTACTCTGAGCAGCTCCCTTCTTTTGAAGCATGAGCTCAATGAAAAAGAGAGGTTTAGCTTTTGGAGGCCTTGTTTCCAGCTTAAAGGTCTAGCGTTGCAGAATAACAAAAAGGGTGCGCAGATACTTTAACGTGCAGAGTAATAGTAAGGCAGTTGTAGGAAACCTTGCATTTAAAGAGATGATACAGAGGAGGCAAAGCAAAGCCAAAGTTTTGTAGTGATGAAGAATCCATGCAGTGTTCATCAAATTCTCTTCAATTATTGGTTCCTCTTGGTGCTTCTTTTTCCTGAAGACTTCCTGCTGATCTTTAAGTGCAGTGGGTTTATACCTATCTCTAAACTCTTCTGTGACTGGTATTTCTGCAGCAGGTTTTTACTTTCCATACCAGTGGAGGTATCTGGTGTGTTCTGAGCAGCCTTGTTGTCCATTGACACAGAAGGTTTAGTTTTCCTTTTTAGCTTCACAGCTGGGACCTTGCAAGTACCTACAACAGAGCTGTGTTGTGCCTTTTTTTCCACTGACATAGATTGTGCTGTGTGGATTTATCACAATCTCAGCATGGTGGGGGTTGGAAGGGAAATCATCAATTCCATCTCCCTGCTTTAATTTTTCTATTCTACCATATTTGATAATCTTAACCTAATTACAGGCAGAAGTGATCTCGACCTTTCCTCTTCATCAGTTGTGTTGTGCACATAGATAGGTGAAAGGGAGAAACCTGGCAGAACCTTCACAGCAACACCTTGAGACCTGTCTGAACACACACTTTAAGACCTGAGGAGCAGTTTGAATCTTTACAGGCAAAGCATGTAGTGGGTGTGTTGATTCAAATTCCACCTGCCAGTGATGTGTGTAGGTAAATAAATCAAGCCACTCCCCTGATCTCTTTCACTTGGGAGATACTAGCAGGAAACCTTTAAACTAGCAGAGCTGGAGAAAGTTCTTCCTGTTGAGTTAACTCCAAGAAGGAAGGCAAATAACGACAGCTCTCTACTTTTCTTTTGTTTGCCATAGTGGAGATGGAAAACCCTTTTTAGTGTCCTGCTTGCTTGCCCATCTGCTGCAGCCTGCCTGGGCAGGCAGAGCGCAGTAATGCTTGGAAATGACCGACCAGCTGCGACTGCTCTTTCACGTTCAACTTCTCTAAAAAGGACGTTTGCAGGATCAAGCAAAGGGGTTTTTGCACCTGTCTCTGCTCTGGATGAATCCGCTCCTGAATGGCTCTGCTTGAGGATGTGATCTGAGACTTCCTGCTGGTTCTGAGCAGCTTTGTCACCGACAGTGTTGCTCTGTCTTCAGACTGCTAAATGTTGCAAACGCCTGTTAGCGATTTCTAGAGCTGGCTTAGCTGGTGTGATAACTTGAGAAGACAGCCCCAGCTCTGCTGGTCGGGATGGATTCCTACCGCACCTACTGGGCATCTCATCTCTTCAGCGGTCTGTGGGCTGAAGGGCAAGAAGAAGGCACATGCGAGGTTGAATCTCGTGTGCCCTTGCCATATCCTTTTCCTTTCCCTGAACACTTGGATGATGACAATTCTGTCATTGTAAACACTTCCATTTTTCACCTCCGCCACAAAACAAATGGGCACATTTTGAAAGTTGTGTCTAAAATCTCCTTGCCTACACCTCCTTACTCAGTAAGTATCAAGGGTTTTTAAAAGAAATTGTATTTAAGACCAGCTGAGCTGCAGTGAAAAATGAAATTAGCTTGTTGCTGTGTAATGCTGACAGCCTCCTTTTCCCAGGCAGTTTCTAACGGGCACTGAGGAGGCCTTGGTTGTACACTTTTGTGTGTTAATTTCTAACCAAAGGAATACAGCAGACACAGCAAAACACTGAACCACAGACTTGAGATCTCACTGTAAAGCACCTTAGCGTTACTTATTAGACATTTATGTGAATAATTTACAGTAGGAGGAGGGAGCTGCGGTCAGGTAAAATTATTCCTTGGTGTCTTCCGTGCACTGACTAGTAACATGAGCTAGCACAAAGCCTGCTGGTGGCTTGCAGTGAGCCCAAGGAGAAATTTTTCTTCTTGTAAAATCATCTTCATGTTTCTTTTTTGGTGATACTTTCAATAACACCTGGAGTTGTTACTGCTGAAAAGTGCTGGAGAATGATTTTTGTTTGGGGTTTTAGTTGGAGTATTTCAGTCACGTTTAGGGTTGTTTGTGTACAGTAAACCTGTCTTTTTCTCCTCTCTGTATGTGTTTTTTGTTCAGCACTCGAAGACTAAAGTCAGAATACTCTGATTTTGAAAATACCTCAAAACACTGCAATTATTCAGCTGCCCTATTTGTAGCTTTGACTCCACCCAAAACAAAGAGCTTCTGTTAATGATGTCCACCTACAAAGGAGTGCTGTAGGGAAGAAATCAAGTACTGAAATTCAGTCACATATCAAAGGGAATGTATCCATTTTTCAGGCATCCTTCTCACAGTGGCATTTTTTCTCCATGGATAATTCTGCCTCAATGTTCTGTGAAACTCATATTTCTGAGCTCTTAAATCATACTTCTGAGAGCTTAGCTGGAGATGCTGAGAATGCTTTTGTTTTTTGAAGACATGAAGGGAAATGCTATGCTTACAGAAAACGCAGCAAAGCCACAGATGCTACTGTCTCACAAACATCTGCCAGTATCCATGATCTGAAAAGGGGAGCAGGAACCAAGTGGTTTTTCCTTTTCTGATGTTCTTGTTTTGACTAATTTGCCCTATTTTGAATACAAACCACACAGAGAACTCAAGCCTGTTTCAGCTCTGACAGTTTGTGTTTGTGTCCCTGGAGGAGGTGGCCGTAGCTTGTAAATCTTAACGGTTGAGAAGTGGAGGCCTTTTTGGTGGCTGACTCCAGGTTGCTGTTATCTTGGGTTGGTTTTGTGTAATCAAAGCTGTCGATGCTGGAATATTGGTCCTTGGTCACTACTTTGCTTTTGTAATTCTGATTTTAATGTCTTTTGAAATGACCACTTTGGGTGTGTCTAAACTGGGCAGCAAGTGTAGAGCTTTAAGGATTTCAGTCCTGGCTTCCTAGGAGTTCAGGATACTGAGACTGTGTTCCATCTCTGGCAGCACACTTGAAATATTAACCCTTCAGACAAGCAGAGAAGAAGGAAAGAATCCTTACTAAATCTGCTAGGTGGGCACAGCTGGAAAAAACATTGCTTGCCTGCAAAGTGAGGTGTATCCAAAACTCAGATTTTCCTGGTGTTGTCACTTGTTATCATCTTCAGGAGAAAAGTTGCTCAGGCACCACTTGTGGCAATTTCTGTTCAAGCTTCTTCCAGTTTCATGCAATGATGTTCAGCCCTTCAAGGGATGTGGTGGGTGATAGCCTCCTTCTGTTCAATCCAACCCCCCTGTGTAAATAAAGGTGACTCTTATGTCAATTCATAAAGCAAGATTAACTGGAACAAAGACATGGGTTTAGCCAGGTGGCTCCTTGACTTTGCCCTGCTGACAAAACTCATTTGCTTAGACTTCTGTGTTGAGCCAAACTTCTGTTGTTGTCTCCGAAGTGTGTCTTCAGTAAAGATCCTATCTAAGGGAGGTGGAGTAGGCCCTATGCCTGGAGACGTTGTTCGCGGTCAGGCTTGATGGGGCTCTGAGCAGCCTGATTAGCTGGGGACGTCCCTGCTCACTGCAGTGGAGGTGGATTAGATGACTTTAAAGATCCCTTCCAACCCAACACATTCTGTGAGTAAGTTATGAGAGCCTTGTCCTCACGCTGTAAAGCAATAGTTCCCTACATAGAATCATAGAATTGTTTTGACTGGAAAAGACCATCAGGCCAGCACCACTGTGGCCATTACACCATGTCCCTGAGTGCCACAGCCATGTGTTTCTGGAACACCTCAAGGCATAAGGACTCCACCACCTCTTTGGGCAGCCTTGTGCCAATCCCTGACCACTCTTGCAGAAAAGAAATTTTTCTTGATATCCAGCCAAAAGCTCCCCGGCACAGTATCAGCCCACGGTAGGAATGATAGCTTTGGTTTGCCTAACTTCTGTGCTTTTATTTCTTTCCTGAGGTAGCTTGAACATGCCAAAATTGCTCAGACAGAACTCATGCGAGAGTCATTCAAAAAGCAACAAGAGGCCACAGAATTTCTCAGGTATCAGGAAGAACTACAAGAACGTCTGAATGAAGAAATCAGAGCCAGAGAACAGCTGGCTTTGGAGCTTAGTAAAGCTGAAGGTGAGATTTCTGAAGAGCTGTTGAACTTTGTCCTCACTTAGAATCATGGAATCATTGAGGGTGGAAAAGCCCTCTAAGATCACTGAGTCCAGCCATCAGCCCAACTCCACCCTGTCCCCAAGTGCCATGCCCACATGTTTGTGGAACCCCTCCAGGGATGGGGACTCCACCACCTCTCTTGGCCCGCCTGGCCACTCTTGCAGCAAAGACATTCTTCCTAATATCACTTACCTCTTAATTCAGTAAGGAAATTGCAAACTGCATCAATTTCTTTGCAAACATCAGAATGTTATCAGACTTGCAGATAGTTCTGGACAAGGGCACCTCTAGAAGCTCCTGGTTCGCTGTCTGCCTTACTAAAACCAGCAGGTTGGATACTTGTCATTGTCCCCCAGATGAGTTTGTGTCATCACAGCACTTCTGTCTGCAGGGGCAAGCTTGACTGCTCACAGCTGAGCGTCACAGAGGTGAAGATTTGAGCCTTCAGTTAGATGCAGGTTGCTATCGTGTGGGAATTTGATTCAGTTCAGTCTTCTGCGGGAATCTGGCACGTTTGTCCTTAACTGCTTTAATGCTTGGCAGTTCCTGAATTAATCAAATTGCTCTTTTTTTCTGTGAACTTCCGATATTAGTGCCCTGATGGAAGAGACCTAGAGGTCATTTAGTCCAACCTCACCTTTTTGGAGTTGCTGTAACAAAAAAAACACTGTCTAACTTTTCATTGCCTTTCTTCTGCTCACTGAGCTGAGCTGTGAACACTCTGACAACGCCAACCTCCATTCTCCTACCAGATTCCTTAGGTGTGCAGAACGTTGTCTTGGGTCATTACCCATCTGAGGGTAGCCTGCATTCTCCTGAGACAAAAGGTGTCATTGATGATAATTCCTTTCTTAGCACAAAAGCTGCTGCGCTTGAGACGTTTTCAGACCTCCAGCGTTGTAGGGGTGTCAGGGTGTCAGATCCAGCCTGCCTGATGTGCTGAAGAGCTAATGCCAGCTGGGTCACTGAACTCTGACAACTTGCATTACATCTCTGAAAAAAAAAAAAAGACAGCAGTAAATGGACAAGATGTGATCTTAGCCTGCTGCTTTGGGGTTCTTGCATTTTGGCAGGAATGTGCCCTCCATTTCACCTGGGGATGCCCTGAGCTTGCTGTCTGTGAAGTACTCATTGTGAGCAGCAGCTGATCAGGATGTGCTGTATCAGGTACAGCATGGCCAGCAGGACCAGGGAAGTGATTCTCATAGAATCATGGAGTGGTTTAGGTTAGAAGGGGCCTTCAAGGTCATCAAGCCCCAACCCCCTGCCGTGAGCAGGGACACCTTCCACCAGCACAGCTTGCTCCAGACCTCATCCAGGTTGGCCTTGAACACCTCCAGGAAGGCAGCATCCGCAGCCTTCCTGGGCAACCTGTGACAGTGTCTGCCCAGCCTCTCTAATTCCTTCCTAATCTCCAGTTTCAGTCTGCCCTTCTCAAGCTTCAGTCCACTCCCTCTTGTTCAATTACAAGAAGCCCTTCCCAGCTTTCTTGTAGGCCTCCTACACTCAGCACTGGAGAGGCCACACCAGGAGTGCTGGGCTCAGTTTTGGGCCCTCACTCCAAGAAGGATGTTGAGAGGCTGGAGCAGGTCTAGAGGAGGGCAAAGAAGCTGGGGAAGGGTCTGGAGAAGATGGCTGGGGAAGAGCAGCGGTGGGAGCTGTGGGTGTTTATCCTGGACTTCACTGTGCAAAAAGATCCAGATTGTTCTTTGTTGTGTCTTAACTCTGCCCCAACCTTGCTATTCCCCAGGCCTCATTGATGGTTACACAGATGAAAAAGCATTTCTGGAAAAACAGCTCCAGGAAAAGATGGATGTAGTTGACCATCTTGAGCGAGAACTGCTGTGTACAGGTAACAAATTGCAGGAGTTAGAGGCTGAACAGCAGCAGGTCCAGGAGGAAAAGGAGTTACTCTCCAGACAGAAGGATGCCATGAGAGCAGGCGTGGGGCCCGTAGAGCAGCGTATGTATTCCTCACAATCTTTCTATGAGATTTTCTTTTGCCTTCAATTAAGATACTGAATAATCTTGCTGAAGGGTTTTCTCCCCCCTCTCTCTGATCATTAAAAATATCCCAGGGTAAAATGCTGTGTTTTCATACCTAGTGTTAGCAGGATGACTCTTCTTGATATGTAACCAGACAAAGGCTGAGTTTCCAGAAGTGTTGAGCAGTCACATTTGATGCCTCTGAAAATCTGCTTGTAGTTAGATTATTGCTGGAGGTACCTTGAAGTTAGCAACTGTGGATAAAAATGTCAGTCTAAAAACCTTCCAGATATACTTTCAGTGGGACTAGCAGGCATAGCTACCAGAACATGACTGAGCTACACATAATGAGCGTACTTATTCTAGACACAGAAGACACTGTTTCCTAACAAACTTCCTCTTGGGAAGAAAAGTTGGATGATAAGAAAAGGCAGCTAGCTATCTGCCAGTGGTGAGGACAACTCCAGATAAATACCACGTCAAGGTCATCTAACTACTTGTTTACTGAAAACCCCCAACATTTGCCTTCAGGAGTAAATGACAGAATGGGTGGTGTTAGAAGGGACCTTCAAGATCACCTAAGTTCCAAGCCCCCTGCCCTGGGCAGAGACACCTCCCACTAGACCATGATGCACAAGGCCTGCTGATCAAAGATTGCAGCACCTGCAGTGTCAATTTGACTTAGTTTCTGAGCTAGGAGGTTAATTTTATTTGGTTTCTAAAAGTTGATGGCAATTTATAATGTTAATGTTTTTATAAGCTACACATCTTGGTGTATGTTTGCTATTTCCTGCATCCATCTTGTGGAACAAGGAAATGTTAAGCTTTTTACTTTACATCTAGAACTCCAGTTTGGTTATTTCTTGTATGTTTAGGTTTCTATGAATGTCAAAGTTCTTCTCATGCATAACACCTGTAAGGCTAAAGAAGTTTGTAGAGGTACGCGTAGGTACTCCTGTCATGCACACCAGAGTAACCACATTCCCTGAGCTGTGCCGACAGCGTTGTCATTAAATGCGACATCTACCTGTGCCTTCATTTTCTCTCACGTTGTTGCACCACAAGAAAACTGGAGCTGGCATGTGAATTACTTTGCTTCTTTTTGTTTTCTCTCTCTCTATTCTCCTAGGCCTAGTAGATGCTGCAGTCGATGCAGCTTCCCAAGCAGGTGTGTTTGTACGTTGCATGGCCAACCTGTAACTGGGTGGAAGACTGACATTGTGCTGACCATTGTTAATCAGGAGGTTTTTGGGCTTTTGGCTTACTGACTGACTCAATCCTTGCTGGCCTGCAGCTTTGATGTGTTTCATACTCAGGTGTACATTTCACTAACAACATTTCTTATCGTTTCCGAGTGCTGGAAGCAAATTCATCAATAACCATCATCTTATGCGCCTGTGAACTGCAGATACTTAGATGCTGTTGGAAGGATGTTTTATAGCCTTTCTTCCCCTCTTCTATTTCCAAATAGAGCCGAGTCACTATGCTAACTCTAAACTCTGTGGTTTTGGTACATAACAACTACCTAGACCTGAGAATTGGTCTGGTCTGATGTAAGATGATGGTGCCTGGAGGGTCTTTCTGCTCTATTCCAAGTAAATTGTATTGTTTCTGTCTAAATACCAATCGTGTTTTCAAGATTCTCCCAATGTAACTGCACTTGACAGTTTGGATCTTGCCTGAAGGGATTGGTATGGTTAGTCAATGTGTACTTCAGTGGGCTGTGGCTTAAGAGTCTTGGTAGAGTGGTTGGGGCCTTTACTATATGTGCTTGCCAACTTTTTGATGAGGATTCAGTATCTGGCATCCACGCAGTCACTGTGGTTTTACACAGCTTCAGTTACAGGTAATGTAATGTTCCTCTCTGTCTGCCCAGCAACCTTGCTAAGGCTTTCAATATTCCCTTCAAATTCTTTCTCTGTGTCACATGAAATGATGAAGACTGGGAGTGGATTGATTTTACTCATGCTGGGGATGAGAAGAGGGTTGGGTTTTCTGTACTTCGTTGTTAATCTCTGTGGTGACTCTCGATGTAATTCAAACCCATGCATTTGCTTTTCAATTATACAGAGGTAGTTTATATGAAACTCTTTAATCTGTACAAAACTTAAAAGAGGAAAGGACTCTGATGCAACTTCACTAAGCCATCTGAAGGCTAAAGGATAATAATTATGACATGAATTTGCTTTAGTAGTTTTCTTGACTTTATTTTTTCTCAGAAGAAAATGTGTGTTTGAAAGAAATAGTACAAACCCAAACCAGTTCACATCCTTCTGCAGAGTGCAGCATGGACACCTTGGGGAGTGGTTTTGCTTTGTTACACTGCTAACTATCCATACCTAACAGTCGCCTGTGATGGTTTTGTTACCACCAGAATTACTGGAGGAAACAGAGAAGCTAATGAAAGAAAAAATTGAAGTCCAGCGTCAAGCCGAAAAGGAGTGTGATGACCTTCAGCAGCAGGTCAGAGTCTTGGAGATAGACCTGGAAGAGCAAGTCAGTCGGTTCATAGAGTTGGAGCAAGAGAAAAATGCTCAGCTAATGGACTTGAGGCAGCAAAACCAGGCTTTGGAGAAGCAGCTTGAGAAGACCAGAAAATTTCTGGATGTGAGTATGGTAAAAGGCTAGTTTCAGGGGCTGGGTGGGTGCTGCGCTGTGGGGCGGAGGCAGGGGAGCACACAGGGGAGACAGTGTTGCGGATGCCGTTCCAAAAAGTTAGTCAACATCTTAAAAGGAGAACATTTATTTGAGCTGCTCTGTGTTTCTAAATGCAACTTAGTAGGCTTCACAAAGGTTAAATATAATAGGAAACTTCTAAAATTAATGTGGAAACAAAATTTTTAGCAGTTGGTGGAAATTCCGTATTCTTCTGCCAAGCCTGCCAGAATTAGTCTAAAGGCTGTGCCGGGTGCTGCACCTGGTTCAGGGAGATGCCAAGTACAAATCCAGGCTGGTGGAGAGTGGCTGGAGAGCAGAGCTGAGGAGGCTAAATCTAAACTAGATATGAGGAAGACATTTTTTACAAGGGTGGTAGAACACTTCAATAGTTGCTGTAGGTTGGATAGGTGGTGGAAGCACCGTAACTGGTAACATTCAAGCTTACATTGAATGGGGCTCTGGCAACTTGATCTAGTGAAAGATGTTCCTGCTTACTCCAGGTCTGGATGACCTTTAAATGTCCCTTCCAGCCCACAGTGTTCCATGATTCTGTGTATTAAGTAGTCAACTTGCAAGCACAGTTTCTCTAGTTTTTTTTTTACAGTTTTCCATTGTAGTATCCAAGAATCCACCTCCAGATATGAAGCTACACTTTCAACCAGCGATTTGTCCCCAGACACAGTGACTGTGGCTCAGTTGTGCCCAACTTCTTCCTGCTCAGGCTGCCTCTGCAATTTCGCTTTGGATTCTACCCCATTTTAGCAAACCCCATCTTCCCTGCCTCCTCCTCTAGTCAAATGACATATCCACGTAAATTCCTAACTTCCAGGAGCAAGCCATTGACCGAGAGCACGAGAGAGATGTGTTCCAGCAGGAGATCCAGAAGCTGGAACAGCAGCTAAAGGTTCCCCAGAGGAATCAGCCTGTCAGCGAGCATCAGACCAGAGAGGTGACTCATTTTATTGCTTGTACTCAATATCAGTGACATGCTGATAGCTGTTAGGAAACTGTCATGAGTGGTGTAACTCATCTGCATAATTTACAAGCCAGGAAGGTAAATCCCCTGAGGGGAGGAGCAAAGTATTGGAGGAAAGCAGTGAAAGTGCCTTTGGGGGGCTTTTTAGACTGTTTGTTTTCAGTAGTAACCACACAGAGACTTCTGCACTCTCAAAAAGGCTTCATTTTTGTAACTCAGTTTTGAAAATCCACCAGTTTCAAAAGCCTGTGGAAACATTCAGGACTCCTTTAGCAGTTTGACAAGTTCTGATGTTGCTTTGAAACATCCTTTTTAGGCAGCTGAAGGAAATGAGTTCCCAAGGTTTAGCCTATGAGATGTTTTATTCCTTGAGCCTCCACAGAACTCTGTCTCAACTGAAACAAATGTAGTGACTGTGGCACGGCAGCCCAAGGGAGTCGCACACAGATTACTGCAAGTGCTGTGTCTTACGAAGCTTTGGCATGTTCTCTTTGACCCACTTGGGAGCCAAATTACTCTTTCTTTTTCGTGCCTTTTCTTGTGTCCTGCTTTTTGAGCAAGGCTGATATTTGTGCATGATTTTCTTGCCTAATTTTCAGGATGAGTGTGTCCCGTGTTGTGTTGCACTGCTCTTTTTAAATCAGGGCTCTCATGAGGTAGTTCAGTTGCTGTAACTCAGCTTGTAAAGGTCAGCAATACTTAGTGTTCTGTGTGATACAGTTTAGGGCACAGGCAGCAGTAGAGTATAAATTGATATCTGAGAATATTTATTAACTTCTTATTCTCATATTTAATTATATATTCAAGGAGTTTTAAAAAATAATTTTAATACAAAGGTTTGTAAGAGATCTTACTCTCCAAGTATCCAGGTGGAGCTGTGTAGTATACTGTGTACATGGTGACCAAAAGGAGCTGGGTAGGGATTGTTCCTTTGCGCTCAGCACTGGAGTGGCTACAGCTTGAGCTCCAGCTTCAGTTTTGGGACCCTCACTCCAAGAAGGACATTGAGGGACTGGAGCATGTCCAGAAAAGGGCAAGGAAGCTGGGGAAGGGTCTGGAGAAGAGGGCTGGGAAGGAGCAGCTGAGGGTCCTGGGGTGTTTAGTGTGGACAAGAAGAGGCTGAGGGCAGAGCTGCTCTCTGCAGCTCCCTGAGAGGCTGGAGGCAGCTGGGGTTGGGCTCTGCTTCCTGTGAACAAGTGGCAGGAGGAGAGAAAATGGTCTCCTGTGGCCCCAGGGGAGGGATAGGTTGAACTAGAAGAAATTTCTTGGCCAAAAATGTTCTCAGAGCCTGGCAGAGGCTGCCCAGGGAGGTGGCTGAATGCCCATCCCTGGAGGTGTTTCCAGAGGCAGAGCTGTGGTGCTGAGGGCCATGGCTCAGCCCCAGCCTTGGCAGAGTTGGAGAATGGTTGGACTGGGTGAGCTTAAGGGGCTTTGTCAACCAAAACTGTTCTGCATGGCAGTCATTGCCCTCTGTGAACAGTGAATCTGCTGGAGGAAATCCAAACCATGACTGGAAATGAAAGACAGCTGTAAGTGTGCTGAAAATGTTGATATTTGTACCCGGTGCTCTTAGAATGCAGGTGGAAAGGCAGACACTAGGATGCTCTCTAGAAGCACCACAGAGGTGGCAGCTGTTGTGGGGGGTGGGTGGTGTTGAATGCCATCCATCTCCAGCCACAGACAGCATTTGCTGAGGCATATTGGATTTGCACTTCACTTGTATCAGTGAGGCTCTCAGTCTCACCCTTGGTGCCAGGTGGAGTCTTTCCCAAGTGCACAAGTTGTCACTGTTCCTCATGCTTGCCCGAGGCAGTTGCTTCACTTTTGCAGAGTTGCATGGGGTTTAACTGCTCTTTTGCCTTGTGTGAAGCCCCGTGTGCTTTCTCTTGGAGACTTCATTTCTTGTTTGTTGTCATTCCAGCGTAGTCTGTCCACTTAGTCCAGGGAGGACTGTTGTAAAGAATCGGCCTTAGACTTGATACTATCTTTTCTTTTTCCCATTTCTCTCTCAGGACTTTTCTGTGGTCACTTCAGACTTTGCTGTTACTCATGGATGGATAACGTCAGTAATACCATCCTGTCAGCTTTCTGTTCTGGTCCTCTTCTCTCCTATCTAATGAAATGCTTTGAGTCTCCTCCCTCTTGGCTACATCATATCTACCTAATTGTAAATACTGAAATCAGTTTCTTGAATGGGACAAACATTACCTTCCCTGTCTCTTGCTCAACTGCTTAGTTTAACTCAGGTCTTGACTCTGTGCATCAAGCCTAATACCATGGATTTGCTACATGTCTTTCTTCATTGCTTCTATCTCATTGCTCTCTACAGCTACCTAAAAGGAGCTTGGAGTGAGGTGGGGGTTGGTCTGTTCTCCCTAGTAATAGGAGAGAGAACAAGAGGAAATGCCCTGAAATTGTGCCAGGGGAGGGTTAAGTTGGAGATGAAGAAAAATTTCTTTACTTCAGGAATGGTCAGAGATTGGCACAGGTTGCCTAGGGAGGTGGTGGAGTCCCCATGCCTGGAGGAGTTCTGAAACAGTGTGACTGTGGCACCTGGGGACATGGTTTAGTGGCCATGGTGGTGTTGGGTTCATGGTTGGACTGGATGATCTTAGAGGTCTTCTCCAACCCAAACAATTCTATTACTAATCATCTCTGAACTCCTGATAGAACTGGGTTCATTCCAGTCTCTGCTACTTCAGTTGTTCTTTCAGTGCATTGTTTCTGAGCAGTAAACATCTCAACTCATGAGCTTTGGAAAGTTTTGTTTGGATGATTTCTCACCTATAGCAAGTGAAATTATATCATCCAATCCATCTGTTTGGCCCCATGCAACAAAACAAAGCTTCTCTTTCTGGAGCTTGAAGTGTAATGATTCTCTGCCGTGTTGGATGCAGCAAGTTTAGGATATGTTGGGATGTCACCGGGCAGCTCCTCATTTTGAGTTGTTTTGTTGTGGATTTTTAGAACTCTGATTTTCCTCAAAGATGCAAATAGCACCATGAGCTGGTCCAGACACTCCATCTCTGGATGCTGAAGGTGGGCTGCATGGGGATGCCGTGCTACTTGCTTTGACCTGAGTAGTGAGTCTGAGGGCTTCAGAAGGACAAGCAAAGTAGCAAAGCCTTCCAGTCTAGTACAGGACATTAACCTTCTTGCCATATCGTCGCCAGGTTGAGCAGTTAACAAATCACCTAAAAGAAAAAACAGACAAGTGCAGTGAGCTCTTACTCTCCAAGGAGCAACTTCAGAGAGACATACAAGAAAGAAATGAAGAGATTGAGAAACTGGAGTGCAGGGTGAGAGAGCTGGAACAAGCCTTAATCATCAGTGCAGACAACTTGCTAAAGGTATTGCTTGCTCTAAAATTATCCTGTACTTACCACTGCCTTCTTTCTTGAGAATAAACCAGTCTGGCTTTCTTGTTTCTCATTCATGTGCCTTGCCTTCAAAGGTGGAAGAAAGAAAACAGTTTGGCACCATCATAGTGAAGGGAGAATTACCTCTTGAAGCACAACTGCAAGCTGAACGAGAAGCTGTGGACAGAAAGGAGAAGGAGGTAAACCACCTGTGAAGTGTTCCACTAGTCTTACTTTGGTAGCTTTTGCTTTCTGTTGACTTCAGGGACTTCTACAGCTGAAATCTGCAGCTGGATGCCTTTGAAATTCTCTTGTGAGCTGTGATAATTGCTGCTGCTGTTGTCTACGTTAATGCTTATGACCGACAAAAGTGTTTCCGAAAGCAAAATTCAGCCAATTAAAAAAAACTTCAGAGGGATTTCAGCCAATTATTGCTGGGGGGTAAAATTCTATGGGGTTTAAGGACTCAGAATGTCACTGAGCACACATTCTTTTGTTTCGGTATACCAAAGCGGTTTACCATAGACACTACACTTGAAAACGGATGCATGGATGTTTTGGTATGGCTGCCTGCAACTTTTCCACCGTTTATTTTGGAAACACAGGTCACAAACCTTGAGGAACAACTGGAGCAGTTCCGAGAGGAGCTGGAAAATAAAAATGAGGAAGTTCAGCAGCTGCACATGCAGCTAGAAATTCAGAGGAAGGAGTCCACTACACACTTGCAAGAACTGGAACAAGAGAACAAATTATTTAAGGTAATTGTGTAACAGAGACGCCTGGAGATTCATTCTCCATATTCCCCAGAAACAGATACGTGGAAAAAGCCAAGATGCCAGCTTCTTTCTCAAGCATTCCACTGTTCAAACTGCAAAATATTCAAAAGCTCAGATAATCACTTCTCCTTCCATGCACCTGGTTTGTTTTGTAGAATAATACAACTGTTTGGGTTGGAAAAGACCTCTAAGATCGAGTCCAATCGTCAACACAACACCACCACAGACATTAAACTGTGTCCCCAAGTGTCATGGCCACGTGTTTCTTGAACATCTTCAGGGATGGGGAATCCACCACCTCCCTGGGCAGCTTGTTCCAACCCCTGACCACTCTGGCACCAAAGAGATTTTTCTTCATCTCCAACCTAACCCTTCCCTGGAGCAGTTTCAGCTCATTTGCCCCTTGTTCCGTGGGAGAAGAGTCCAACCCCCACGTGGCTGCAGCCTCCTCTCAGGGAGCTGCAGAGAGCAATGAGCTCTGCCCTCAGCCTCCTCTTCTCTGCACTGAACACCACCAGGGCCCTCAACTGCTCCTCCCCAGCCCTGTTTCTCCAGGCCTTTCTCCAGCTTTCTTGACCTTCTCTGCACCTGCTCCAGCCCCTTAATGTCCTCATTGGAGTAAGGATCTCAAAACTGAACCCAGCACTCCAGGTGTGGCCTTGCTAGTGTCCAGTACAGGGGCACAGTCCCTTCCCTGGTGCTGCTGGCTGCAGTGTTATTGACCCTGACCAGGATGCTGGTGACCTTTGCACACCCTGGATCAGCTTCAGCTGCTGTCAGCCATCACTGCCAAGTCTCTCTGGGCAGTTTCCAACCACTCTGCCCCAAGCCTGGAGCCTTCATGGGGTTGTTGTGACACAAGTACAAGATCTGGTATGTGGCTTTATTAAGCCTCATACACGTGATATTAGCCCATGGATCCAGCCTGGCCAGGTCACTGTGCAGAGCCTTTCTACGCTTAAGTAGATTCCTAGTTCTGAAACACAGACATTAAAATACTGAGAAAGCTTTATTAACAGCTGTAGCGTGGGCTTGGGTTTATTTTTTTCCCTAGGATGATATGGAAATACTGGGACTAGCCATACAGGAATCTGGAGATTGCACCATACTGAACCACCATTTAGTAGCTGGGAGGCTGGCACACATCATGCAAGAAAAGGAGCAGGAGATAGAACATCTTCGTGAGCAAATTGCAAAACTGCAACAGCAGCTTGAAGGCACAACTAATAACAAAGTACCTACTGTTGAAATCTTGCTTCAGAGTTCTCCTTGGTGTTGCTAGCTGTTTGAAGGGAAGAAAACCTCTGTCCCCTTGCCAGTTCATTGATCTTTCATTGCTGCCTTTTTAAAGTTCTTTAGTCCTACGCTGGTTTTCCTTTTTTGTCTCTTTTTTATGAAGGATACTCTTTGCTTGCTATTTTCCTGCCTTATTTCTGGTTGAGGTTTCAGCCTCAGTTCTTCATTCCTTATTCTTCTAATACTTCTGAACCACTGTAGAATCCTAGAATGGCTTGGGTTGGAAGGGTCTTTAAATATCATCTAGTTCTATCTCTCTTGCCCTGGGCAGGGATACCTCCTACTAAGCAGGTTGCTCAAGGCTCCAGCCAGGCTGGTTTTGATCACTGCCAGGCTCTGAACCTCCACAGTTCTCTGTGCAGCCTGTTCCAGTGCCTCACCCTGCTCCATGGGTGAAGAGCTTCTTCCTAATGTCTAATCTCAGTGCAACAGCAGCTTCTTTTCTGTGGTCTCAGTCTAAGCATGGCATTTTTCAACACAATGAATTAAAGATCCCTTTGTTTTTAAAACACATGTCCACTGAACTGACTGTGTGCTACAATGATCTATTGACCATGTGAATGAGTGGTACCTGTGTGTGAAGAGCACAGTATCTGTGTGATCTGATTGGATGTATTTGACCTCTGTTGGTGAACTCAAGGATTTTTTTCCTTTGTTTCTAAGTTTGAAGCTTTATAAATATTAATTCCTCAGAATTCTTTGATAAAAAATAATGTATTAAGCCTTGATTTCCTGAGAAGGTTGCATAGCAGACATGAGAAAAATTTTCTGAGGGTGTAATAGTTACCCATCATGAAATTCTTAACTTGTTTGGGTTTTTCCCCAGGTTATTGAAGAGCAAAATGAGCATATAAGGGAGCTTGAAGCCCAGGTAGAATACCTGAAAAGTGATCAAGAACGTGTGAAGAGAAAAAATTATGAGGAAGTAGAGCAGTTGAATGATGTCATTGATAAGCTTCAGCAGGAGCTGGCAAATATTGAACAAAAAGTACCTGCAGACATTGCTGCTCTTCAAGAAGATGCTGACAGTCTGAAACATACTCTTGAAACAGTTGTGGCAGAAAAGGAGGCTTTGGAGAAGCAAGTAGAAAATGTAAATGTAGAAGCATCTCGGACAAAGAATGAGCTTGAGGAAACTAAGTTAAAAATGACCCAGCTGGAGCAAGAAATAAGTGTGCTAAAAAAGAAACGCAGGCCTGAGGTGATGCGACTCGATAGGGAAGAGACAGAAGACAGAAGCAAGGGGAGAACCGAGAAAGTGGAAGAAGGTTTAAGTGAGAAGTCAAAGTTGCTAGGTCACTCCCAGCTTCAGCCTTCAGATGAGAATGCAGGGGTCACCGTCAGCAAGATGGAGCTGCAACTGGAGCAACTCCAGGAATGCATTAAGGAAAGAGATTCAGAGCTGTGCCAGTCATACAGTAAAATAAAAGGCTTGGAGAAGGAAAGGAAAGCAGAAAGAGAAATACTTGAAAAGAGGATATTAGAACTGGAAAAGACTCTGCTAGAAAAAGTTGCTGCTGCTCTTGTGAGTCAGGTTCAGCTAAATGCGGTTCAAGAGCAGAGGAAATTCATGCAGGAAATTCAGGAAGCTTCGAGCTGCGTAGAGGGTGCCAGTAGGAATGCCCAGAGAGACAGTTTGAGTGGTGGAGCCCAAAGTGAAACTGAGTCAAAATTAGCACTCTTAACGCAGAGGCTTGGTGAGATGGAGGACCAACTGGCACTGGTGAACCATTGCTTGGAGTTAGAAAGAGAAAATGCCAGAGGTGCAGAGAAGGAAGCTAAAGCGAAGGAAGAGAAACTCTTTGAACTTCAGCAGCTACTGCAGGGGCTTCATGAAAAGCACAGTGGAGAGGCTCAGAAACAAATGGAGCAAGAGGAAACACAGCCACACCAGGTACTTCATGCTGTTTTCTCTTGCCTTGTAGCCACTAAGTGCCATTCTTTTATGCAGACTGTGATGAACGCAGCACTTGTTAACAAGACCCTGTGTGTCAGACCATCATTTGGTTTGCTGTTACAGGAACTCTAATGCTGGTTTCCATTTTGCTTAGCAACACTTTGCCTTTTCATGAATGTAAGGTGATGGTGAATTCTGGACAAACTCTTTCTTGTTCTTGCTTTGAAGTGACACAGAATGGAGTGACACTTTTACTGTCATGGAGGTAGGGAGACAAGAATTACATCAGAGAGTGTTCAGAATAAGGGAGTGATAGCAGTCTGTCTGTGTAGGGGGCTTTGAGTGGGATAGGTTGTTTACTTATGTATGCTTTGATTTCCCAGCAGTGGCATTTACCAGTATGCGTTTGTCCTGATTTCTGCCCACCACTGGTGACATTGCCTGAGTTTAAAACCTTCAGTCAACATTAACAATGCCCGGTAGCCTGAGCACTGGCTTGGTTGCTAAAACCTGATCTAGGTAGAGATGTGTCTGCTTGCTGCAGGGGGGTTGGACAGGATGACATTTGAGGATTCCTTCCGACCTGGTGTATTCTGTGAAACTTTTACGTTCAGAAACGTCACAGAAGCCAGTGCTGGACCTGAAGAGGCTCTAAGACCTGTCATCCAAGCGCAGAATGGATGAATGCCTTAAATGTCTTCTAAATTTAACGACACTGTGAGACTTCATGTCCTACTCTTTGACCTTCCTCCTCGTGCTTTCTGCATGGTGGAGCCAATTTCTGCTTGCAGTTCAATAAACTGTAAAAAGACAGTCTTCCCTTCCACATTTCTCTTGCCTCCCACATTTACTCAGATTGTGGAAGTTACTCTAGGAAAATGATCTCTTGGACTTGATTTTTTGAGGCTCCGTTAGTCCAAATAACACAGATTTGTTTGTCCCTCTGATATTTTCACTTGTGGCTTTTGTAAGTTGATGTGAAGGTGATGAGTGCTGTTATTATTTGATTACAGGCTTCTTCACTAGAGCTAGATGATCTTTAAGGTCCCTTCCAACTCAAGCCATCCTATGATTCACCATTTCCCATACCTTGTGTTGCCATGTAGGTAGGAGCACAACTCATGGAAAATCAGAAGGAAAATGAACTACAGCAAGTGAAAGAGGAGGCAGCTGCTGCTAAGCAAGAGCTGAGCAGTTACAGAGAAAAGGCAGAAAAACTTCAGCAAGAACTAGCAGTAAGAACCAAGTTGCTCATGTGGTATTTAAAGCAAACGCCAGTACAGGACTTGTGCAGATATGCAGGCTGCAGGGCTTCTCAGTCGTGTGCTGGGTATGCCACTAAGAAAAGCAGCCACTCAGTACCTACTGTCAGTGGAACAGAGCTGATCCTGCAGACCAAACCTTTCACTTCTTGTCAGAGTACATAATTTTGCAGTCCACTGCAGTGCAGCAGTAGATCTAGAGCTCTGTTTCTTGGGAGATTATATTCGTTAGCATGTGTCATGACTGCTTTAAAATGGGACTAAACCTTTATGGTATAGAGGGCTTTTTGGGGTGGGGGGAGGTTAGGTCATTTAAAGGCTTTGGAAGACTGTGATGAGATTCTAACCATTTACAGGTAAAAGAGGCAAGTCTGATACATCTCCAGGAAGATCTATGCAAAGTCAAAGAGAACCTAGTGGAAGCAGAAGAGAAACTTGCAAGTTACGTGGAAAAGGACAAGGAACTGGCAGAACCTGGCAGCAAAAAGCGTGCAGAAATAAGGTGCGATTTGTCAACCAGTGAATCTGCTCTCAGCAGGAAGAGCTCTTCATCACAAACAGACCAGGCCCAGGAAAGCAAGAGCTGCATCCAGACTTGGCCAGTGCCTGTGCCAGGTGCAGAGATGCAGGTCTTTTTGCCACATGGCTGCTCCCCAGAAGAGACTGCAGAGCTTGTGAGAGAATTCACTGAAAAAATCGACCGAATGCAAGAACTGCATGCTGCTGAAATCATGGACATGGAGACAAGGCATATCTCTGAGGCTGAAGCACTAAAGAGAGAGAAGCTTGTTGCGGTGGAAGCGTTGACTGAGGAGTGTAAAGCTTTACAGGAAGTCATAGAAGCTCTACAAGCTAAAGAGGTATGTGTCCTGCTTTATATTCGTTGAGCAAGAGGACTCTGCTCAGTTTTGTTCTCACCTCAAGAAGATCATTGAGGTGCTGGAATGTGTCCAGAGAAGGGCAAGGAAGCTGAGCCTGGAGAACAGGGCTGAGGAGGAGCAGCTAATGGACCTGGAGTTGTTCAGTGTGGAGGAGGCTGAGGACAGACCTCACTGCTCTCTAGAGTGACCTGAGAGGAGGCTGGAGCTAGGTGGGGGTTGGGCTCTGCTCCCACGTAATTAATGACTGGGCAACAGGAAATGGCTTCAAGTTGCCCCAGGGGAGGTTTAGGTTGGACATGACTGAAAGGGTTCTCGGAGCCTGGCACAGGCTGCCCACGGAGGTGGCTGAATGCCCATCCCTGGGGGTGTTTCCAAGAGGCAGAGCTGTAGTGCTGAGGACCATGGCTTGGCCCCAGCCTTGGCAGAGTTAGAGAAGGGTTGGACTGAGTGATCTTGAAGGGCTTTTCCTACCCAAACCGTTCTGTAACAACTTCAGTTTGTACTTTCGCTCCTGCTGCAGAAATTCCCATTGAAGCCTAGTTGTGTGCACCTCCTCGTGTTCAGTATGAAGCCTCTAAATGTTGTAATGCTTCCGTGACCTAAGGGAGATTCTGAACCCTTTCCTCAGCGATTTAACTTCGGGAGCGTGCTCAGCTGTTGGATGCCTCCCTGTGTGGCTACCTTGGACCTGTCCTTCTCTGTAAAGTGAGGGAGAGTGTGGGTCACTCCATTGAATGCCATTTTTGATGGCTTTGATTGCAGGGGAAATTGAACAGAGAGACTCAAATCATGTCCTGCTCCTCAGAATTAGCTTTCTTGATGTGAGTGAGGGATGATAAAGCTTTAATTGTTCTCTTTTCTAAACACAGGGCATCCCAGTGTCTGGGTCAGCATGTTCTCCACCATATCAAGCTGAAGGGTCTAGTGGTAAGATACTTAGCTTTAAAGATTTCAGCCAGCACTGTAACTTCAGTCTACTTCTTCAGTACAAAACTTACCATTAAAGAGCTTTTCTTCTAAGAAACACAACCTGTTGCTGCTCAAACGGAAGCAGAAGTCTGTTGCACTGCCAAAAGGTGTTGAGGGTGCCGTGTCTATTATTTCCTACAGGAGAAAAATGCCTGGGGTGGAGATGGGTTGAGTGGAGGCACCCAATGCTAGATTTTTGTCCCACCTCAGTTCCTGGGTTCTTCTTACATACTGCATTATCTCGTCAGTGTAGCTCCATCATCCATAGAATTTGAAGCTACAACTCTTGAGCATGGGAGGTGAAGAGAGAAGGTCCAAAAGCAATGAAAATTATTAATATGATCCTGTTCTTAGGCAAAGGCTAAGCATGGTAAGGAGAGGTCATCTGGCAGAAGTGTTTGTGCAAGGAGTTACTTCTCTTTTACAACTGCAGTAGGATTTCAAAGTTGGGATATTTTTGGGGGTGTTGTTTTGCTGTTACTGCTTTGAAACTGGAAAAGCAAAACTGTAAACCAGGTAGTCTGCAGACTTAAAATCAACTCTGGTGACATACAACCACCTGTTAGGAGAGAGAAAAAAGCTTTTTTGATGCCTAATCTTCAAAGCTTCACAGTAATCCAGCTTTCATGTCTTTCTCTCCTTTTATTTTAGACTCCAGTTCAGAGTGGAGTCAAAGAATGTGTCTTGCTCAGATCCAGGGATCTGATGCTGTATCCGAAGGAGTAGATGAAGGTGACACTTCAACAGATTTACTTCCCAAAAAAATCAAGGTAAAGTAGGACTGATCATTATTATTATGGAACAAGCTTAGATGGGCTGCTGCCTGATTAGTGAAAATAGAGCCATTTAGTGTGGGCAATTGTAGTGCATTTGAAAATACTCCTGTTCGTTTCATATGGATTCTGTAAGGACAGGCTTGGGTTCAAACTTGATCATTGCTGTTAATGTCTTCTAGTTACTGTGTGTTAATGACAATGCCGTGGTCACATTGTTGTGAGTGTTGTGAAGGCAAAAAATGTGTGTTATAAACAGTAAAGAGAGGATTTTTAAGTGTTTGGCAGCAAAGCCCTAGCTTAGTAGTAATTTTAAACAGTGAGCTGCAAAGCTTGCCTGGAGGCTTCCCAGGGTTTTGTTTGTAAAATGGCAGTTTCTATCAGCAAGCATTTGAATATTTGAGTATTGGATTGATGGGTGAGCTTTGGGACTTTTCATCTGAACCTGAGTCAAAATGCATCTACTTACTAGCTCCTAGGTGGCCTTTCTCTCTGTGGTATGAGAAGGCAGAAATAGTTGCCTTGTGCTGGTCAATTTAGAAGCACCAGCATTCCAACACGTGTGAACTAAGATGACGATGATGACTGTTGTTGCAATCACGATTTCATCACTGATTTCCTTTTGTGTTTGTTGTAGGGTCTGCTGAAAGCAGTCCACCATGAGGGCATACAGGTGCTGTCTCTCACTGAATTTCCATATGGTGACAGGAAGGTGCCACCACTTAAGCAAGAGCCAGAATCTTGGCTTGAGGAGAGAAAAGCTTTTCTAAGCACCATTTCATCTCTGAGAGAGCTCATTGTAAGGATGCAACTTCCTAGAGAAGATGAGGTATAACCATCATCATAAAATCCTACCTAAGTAAAAACTCTTTGATGATAACCTTATGAGACACAGTCACAGCTCATGTTTAAATGCTCCAAATATACTGCTGCAGGACTTCAGAACCATGGAGTAAAAATGCATGGCATGCTTTCTGGTGGTGAACTAGAGCCTTAAGGAGAGCTTGCATTTGTTCTTCTGTGCATGGCTGTCGTAGAGATCTGCCTTGTCGTGGTTCTGCCTTGAAAGCTTGTTTCCAGGAGCAGTTAAAAGTGTACTGCTGTAGCAGACCTTGGCTATTATTAAAAAGCTACTGTAGTAAGGGAAAAGAGGGGAAAATTGTTTAAAATATAACACAATCAGTAATCTGCTAACACTTACTAGAAGTTGCCTGCCTAATTGCCCAAGTGAGGTGATTGGATCTGTGTAGGTTGGTTCTCTTCTGCATGAAAGTGGAGCAATTAACTTTATATCATTATAAAATGAATGCTTTCATACACAATGTCTGCACACTACCACATAGCTCTTTGAGTCTAGCTCATCCAGTTCAACCATTCTCTAACTCTGCCAAGTCTGGTGCTAGACCATGGTGAGCAGCACCACACCTATGCAGCTCTGAAACCCTTCCAGGGACGGGGACTCCACAAGTTTCCTGGGCAGCATGTTTGAGGGCTTGACAACCCTTTTGGGAAAGAAATGGGTCCCAAACCTCCCCTGGTACATCTTGAGGCCATTTGTTCTGTTTCTGTCATGTGTCACTAGGGAGAAGGGACCAACCTCCACCTTGCTCCAACCTCCTCTCAGGGAGCTGCCAAGAACAAGGAGGTCTCCCCTCAGCCTCCTGTTCTACAGACCAAACAACTCCAGTTCCCTCAGCTGCTCCTCACCAGACCTTTTCTTCAGACCCTCTCACCAGCTTTGTTGCCCTTCCTTGAACCTTCTTCAGAACCTCAATGTCCTTCTTGGAGTGAGAGATTCAAAAGTGAACCCTAAAATGGAGGCTTTGAACAACCTGGTCTAGAGGAAGGTGTCCCTGCCCGATGTGTCAGGGTTGGAACTAGATGATCTTTAAGGTCCCTTGCAACCCAAACCATTCTGTGAATCTATGAATTGTTAAAATAAATCTGATTATAACAATTAACAGGACACTGTGATGCAGTAACACAAATAATGACCACATGGGGCTAGGCTTTCAGTTATAAAAAGCTAAACTGCTTCCATCCAAAGCAGGTAAAAGTTGAGCATTTGTGCATGTGGGAGTCCCACCATGGACAGTAGACACATCTGTTTGTGTAGTTACTGGTTAAGAGCAGCTCGAGCTCCCACCAGAAACACACTCTGTGCTAAATGATAATGGTCTTAGAGTTCTGCTGCTTAAATTCTTTTTGTACCACTGTAGGTTTATGCAAATACAGAACCTCCTGACAGGGGCTCAGACTGGCGAGGAGAACTTCTGCGCGCTGTTCAGCAGCTCTTTGTGAGAGAACAAAATGTGCTTCTGGCTGCCTTTCAAACTGAACTTGCAGGACTGGGCACAAGAGATGCAGGGATGTCGATGAATCAGTTGGAGCACAGACTACAAGATCAGGTAACAGAAAACGTGCTTTAGTCAAAGTGTGTTTGTCTAGGTTAGATTTTAATTTTGAATGTATAAATCCGTTTAAAATTCTAGGTGACAGTAGTAGTTTTGACAGTCTGAGTGTGAAAAGCAGGCTGTAGGAAGAAGAGCTGCCTCTTAAAATTAAAACTGATGTGGTGCAGGAAAGGGATTTTGAGGTGCACAAGCTGTGGAAAAAAATGCACCCTTTAGAGACCAGTTTGAATTAAGCACAGTTGTCCTGAGCTTGGTTTCATTAATAGAATTAGAATCATGTTACCTTGTTCAAGAGAAAAGGTAGCTCGTGTGCATGAAGCAAGTTATAAACCAAGGAATGATAAGGCTGTGATGGGACAGAGAGGTCAGTTATCTCCTCTGGAACACGGAAGAATCAGTGAGGAAAAGAACTAGTGGCCATAAAGCTGGTAGCTCTTCTGATTCTGTAATTTTGATGCCTGGTAGAAAATAAGAAAATAACAAGCAGCTTTCAGGGTTGTAACATCAATTTAATTCTGACTGAATTGGGAATGTTTGGAATGTGTATGCACTGTGAATGTACAGGTAAATGTAATACCCACACTGCCAATAATCAACTCTGGACTTCTGTTTTCCAATGTTTCTAATGCTGCTAGGCTAGCAAGCAGACAGCAGCAATGGACTGTCTTCAGGATGCAGACAGAAGGAGTTTGCTGATGGAAATTCAAGCATTACGTGCTCAGATGGACAGTGAGAAAAACAATCCAAAGAGAGAACAAGAGAGGGATTCAAAAAGCCAAGGTGACTTCTGTGCTTACATGTGTCTCTTCCCAAGTGTTTCCATGGCAGCACTCACAGTGTTTTAGGTGAAAAGATGCTGGTTTGCTCTCTGGCTTTGTTATTCGTGTTCTGAGCATGCACATTTGTCATCTTTCTCAGTTTTACTCGACTAGTTTGCCAAAAAATATGGTGTGACCTGTGTCCTTATGACTTGTATCAAGTTGGAAGTGACTCTAAAAGTTATTTTGAGTGCTGTAAAGATAGTGCTTGTGTTTTAAGGTTATTTTCCATCTGTGTATTTAAAGTGTTTAGGTTCAACAGCTTTGAAATCATCTTAATTGGATAGTTAGAATCACAGAATGGTTTGAGTTGGAAAAGCCCTTCGAGCTTATCCAGTCCAACTGTCCTGTAACTCTGCCAAGGCTGGGGCTAAGCCATGGCCCTCAGCACCACAGCTCTGCCTCTTGGAAGCACCTCCAGGGATGGGCATTCAGCCGCCTCCCTGGGCAGCCTCTGACACACCTCTCTCACTGGCTGTCCACACGGTAGGTGTTGATGCAGTTGTCGCTTAGCCTTTTAAAGAAGTTCAGAAGTGATTTCTTGGAAAGCATAGGATCAAAGGCCATGGTTCTGCTCTCACTCCACTACTGAAAGATCGGGTTCTTTTAAAATATCACTCTTAGAGATAGCCTGTGGTCCTCCTCTGTGCTAGAAGAAGTTTTGCCCACATGGAGAGTGGTATTTGTTTGCTAATTCCGTATCCGTGCTCTCCCTAGAAATGCTGGAGCATGACACGCAGCAGAAGCAGTCACAGATACTGGAGATGCAAGTGGAGCTCCACAGTATGAAGGACAGAGCAGCTGAGCTTCAGGAACAGCTGACTTCAGAGAGAATGATGGGTGCTGATCTGAAGAATGAACTTGCACAAGCCAAACTAGAGCTTGAAGCAACTCTTAAAGCACAGCACAAGCACTTCAAGGACCTAGAAACCATCAGGTGAGGCTTCCAGTGCCAAACTTTGTGCTGTCTGAAATTGTAAGAAGTCGATCCCGTCTCAGCATTCCATAAGGCACACTTGACAGAAATAAACTTCCTCTCTGTGTGATAAAAAAATGGTTCTGTAGATTAAGAAGTTTGGATAGTTTTATATTAATATTTAAATCGACTTTCTCTCAGGATTCCAGCACGTGAGATTATCACTGTAGACAAGCTAATAAGCATGCTGTAGTTAAAAGCTTTTCTACTTCTAAAGCTGAACATGGAGAAAAAAAATTGCAGAGTGAAGATGTCATTGCAAATATTGCCATGTGAAATTCTGCAGCATCTGAGTGCTGCAGGCCAAATATTTGCCATTCTAGAAAGCCATTATTCTTTATGCCTTTAGCAGATGGATGTGCCCATGTGTGTATCTTGATGTTCACTCAGAGATAACAAGTTCAGGCAGAGTTTAAATTCGTGTTACTTTCTAGCTTAACTTTGCAGCCTTTACAGACCTTCGGGACTAGGATTCTTTCACAAATTGATGCAAAATGGATTTGCAGGTAAAATTCAGGGCATAGACATTCTTTCTTCCTTTATGGTAGATTATCTTATTTTCCCCTTTTGAGGCACATGGCAGCAAGGTAGATTCTGCTGCGCTCTTTCATATTTGGATTGTGACTGGATTAAGCTGAGCTTCAGCTGCCTCTGAGCCACCAATTAATGAAAATTGGTAATTAGAAAGTTAGCAGGAGGGACTGACTTCATTTTTTACTCATGCAGCTCTGGTTTTGTGTGGAGCTTGATCTGCTAAGCAGGCTTTTCATGGTTAGTTACTCCATGACACAAGCAGCATTGTCACTGGAGAAGATGGAATGGTATCGAGCAGCTGTGCTAGGATTAGAGCCATCGTCTCATCTAAATGTTGTCCTTTCTCTTTTAGGACTGAAGTTAAAGAAAAAGCAGCTGAGCTAGATGTTCTCAAGGATACAATGGCCAGTGAACAGAAAAAATCCAGAGAGCTACAATGGGCTTTGGAAAAGGAAAAAGCTAAAATGGAACGCAGTGAGGAAAGAGGAAGAGAGAAGCTTGAGGTATTCCATAACCACAAATGGTCTGGAACATCAGGGAGCACAGAAATACTCTTTTGGCTAACATCTCACCCCAGCTTACATTCTTGTCCAGTGTGTGCTCCGTGTTCTGTCTTCAACAGCAGGACTATACTAAGGGAGACCATAGAGTCGCAGATTGGTCTGGGTTGGAAAAGCCCTTCAAGATCATCCAATCCAACCATCCTCTAACTCTGCTAAGGCTGGGGCTCAGCCATGGCACTCAGCACCACAACTTCGTGTCTTTTGAGCACTCATCACTATGTGGCAAGGAAAGAAAAAGGCCTGATGCAAATTTAAGTCAATAGCAGCTTTACAACTGTGCCTTTCAGGGACAAGATGAGAGTGTTAGATTGTATAACAGACGTCAGAGACGCAGAGGGGAAGGACCCTGCTGATGGGGCTACACTTAGTTCTTCCCCAAGCCCAGCTCCTAAAAGAGTTAAGAGAGTATTATTTAGGATATATGCTTGTCTCCATGTCAAAAGCCAGCAGTCTCACCTCATCAAAACCAGGAGCTTGCTTTAGAAGAAGATGCATTAGCAGCTTCCTTGGAATGAGAAAGCTGGGGAGGAGCTATTTACAAAGCCATGTTGCACTACCGAGAATGAGGCTGATTGTTTGAAACCCGAGCAGGGTAGATTGAGACTGAAGAGTAGGAGGAAGTTCTTTACTATGAGGGTGGTGGAACACTGGAACATGTTGCCCAGGGAGGTGGTTGAGACTCCATCCCCTGGAGACGTTCAAGGTCAGGCTTGAATGGGCTCTGAGCAACTTGATCTAGCTGGGGATGTCCTCACTGACTGCAGGGGGAGTTGGACCAGATGACCTCTGGAGTTCCTTCCATCCAGATGCATTCTGTGGTGCTCTGCAGTATCTGATCAAATGAGGGAGAGCAGGTAATCTAGTACAACCATTAAGACAAAAAAAAGCAACCACTTCACCACCATGGACTTATTTACATCTTCAAATCTTAGTCTGCAAAATCATTTTCAGACTTTGAGCAAGTCAAACCAGCTGAGTGTCTACAGTGTCAGCACCATGGCTGTTTGTATCTCATTCCAAAGCCTATGCTCCAGATATTGCTTTGTGAGATGATCTGATTTTAGAATAGAGGCTCCTGTAATCTGCTTTAATCGGGTGTGTTATCTGCTTTCATACTGGCATTTAGATCATTTCATATCCAATTCATAGCACTAGTATCAGCATGAACCTGTCGGAGCAGGCCCAGAGGAGGCCACAAGCAGTGCTGGGAGTGCTGGAAGCCCTTTGCTGAGTGATTTAGGGTTATTCAGACTGGTGGCCTTTCAGGACTTCAGAGGATCCAAGAAGAAAGCTGGAGGCAAACATTTTAGGAGGAGTCGTTGTGACAGGACAAGGGATAATGGTTGGAAACTAAAAGGAGATTCAGACTAGAGAGATGTCCTACACTACCCAGAGGGGTGGGAGATGGCCTGGTATTGTCTCTGCTACCATCCCAGATCAGGTTGTTTGGGGCTCTGAGCAAACTCCTGTAGCTGCAGATGCCCTTGCTGACTGTGGGGGGGGGTTGGACTAGCTGGCCTTGAAAAGTCCCTTCATCCCAAAGCATGCTAGGATTCGGTGTTGTCACATTAGTTGTGTATAGCACAACCTGTTAGGAGCAAGTCCTGTGGAGGCAGCACGAGTGCTAAGTGCAGAAGACATGGCTTTAATCAATCCTTTTCTTTTCGTTTGTCATGGAAGGATTTGAAATATTCCCTCGAAGATCAAAAGCGGAAGAACTTAGAGCTAACTCAGCTTCTGATGCAGGAGAAAGAGCTGTCGGCTGAGCTGCAGCAGAGGCTTGACTCCCAGGAAGCAGTGAGTGCCGCCCAGCTGGCGCGGGAGCAGGGCCGCAGCTCCGAGCTGCAGGTGCTCCTTGAGTCGGAGAAGGTTCGAGCTCTCGAAATCGGCAGTGCTCTGGAAAGGGAAAGAGAGCTGTGTGCTCAGCTTCAAAGTGCTGGGGAGAAAGGGCAAGCTGGAACACCTCATCCACCTGAGGAGTTACTGAAAGAGCTACAGAAACAAATGGATGAAAAGCATGACCGTGTAGTGGAGTTAGTGAGCGAGATGGAGAAGCATAAACTGGAATCTGTGCAAGTGAGACAGCAAATGGAGAAAGAAAGGCAGCTCCAGAGGAAAGCACTACAAGCAGAGCAAGATGCTAACATAGTAGCACAGAAGAAACTCCATGAGCTGGAATCCAGAGTAGAAGACCTTCAGTGGCAACTTGGAGAAAAGAAGCAAGAAGTCCATAAATTAGGGAATGAAACCAAGAAGTTGCAGGAAATAATCCAAGAGCTGCAGAAAAAAGCGGAGGAGAGTGCAGGAAGGAAAAAGGAAGCAGAAAGGACAGCAAATGAGGTACAGTAGCTCTGAGAGCCACATGTGATGCCAACCTGTGCTGTTTAGCTGTTAGTTCTCATTCACTTAGTGCTGTGTATCTCTGTGCCTTCACTCACAGTGTGAAATAGCCTGCAGGTTACAAACTGCAGGCACCAGGGAAAGGGAAACCTTCCCATTTTGCTGCCTAAAATTGTTCACATATGCTCAGAGGCTGGAGCTGTAGAGATGTGTAAGAAGCAGCATGAACTGGAGAAATGCATCTGAATGTAGACACAGACTCCGTGGCTTGGTGAGGGAGAGGGTTACTTCCTGCACCCAGGGAGAGGAATGAGCTCTTCCCGCTCAGGAATGCGGCAGGTCACTGCTCTTCATCTCCAGCTCATAAATCATAAGTGGTCTTTGAAACATTTGAAAGTGATCTCCCAACAGCTGTGATAAAGTCACCGAACACCGTGACAGTGGAGGTGTTAGCAACCAGAACCAAAGGAACGTGTCGAGGTGACAAATGAATTTGAGAATTTTGCTTGACCTTTAGGTGAATGAAAGTTGCAGCCACTGTTGCCTGTAAACTTTTTAGTCTCTCACAAAAGGTTTGGGAATTTCTACAATTATTTAAAAATTACTTGCAAAGCTCTTTAGAAACTTCACTGTAGCAGACAGGTGTTGCTGGAGTCCCAGAGGAGATTGACAGGAGTGGTTTTATTGGAAGAAACACCTCCAGAGACGGGCATTGGCCACTTCCCTGGGCAGCCTATTCCACACCTATTTCCTGACTCTGTTTTTACCCATCCTGCCATCATTTTGTGCTTTCTGGCAGCTGTCTGTCTGTGGCGCCAGGAAGAAAATCTGGCTCTAGCTCCGCTCCCGGCTTTAATCTTCTGAAGCACTGGAAATGCAGCTTAGAAGCAGGATCTTTGGTGCATTGCTAACTGTGATAGCATCAACCTTCCTGCCATGCTCAGAGTGTACCTTACCGGAAGGGAAAAAGTCCCTTTCCAGCTCTCCTGGAGGCCCCCTTCCAATTCTGGGAGCCTCCTCCTCTCCAGAAAACTAAGTAATTGTAGAGTGGCACAGCACAGTATCACAGTATCACAGTATCACCAAGGTTGGAAGAGACCTCACAGATCATCAAGTCCAACCCTTTACCACAGTGCCCAAGGCTAGACCATGGCACCAAGTGCCACATCCAACCTTGCCTTGAACTGCCCCAGGGACGACGACTCCACCACCTCCCGAGGCAGCCCATTCCAGTGGCACTGTAGTCACAGCAAACTTCTTTCCCTAACAGAGTTCTTTGTTCTTCAGTTGCTGGATGTGTTTCAGACTGGCATGGTAATGGTAGGTTAGTGGTCGGACGAGATGATCTTAAAGGTCTTTTCCGACCTGATCATTCTAAGTTTCCAGTTGAAAGCGCCAGACCAGGTGTGTTCTCTCTGTGTGTGAACACCTCTTTATCTGCAGACTGCCTGGGATACACCCAATGACAGAACGAGAAATTGGGTTCTACAGCAAAAAATGGAAGGAGCTGAGGTGAAGGAATCCGTCTGCCCCGTGCTGGCAGGAAGAGGAGATCTCTCTGCTGCTACTGAGATTCTGGAAGGCGTCAGTCGAAAGCTGCAAACCACAGCTCCACAGCTGAAGCAGTTGGCTCAGAAAGCTGCTAGCAGGTTAGAGTGGTCAGCTGCTGGGTTCGGTTAATAGCATTTTGGGGCTGCACTCACTTTTGAGCGTGGACCGCTGCTCGAGCTCTACTGATATAAGACAGGGTCACAGATTACCAAGGGCTGCTCTAGATCTTTTGTGTTCAAGATGATCCCTTATAAGTTAGAGGAAAATAGTTTCTTTTTTGTTCTCTGAGAAGTGCTAAGGCTTATTTGGGTATGGTGTAGGCAGAACATCATATTTAGAAGAGGGTAGTAAAACAGTTCACACTGCAAGTGGACAAATACAGAGGTGATTGATATCATCAACTCCCTTACTACTCCCAGAAAAAATAACACCCCAATGAAACTGACCTTGGTTCTTATTTTCTCAGGTTACTGTATCCATAAGAAAAACAGCTGACCTGGTGCTAGTTCACAGGGGGTTGAATCTGTTTTAATTTTGCTGTGATGGCAATTTATTATTAAACATTTTGTTCTGAAACATGTAGAATCATAGAAGAGAATGGTTTGGGTTGGAAAAACCCTGTAAGATCATCCAGTCCATCCATCCTCTGACTCTGCCAAGGCCAGGGCTGAGCCATGGCCCTTGGCACCACAGCTCTGCCTCCTGGAAACACCTCCAGGCATGGGCATTCAGCCACCTCCCTGGGCAGCCTGTGCCAGGCTCTGAGAGCCCTTCCAGTCAAGAAGTTTCTTCTCACATCCAACCTAAACCTGCCCTGGGGCAACTTGAGGCCATTTCCCCTCTTTCTGTCACTTGTTCCCAGGGAGCAGAGCCCAAGCCCAGCTGACTGCAGCCTCCTCTCAGGGAGCTGCAGAGAGCAATGAGCTCTGCCCTCAGCCTCCTCTTCTCCACACTAAACACCCCCAGGGCCCTCAACTGCTCCTGCCCAGCCCTGTTCTCCGGACCCTCCCCGGCTTCCTTGCCCTTCTCTGGACCTGCTCCAGCCCCTCAGTGTCCTTCTTGGAGAGAGGACTCCAAACTGAACCCAGGAGTCCAGGTGTGGCCTTACCGGTGCTGAGTGCATTCTAGCTTGAAAATCCCCTGAGGTTTTGCTCAGAGATTCAGGAGTTGCTGGGAAGTCCTTTCACGCTGTAGCTACTGCTGAAGCTGTGAGTTCTGTTGCAGGTTCCAGTTTGAAACAGCAGATATCCAGGATTTCACTGCAGTGCAAAACACTATTGAAGAGGTTGTTTCAGAGCTGCAGAAACTGTCTGGATTGTCCTGCCTGGAAGAGGTGAGAGGGCGGCACTATAACTGTGGTGGCAGGGGCTTGAATGATGATCTGTGAGTATAAACCAGGGAGCTGCTAAGTCAGTGCTTATCCGGGTCTGGACTTCAGAGAGGAGAATCTGTTTCAGCAAGTCTTGTGATTTGGAGCCAAAGTAGAAAAACTCTCCTTTTTTTTTTTTTTTTTTTTTTTCATTTCAATTACCTTAAAAGTGACTTTTTCATCTTTCAGATTAAAACATTTCCAGTTGAATTATGAATTTTTGAGTCTTGTGACCTTTTCTTCAAGAAAATCCATTTTTTTTCAAGTTGGCATCTTGGACCTAAGAGAAGTTGTGGTTTTTCTGTCTGTCTTCTAGCTGAAGCACGTGGTACCACCAGGGACTCTACCCAGCTCGCTGACCGAGAGGCTGCTGAGACAGAACGCGGAGCTGACAGGCTTTATCAGCAGGCTGAGTGAGGAGAAGAACAATTTGAGGAATGCTGTTATGAAACTGGAGGGAGAACTGAGAAGATACCAGCAGAGACAAGCTTCTGGAGACTATGTATGTCTTTGTGCTGGTATCAAGGCGTGCAGATGGGCACGGAAGCATTGTTCTTTGTCCTTGTCACCTCACTGGCAATGACCAAGCTCTGTCTTGGCTTCCCTCTGCAGGGTGAACGGGTGGGAGTTGTTATTGTCCTGTCAGTGCCTCTTGACCTTAAACTTTATGATTTTTTGCAGCTTCTGTTTGAGTGCTCTTCTCTCTCCCATGTACTCCTCTTTTTTGAACTCTATCTCATCACCTTGATGAGTAGCAAGTTGATGCAGATAGCTTCAGGCTCATGAAGTTAGTATGATCCAAGGAGGGGTTGGTTGTTTTGGTTTGGTTTGGTTTGGTTTTTTGAGAAGCTGTATTTTTTCCAGGAGATAGATCAGACTCTTAAACTCTCCGCTTTTGAGGTGCTAGGATGCAGGGATGGCCTCAAATCCAGTCAGTGGTGGCTTTTCTCCTGTTAATTTTAAGAGCTCTCCACCAAACCACTGCCTGAAGTGACTCAGCTCAGGCATTTCCAGACTGTGTGGTTCAAACTCAGTTGCTTTTCTCTTCAGTCTTCTAGGCACTCCTCGGATGTTGGAGTTAATATCGACACTCTTGTGGCCTCCGAGAAGGAAATGTGGAACAGAGAAAAGCTGTCCCTGCAAAAGTCTTTGAAACAAGCTGATGCAGAGATCTCCAAACTGAGAGCAGAGCTCAGGAGTGAAGCTTTCCTCAGAGAGCTGGGCTCAGATTCTGAAAATGCTGTTTTACGGGTAAGGAGACTTTGTGACCCACACACCAACTGCACCTCCATTTGCCATGTTGATTTGGGCCAATTTTCGCTGCCTTCACTCTGCTGACTTGAAGTAAGCATTAATTCTGGTGTAAAATTTCCATCCTCCGCTAGGTTCCCTCTTAGCTTTTCTCCCCAGGAGCGTAAGTCCCTGTGTTGTCTCTGTGTGCTTGATTTCCTGCTGCTCTGATGACCCTTAGATTACAAAGCTACATCAAGCAAGTGTGAGCTGTAGTGTAGCCTTCTCCATGATAGTGAGACCCAGACAATGCACTGGGTTGGAAGAAACCTCTAGTGGTCATCTTTTCCAACCCTCCTGCAGTAAGCAGGGGCATCCCCAACTAGATCAGGCTGCCCAGGGCCCCCTCAAGCCTGACCTTGAATCTCTCCAGGGATGGGGCCTCCATCATCTCCTTGAGCAACCTGTTTCAGTGTTCCACTACACTCATAATAAAGAACTTCCTCCTACTGTCCCATCCAAATGAGTCCTGCTCTGGGCTAAACCCACTCTTAACCAGAAATGAGAGGAGCAGTGAGGTCAAAGTGCTAGAACTGCAGTAGTGGAGCTGAGGGGGGCCTCTGTGTTCTCTCATAGAGAATTTATGGCAAATATCTCCGGGCAGAGAGCTTTCGGAAGGCTCTCATCTATCAGAAGAAATACTTGCTGCTGCTGCTTGGGGGGTTCCAGGAGTGTGAAGAGGCTACGCTGGCCCTCATCGCACGAATGGGTGGGCAGCCCTCCTGCACAGACCTCCAGATCGTCACCCATCGCTCAAAGGGCTTCGCAAGATTTCGCTCTGCCGTCAGAGTGTCTGTTGCAATTTCAAGGTGAGCTGGAGGAAGTTTAATTTTGAACAGATGTGACTCTGCAGTTCAGTATTTACTGCTCCAGCAGATTCTATATATGTAATGTTCCATCCTCTTTAAATTGCACATTTTTCAGTCATGAGTGTGGTAGATACTGTGTAGGGTGACAAGCTGAGCCAAGCACAACTAAAATCCATCACAGACTCACAGAATGGTTTGGGTTGGCAAAGCCCTTCAAGCTCGCTAAGCCATGGCCCTCGGCACCACAGCTCTGCCTCCTGGAAACACCTCCAGGCATGGGCATTCAGCCACCTCCCTGGGCAGCCTGTGCCAGGCTCTGAGAGCCCTTCCAGTCAAGAAGTTTCTTCTCACATCCAACCTAAACCTGCCCTGGGGCAACTTGAGGCCATTTCCCCTCTTTCTGTCACTTGTTCCCAGGGAGCAGAGCCCAAGCCCCGCTGACTGCAGCCTCCTCTCAGGGAGCTGCAGAGAGCAGTGAGCTCTGCCCTCAGCCTCCTCTTCTCCACACTAAACACCCCCAGGGCCCTCAACTGCTCCTGCCCAGCCCTGTTCTCCGGACCCTCCCCAGCTTCCTTGCCCTTCTCTGGACCTGCTCCAGCCCCTCAGTGTCCTTCTTGGAGTGAGGGCCCAAAACTGAACCCAGCACTCAAGATGTGGCCTGTCCAGGGGCTGCTGGCCACACCAGTGCTGATCCAGGCGAGGGTGCTGATGGCCTGTGTCAGGAGTAGTTGACCTGATGGTAGTCAGAAGGAACTCTGCATTTGGTAATCAAGGAGCATACTGGATAAAGTGCTGATATTAAGAAAAAATATTAGGAGGCCCAAGGCTGGCACAAAATGCTTTCTGCAGCTGAACTTCCTTTGGAGCTTGAATTTCTTCACATGTGTGTGATAGAGATTTGTGAGTTCATTTTAGCCATCTTGGAAGTCCCTTGAGTTCACCAGGCTGTAGGTCCCAGGCTGAAGATGAGTAGGACTAGATGAGGAAGAGCAAGTGAAGGTTGCTGTGTAGCTCCTGCCATGTTGCTAACCAACCTCCTTCACAAAGCTTTGGACTTTCCAGGCACTTCTGCTTGATCTGAGCCTGGGCGTAGTGTAAGCTGAAGGTGCTGTTTATGTGCCTGTTGTAAGTGAGGCTTTCACTCACAGTGCTCTGTGGTCACAATTCTACGGATGTTACAGGGCAAAAAGTGTATTTAGTGTGATTTTTAAATGCTTATGTTCCTTGGATTAGGTGTTTGGGTCATGCACTGTCCACTTGGATTTCCTGAAATTGCAGAGGTGAAGCTGAAAGTGTTTTTCCTTGGGAAGTGTCTAGGCAAGTTATCTGCTCAGGTTCAGGCACTTCCAATCCCTTCTGAACTGTCAGAATTGAGTAGGCAATTTAATTTCTCCTGAAGCATTTATTAATTGATTTTTCACTTTCAAATGCAGAATGAAGTTCCTGGTTCGTCGATGGCACAGGGTCACAGGTTCTGGTGTGCTGAGTATCAGCCACGGCACAGGTAAATCATAGCCTAGTAAGAAAATGGTGCCCACAGCTCACACCACTGCCTACTGCAGATGGTTTTCATTTTCCACATGTGGAATAAATGGGATGCTGTTCCCGCCTCCTTGGCACAGGGTCACATAATGGTTGGGGTTGGAAGGGATCCCTGGAGACCATCTAGTCCAACACCCCTGCCCAAGCAGGTTCAACTGGAGCTGATTGCTCAGGGAGATTTTGAAAGTCTCCAGAGATGCAGACTCCTCCACCTCTCTGGGCAGCCTGCTCCAGGTCTCCAGCACCCTTACATTACAGAAGGTCCTCCTTGTATTCAGAAGAACTTCTGGTGTTCCAGTTTGTGCCCTTTGCCTCTTCTCCTGTCTTTGGGCACCACTGAACAAAGCCTGGTCTCATCCTCCTGCCACCCACCCTTGCGGTATGGATCAGCATTGATGAGATCCCCCTCAGACTGCTCTTCTCCAGGCTGAACAGTCCCAGGGCTCCCTGCCTGTCCCCATCACAGAGATGTTCCAGACCCCCCAGCAGATTTGTAGTCCTTTGCTAAACCCTTTCAAGCTGTTTCTTGTCCCTCTTGAACTGGGGAGCCCAAAGCTGAACACAGTACTCCAGATGAGGTCTCACCAGTGAAGAGCAGAGCAGGAGGATAACCTCTCTCAACCTTTGCTGCAATTGCTCGGATTAACCAATCCCTCAGGCTTCTGAGAAGTTTCATGCTCAGCACAGCCGCAAATCTTTGCTTCAGTCTTGTTTTGCTCCATTGTGGGTGGGATTAAGAAAAATTAGGGAGCTTTTCCTGTGGAATGTGTTGGTAAAACCAATTTTAGCTGTTGTTGGGCTTCTCATAAGAGATTCATGGAATGGTTTATGGTTTGGGTTGGAGTAGACCTTCAGTATCATCCGGTTCCCACCCCCGTCATGGGTTTATGAAGGGCAGGTCCTGCCTGATGAACCTGATCTCTTTCTATGCCAAGATGACTCTTGGATGAGGGAAAGGCTGTGGATATTGTCTACCTAGACTTTGGAAAAACCTCTGGCACTGTTCCCCGCAGAATTCTCATGGCCAAACAGGCTGCTGATGGCTTGGAAGAGCACAGCTCTGCTGGATGAAGCACTGCTGGGCAAAAGGGCCCAGAGAGTGGTGGTCAGTGCAGCTAAATCCAGCTGGCAGCCAGGCACAGGTGGTGCTCCTCGGGGTTCAGTGTTGGGACCACTTCTGTTTAACATCTTTATTGATGATCTTGATGCAGACACAAAGGGTGTCAGCAGCGAGTTCCCAGGTGGCAGCAAGTTAGGCAGGTGGCAGAGTTGATCTGCACGAGGGTAGGGAGGCTCTGCAGAGGGACTTGGCTAGATTGGATCCATGGCCAATGTCAATGGCATGAGCTTCAGCAAGGCCAAGTGCCAGGTCCTGCACTTGGGCCACAGCAACCCCAAGCATCGCCGCAGGCTTGGGGCGGTGTGGCTGGAGAGGTGCCTGGCAGAAAGAGACCTGGGGGTTGTGCTGGACAAGCAACTCGATATGAGCCAGCAGTGTGCCCAGGTGGCCAAGAAAGCCAGTGGCATCCTGGCTCGTATTAGAAACGCTGTTGGCAGCAGGAGCAGGGAGGTGATCGTCCTCTCGGACTCTGCTCTGGTGAGGCCACACCTAGAGTGTGGTGTTCACTTTGGGGCACCGGGAAGTGCCCAAGAGAGACATGGAGGTGCTGGAGGTTTGGGTCATTATCACTCTCTAAGGCTGTATGGGGTTCCCATGGGAAGAGACTGGTGCTCTGTGTGCTGTTTATCCCTTTCCTCGCACACGAGTGGTGCAGTGAGAAGTGTTGTACTGCAGAGACGAGGGCACAGCCTTCCAGCCATTAGCATCGGGGCTAAAGGCAGAGAAGGAGAGGTTGTGTTAGCAGAGAATGGAGGCAGGAGTTGCTCTTGCAGCTGCTTCTCCCTTTCCCAGGGATGCAGACCCATTCCCAACAGCATGAGCAGTGTGCCTCCTGCAGTGGCTTGGCTCCACTGAAGATCATGCAGCTGGCTCGGGGCAGTCCCAGGCACAAATCCAGGCTGAATGGAGGATGGAGACCGAACAGTGCAGAGGAAGACTCGGGTGCTGGGTGAGGAGCAGCTCACCATGAGCCAGCAATGGTCTCTGGCAGCCCAGAAACCAACCCTGCGCTGGGCTGCGTCCAAAGCAGTGTGTGCAGCAGGGGCTGCCCCTCTGCTCTGCTCAGCTCAGACCCCACCTGCAGTGCTGGGGCCAGCTCTGGAGCCCCCAGCACAGAAGGATGTGGATCTGTTGGAGCAGGTCCAGAGGAGTCCATGAAGATGACCAGAGGGCTGGAGCACCTCTGCTCTGGAGACAGGCTGAGAGAGTTGGGGCTGTTCAGCCTGGAGAAGAGAAGGCTGCAGGGAGACCTTAGGGCTGCCTTCCAGGGTTTGAAGTAGCATGGTGACAGGACGAGAGGTAGTGGCTAGACTGAGATTTAGATATTAAGTGGAAATTACTTCCCAAGGCTGGCAAGGTACTGGAAGAGGTTGTGGAGGCTACAGCCCTCAAGCCTCCAAAATTTATGGCTGGGGTTTCCCTCACTCCAATAAGAACTTCGAGGGCCTGGAGCGGGTCCAGAGAAGGGCAAGGAAGTTGGGGAAGGGTCTGGAGAACAGGGCTGGGGAGGAGCATCTGAGGGACCTCAAGTATTGCATCCAGTTTTGGGCACCTCAATGCAAGAGGGATGTGGAGGTGCTGGAGGAAGTGCTGAGGAGGAGGGTAACAAAGCTGGGGAAGAGCCTAGAGAATGAATCTTGCAAGGAGTAACTGAAGGAGCTGGGGCTGTTTCGTTTGGAGAAGAGGAGGCTGAGGGGAGGCCTCATTGCTGTCTACAGGTCTCTGAAAGGAGGCTCTGCGGAGAAGTCGATGCTGGTCTCTTCTCACAGGTAATTAGTGACAGAACAAGAGGAAATGGCCTCAAGCTGCATCAGGACACCTTTAGGGTGGACATTAGGAAACATTTTTCCCAGCAAGAGTGGTCAGGCACTGGAATGAGCTGCCCAGGGAGGTGGCTGAGTCACCAACCCTGGATGTGTTTAAAGATCATTTTGGTGTGGTGCTTAGGGATATGGTTTAGGGGTGAACTTTGCAGAGTAGGGTTAGTGGTTGGACTTGATGCTCCCAAGGTTTTTTTCCAACCTGAATTCCATGGCCTTTCAGACCAGCTTGCTCAAGTCCTTATCCAACCTGGCCTTGAACGTCCCCAGGGAGGGGACATCCACAGTGTCCCTGGGCAACCTGTGCCAGTGTCCGCCCACCCTCACTGCCAACAGTTTCTTCCTATTCTCCAGTCTCAATGTGCCTTCTTCCATCTTAAATCTCCTCCTCCTGTCATGACCAGCCCTTGTAGAAAGTCCCTTCCCAGAGATCTGCAACCTCACCTCTGACAGGGGATGCTGAGGACAAGAACAGGGGAACTGTAGCAACCATAGGACCCTGCAGTAGCAGCTGAGCCTGTTGACCCTGTTTCCTCAGGACAAAGTCCTGGCATTCTTTTTGTACAGCTTCAGGTTTGGGAAATCTGAGTTTCTGTTTGCTTTTTGGTAGGAGTCTATGTAAAGAGAGACAGAAACTTCTTTCCTAATTCCCGTCTATCAAGAGCTGCACCAAAACCTGATCCTGCTTGAGCTGGGAGAGTTGTCTCACAACACCAGCAGGGCCAGGATTTCGCCTCTGGGTTTGTCTGAAGCAGTCTTGAGAGTCATCTCAACAAACAGACCACTCACCCTTGAGCTTTCCAGTCAAGTCCATGAGGTGTTGTTGCTTTGTTTAGTTTTGCTTTTTCTGTTTCCAGGTAACGAGCTGCGGGCGGAGTCCTTCTCGGGTGGCGTGGATCTCTATGGAGAGCAGCGGCAGTCCTGCAGACCCAGGTCAGGCATGGCTCTGCCAGATCCCTGCACACGTCCAACCTGAGAACATTTTAGTTGGAGCTCTGTTTAACTAAACAAATGCATCAGTGCTCACTGCTGAGGTTTGGAATGTTGGTTGCCATCAGATTTTAGCTCAGACCTTCAGTGTATGTTTTGCTTTTCACTTGATCAAGTCCAAAGCTTGCAGACTTCTGCTGTCTGATTTATGTCCTGTTCCTGGAACTGGTGGAGGATCACTGCGTGGAGCTATGGCTGTCTACAGCTGTGGAGCTCAAGCTTGCTGACCATGTGAACATGTTGGCAGTGGAGTGTGGTGTGGAGGAGAGTTGCCCCAGCTGCCTTCAACCAAAGGGAGAAGCTGGGCCAGAAGAAGCTGAGCCAGGGAAAAGCAAGGCCACTCACTGTGTGGCTGGGGAGGGTCTTTTTTCAGTGGTGCCCAATGACAGGACAAGGGGTAAGGGGCACAAGCTTGAGTGTAAGAAGTTCCATCTAAACATGAGAAATAACTTCTTTAAGGATGCTGGAGGCCTGGAGCAGGCTGCCCAGAGACTTGGACACGTTGCTATGTGACCTGCCCTGGGTGACCCTGCCGTGGCATGGGGGTTGGACTTGATGGTCTCCAGAGGTCCCTTCCAACCCTCCCATTCTGTGATTCTGTGATCTGGTTACTGTGGGCTGTCAGGAATTACCAGGCCCTTGGCGCCAGCACACAGGTGGAAGCTCTTTGGTAGCTCCACTGCTGCTGCTTCTTCAAGCCCTTCTGACTGGCTGTACCGAGATGTGATACCAGAGCTATCAAACAGCAGCTTTTTGTTGGAGGCAGGTTTTGACGAGCACCATCAGCCTTTGGTGAGTTTCTGTGGAGTCCTGAGCTTTACTGAGTGTCAGATTGCAGTCATGTGGGGATTTTGCTCTGGTGTGAACCACCTCCACATCAGAAAACAGTGGTTTCTGGGGGGCAGGGAGCATGGCAGCTTGTTCAGTAAATGGCAGGGGGGTGAAATGGGTGTCATGTGCTGGCTACCAGATGGGTCAGTTAAGGGACATGCAGTCAGTCAGGTGTCCCTGGTAACAGGATTCTGCTGCCTGCTGGTGCTTTTGGCTTGAAATACCACTTTTTGAAGACACCTGTGTTGTTGTGCCCCCAGGTTCCACAGTATGCAGACTGATTCGACCCCAGTCTCCTTTGCCTGCTATCAGCTGCAGAACTACGACCCTGAGCGAGCTCTGAGTGACTACATCCACCGTCTGGAGGCACTGCAGCGGCGGCTGGGCAGCGTGCAGTCAGGTAAGGGCTCAGCCTCCTCCTGGCTCCTGAACAGCACAAGGCATGCTTCCAGCTTAGAAAAGCTCTGCAGGTTCTGAGATACAGATCAACTTTGATTTTAGGTGTTTTCAGCCTTTGAAGAGGCTGCTCTGAGATACGGGAAGCCATAGGATGGGTTCGCCTGGTGGTTTGAGGGGTTCCAGGTTATCCCAGACTCCCTAGAAAGACTACAGAGACCAGGATCTGTGCCAGGGCACAAACTGGTCACCCCTGGGTATGGTGATTCAGTCCCATAAATCCTGCAAACACTTTAGAAGTAGGCAGCGAGGTCAAGTCGCTCTTCTCTCCCTGCCGCCCCAGCTCTCCACAAGGGTCCTTATCTCCTAATTATGTAAGCAGTACCCTGTAGGCCGTGGCCTTCAGGGCCACAGGCAACAGTGAATACTGGCCTGCTTGGGCCTAATTGGGAGAATGGGGGATGGGGTTTGGCGGTCGTGGTTTGGGGGAATTCTCACGTGTCTGTATTACATGTGCCAGATCTTTTCCTGCATGTTCATAAATGCCACCTCTCCGCCTCGTCTGACTGCCCTTCTGCCTCAGGACAAGAGTAGAGATAGTCACAGTCTGTCGCACTCTCAAACGAAAGACTGTGACAGTTTGGTTGGCAAAGAAAGCCCTTCACTCCCAGCCCAACCATTCTCTGACTCTGCCAGGCCTGGGGCTAAGCCATGGCCCTCAGCACCACAGCTCTGCCCCTGGGAAACAGCTCCAGGCATGGGCGTTCAGCCACCTCCCTGGGCAGCCTGTAGCAAAGGGCTCATTAAGAGGAAAGCTGTGATAGTCCTGGGAGGCATCCAACTGTGCTTCCATTGCAGATTTGGAATTATTTGCAACGCTTCCACTCTCCCTGATCTCTAGCAAATCTGCAGTGAGGACTTAAAACAGAGCAGAGTGGATTTAGATTGGATGTGAGGAGGAAGTTCCTCACTGTGAGGGCGGAGAGGAAGTTTTGACAACAATGTAGTGGAAGAACAAGGGGTGATGGCTGCAAACTGAAAGAAGCAGGATTGAGATGAGCCATGAGGAAGCAATTCTTGCCCATGAGCATGGTGAGACACTGGGACAGGTTGCCCAGAGAAGTTGTGGACACCTCATCCCTGGAAATGTTGAAGACCAGGCCTGATGTGGCCTTGAGCAACTGGTCTAATAGGAGGTGTCACGGAGGTTGGAAGTAGATGATCTTGAAGGTCCTTCCTAACTCAAGCCATTCTATGATTCTGTGATCCAGTCAGCATCCTGCTAAGATTTTAAGCTATCTGGAGAAAAATGTAACCCAGAAGTCTGAGGAGGGGGAGAACAATGGGTGCTTCTGCCACTTTGGTTACAGAAGTTGCAGCATTTTTGTCCCCCAGACAGTGATAAATTTTGTGATGGGGTGGAATTTATCAAACCTGAGTTTTTCAGTTATTGTGTTGAAGTTTTTCTTCAGCATAAAATCCACCTTGGGAGGAAGTTCTGCTTTTTAAACATTTCCCCTGTAAAATCTTTCACCCTTACTCAGCTAAGTAACACTGTTGGTGATTCCTGGTGGGGCCACATATGGAATATTGTGTCCAGCTCTGGGCTCCCTGGTTCAAGAGGGACAGGAAACCACTGGAGAGTGTCCAGCAGAGCCTATGAGGATGCTGAAGGGTCTGGAACTTATGTCTGAGGAGGGAGGAAGGGCTGAGAGCCCTGGGACTGTTGAGCCTGGAGAAGAGCAGCCTGAGAGGGGCTCTAATCAATGTCTGTAAACAGCTGAGGGGTGGAGGGCAAGAAGCAGGGGCCAGGCTCTGTTCAGTGGTGCCGAGGGACAGGACAAGAGGCAGTGGACACAAACTGGAACCTGGAAGGCTCCACCCCAGGAGGAAGAGAAACTTCTCTGGTGTGAGGGTGCTGGAGCTAGTTGAGGAGTCTCCTAGAGACTTTCAAGCCCCATGTGGATGTGTTCCTGTGTGATTTGCCCTAGGTGATCCTGCTCTGGCAGGGGAGTTGGACTGGATGATCTCCAGTGGTCCTTTCCAACCAAGTAATCCTTCTGAAAATCTTTCTCTTACAGGTTCAACTTCATACACTCAGCTGCACCTGGGTGTGAGAAGATAACTGCCTCCCACCACCCCCATCACTGGCAGTGATGTTCACAGATTTGCCTTCAGCCTCTGCTCTTTCTGTGCTTTCATATGGGCTGGAAGTGTGGGACCAAGATGAACGCAGCCAGAGGATTATACCCAGCTCCCCCAGGCAGCCTGGCACGTGTGTAGATAGGCACTTTGTGTTCATGAAAAACAAACTGCACCAAGACGACCTCCCTGCCCCCAGACAGCCCCCGTGAGTGACCTGTATATTTGTGGAATGCTAATTTAAATGATTAACTTATGAGGTATTTATCAAGAGGGTGTGGAGATGGACGCAGTGTCCGTGAATCAAGCAACGCTGAGCAAAGTTTACTTGCACTTTTTTCTGGCAAGGCTACTGAAGTTCCACAACTCTCCTTACTCTTTGCTACTGGCGGTGCCGAGAGAATATCACTTGTAGAGCCCTATTTTTGTAACGGTAGAAGTTTTGGATTTTATGGGTATTTTGTCAGAAGTCCTGCAATAAAGATGACTTCATGCTTTTAGCTGTCATCAAGAACCACTCTTACAACTGAAACGGGTGCCCCCACCTGCACTCCTCCTGCTCCCAGCGGCTCCAGCATTACTGTCTACAGCTTCCAAAACGTCGCTGCTAAAGATCGGGAGGAGAGGTTCAAACTGACTTTCTGAAGGCCCTGGTCACATCTGACAGGGGTGGAAAAGCTTGCACTGCCTCAGCTGCGGTGACAAACAAGGATTTAGAACATAGAACCATAGAATGGCAGGGGTTGGAAGGGACCACTGGAGATCATAAGTTTAACCCCTCCTGCCAGAGCAGGGTCACCCAGGGCAGGTCACACAGGAACACAGCCAGATAGCTCTTGAAAGTCTCTGGAAGAGACTCCACAACCTCTCTGGGCAGCCAGCTCCAGGGCTTCAGCACCCTCGCACCAAAGAAGTTTCTCCTTATGTTGAGGTAGGGCTTCCTGTGTAACAGCTTATATCTGTTGTTCCTTATCAACAGGACACCACTGGAAAGAGCCTGGCACTTGATTCTTGCCCCCATCCTTCAAGTACTTGTAAACATTGATCAGATCCCATCTCAGGCTGCTCTTTTCCAGGCTAAACAGTCCCAGCTCTCTCAGCCTTTCCTCATCAAACAGATGTTCCAGTCCCTTCAGTATCCTCAGCCTCTGTTGGACCCTCTTGAACTGGGGACCCCAGAACTGGACACAACATTCCAGGTGTGGTCTCATCAGGGCAAAGCAGAGGGAGAGGAGAATCAGCCTAGCTCTGCTGTGACAAGCGCAAGGTATCATGACCATAGTGACAAACGTTCAGTACCAGCACCTTTCCTTCTCAAAGCTTTTAGAGGTGATATGGCCAGGCACAGAAAACTTCCACAGAGGTTTGTTCAGAAATTTAATTCAAAGCTGCTGTGAGGCAGAGCTCATAACCATTTCTCACCAGCAAAGAGCACTGACCCCCTGCTGGGCTCAGTGCAAGGGCAGACAGCACTCAGCAATACCACTTCATCAGTGACCATTTTATACCAAATGTTATTTACAAAACTAATCATCCCACTTGCACATCTGCTTCAGGCACTGCTGCCAGAAGCTGGGGCTTTCTGAACTCAACACCTTACAAGTTAGACATTGAGGTGGGCTGCTCTCCAAAAAGCCATCTTAGTGAACGTGTTGTTAAGCTTTCAGGCACTTCCACGACTTGGCCAAGACCATTCCTAGTTCACGTCGAACAACAACAGAAATACCAAAGCTGTGTTTCCTTCTGGAACCTGTTCCCTGATGCAGTTCCAGCAGCTGGACACAGAGGTAAGGATATGTGGGGAAAATGAGAAGCTCTGAAGACTTCAAAGGCTGGATGGGGCCCTCACCAAACTGGTTGAGTAGGAGGCATTCCTGCCCCTGGCAGGGGTGTTGGAACCAGAAAAGCTTTAAGGTCCCTTCTAGCCCAAACTAATTTATGAGAAGTAATCTTTCAAAAGCCAAGAGTTCAGCTTGTAGAAATGACATGTTTCTTCACCATGGACAGTTAGCATGCACCTTAAAAGTGTTACACCAATAGAAAAGAGAGATTTCCTCTTAAAAATACTTGCTGTAGAACAAGCAGTAACACACGGCACCATTCAAGGCCAGGGGCAAACAGATGCCCAAAGTGTTTGCAGTTGGTAAAATGTTGTTTTCCTACCTGCAGGCACCAAAGTTTCTATTTGCCACTCATTTTGTCAGGGTTTTATTGAAAAGTCTGTCAGTTGACACAGCTTAAAGTGACATTTTTAGCTCCCCACCTCACAATGACCGCCTCTTGTATCTGATAATGGGGTTGTTGGGGGTGTGGATCATTGTGGTGTAATTTATGGTTGGGAAATAGTCATTGACCAGGTCAAACTCGTACAGGCGAAGCAAAGTGGACCAAATGGTCTTAATCTGCACATAAGCAAAGTTCTCTCCGATGCAACGGTGACGGCCTGGAAGGAAAGCCACAAAAAACAGTTAGAGAAGGTGGGTCTTAAATCAGCTTTGACAACAAGTCAACTCAAAATGTTCTATTATAGAATTGTTTGGTTGGAAAAGACCTCTGAGATCATTTGAGTCAAACCTATAACCCAGTGCCACCGTGGCCATTAAACCATGTCCCACAGTGCCGTGTCCATAGCGACTGCTCCTGCGCCCTTTCTAAACCAGGCGAGGCTCTGAGGTTGCAGGTACACCACTATGGAATCCCATCAAAGCCTTAGGTCTGTGAGCTGTCACTGCATGAGGCTGAGGAATTCGAGTGAGATTGCATTGGTGTGGCTGCACTAGGAAGAGTTAATGTCCAACGCCACAGCAGCATTTGCAACATAAGAGTTCAGCTGTAACCTGGAAACTGCCCAGCAGTGAAAGACCTGGGGCTGCTTGTGGACAGCTGGCTGAAGATGAGGTGGGGTGTCCCCAGAGTGGCCAAGAAGGCCACCAGCATCCTGGCCTGGATCAGCACGTTGGTGTGGCCAGCAGGAACAGGGCAGGAATTGTGTCCCTGCACTTAGCACTGGGGAGGCCACACCTGGAGTCCTGGGTTCAGTTTTGGGGCCCCCACTCCAAGGAGGACATTGAAGAGGGCAAGGAATCTGGGGAAGGGTCTGGAGAACAGGGCTGGGGTGGAGCAGCTGAGGGCCCTGGGGGTGTTTAGTGTGGAGAAAAGGAAGCTGAGAGGAGACCTTAGAGCAGCTTCCCAACACCTGAAGGGAGCCTTCAGGAGAGCTGGAGAGGAACTTTGAACAAAGGCGTGAAGTGACAGGATGAGGGGTGATGGCTTCAAACTGAAGGAAGCTGGGCTGAGATGAGATAGTGGGAGGAAATTCTTTCCCATGAGGGTGCTGAGGCACTGGAACAGGTTGCCCAGAGAAGCTGTGGAGGCTCCAAGTCTGGTAGTGTTCAAAAGCAAATTGGATGAGACCTTGAGCAACCTGATCTAGTAGGAGGTGTCCCTGCCCAGAGCAGGGGAGTCAGAGCTGAATGATCTTCAAGGTCCCTTCCAACCCAACCTGTTCTATGATGCTCTGCATACATTCTATCTCTTCAGCCACTCCAGCAGAGGTGCTGTGTGACACAAGCAGTATGTTTTCCAGCACGTGCTTACTCAAGAGGGTGCTGGGGTTTTGTACTCACCAGCCCCAAACGGAACATAGGCAAATTTCTCCCCAGCCGCTGGGTTCTCTTGCAGGTACCGGTCAGGCTTGAAGTCCAGAGCATCTTCCCAGGAGTCCCTCAGTCTGTGGTTAACAGTGGGAGACACACAGACCTGATGGCCGGGGGGAATGTCATAGCCTGCAACAGTCTGCACGAGAAGACAACACCAGACCTCACACATCACAGAACGTTCCCCATCCTTCAAGTGTTACCTGTGGTGCTGCTTCACAAGGCTTGGATTTTAAGAGATTTTTTTTGGCTCAACTCATTAAAAATTAACGCAGCCTAACAATTATTTTCACTTGCCCAGGGCACTAAGATCAAATTGGCACAGGAACCTTTCACCTGCTTTAAGACAAGAGGTGCGACAGAAAGAGTTTGTGAACTTCCCACTGACTGAACATCTTTGCCAGGAGAGTGACGCTGCTGTGAAAGATCATTTGACATTTCTTCCTTCTCTGTACAAAGCTTTCTCTCAGGTTTACCCAACCTTTATGGTGTTAAGCACAAGCCACATTTTTGGAAGGTCATTAGTAAAAGTTTCTTTAAGTGGTAGCACCAAACTAAGCTCATGTGAGGCTAAGTCCTCTCTAATAGCTTTATCAATAAACTGGGTGAGAAGATTCAGCCACCCTCAGTGTACAGATGACACCAAGCTGTAGGCAGTGCTGATCTGCTGGAGTGAAGGAGAGCTCTACAGAGGGACTTGGCCAGGCTCCATCCATGGGGTGAGGCCAACGAGATGAGATTCAACAAGGCCAAGGGCTGGGTCACAACAACCTCATGAAGGCTGCAGTCTGGGGGCAGAGTGGCTGGAAACTGCTCAGCAGAAAAGGACCTGGGGGTGCTGGATGACAGCAGCTGAAGATGGGCCAGGGGAGTGGTTGAATCCCCATCCCTGAAGGTGTTTCAAAGAGGCAGAGATATGGTGCTGAGGTACGTGCTTTAGCACCAGACTTGGTTGAGACAGAGAACAGTTGGACTTGATGATATTAAAGGTCTTTTCCAACCAGACCAACTCTGATAGCTAAAAGGAAGAGTCAGCTTCGCTGAGGAGGGCTGCCTGTGGTGCCTCAGAGCCTTCCCTTCGCCAGGTTGAACAAACCTGTTCCCTCAGTCTGTCAGAAGTGCTCTGACCCCTGACCATTTTGGTGGCCCTCTCTGTGCCGGTTGCTAAAGACTGAAGGGCTGCAAAGCCAGGCACAAATCGTTACAGATGAAAGCAGTAACTCCCAAGTTCAAGATATTAATTGCTTTTCTCAGTCATCACCAGCTCCACTCCCACTGGCAGAAGCCAGGCTGCCATCAACTCTCACCCCTGCCAGCAGGCACTGCTCACTCACTGTTGTTCTTCTCCAGTACACTCCCACGGGGCCTTTTGCAGCCCTGATCTATGGAAGTGGTTAGCTCCAACTCGTGTACTCACCTGGGGAGTCCTGGCCATTCTCATCATGGTCATGATTGGTGGTCTAAGCCGTAAGGTTTCTTTCAGACAGCGATCCAGCAAACTGAGATCCTTTAGCTGAAAACAGAGACCATATGCATCAAGACACAGCTGAGTTTATGCAAGACAAAAATAAATTATGTTTTATACCATTTATGAACAAAAGAAAGAGTAAGCAGCTCATCTTGAAATACACTTTGCAGGCTACGCTGGCAGGTTTTATTCCACTTGCTTTAATGAAGGAAGATAATGCCTGACCAAATTCAACTGGGTTTGCTAAATCTCTCAGGAGCATTTTCCAACACCTAGTTAAAACACAAGGCCACACTGCAGGCCTTCCCTTCAGTGGAAAGGAGGACCTTCTTCCTCTGCACAGCTGTCATTTCTTTAACAGACATTTGTAGGATCTGCAATTTCCTTCACGAACGTTGATTAAAATAACAGTATCAAGGTGAGGCTTTGCCTGGGAAGAAGAAGTTGGAGATATACTGGTAGTCAGCATTACCACAGAGACTGCACCAGATCACTGCATCCCACATGCAGCTGTGGGGTTTTTCCACAGAAGCACCTAAAAAGTCTCAAAACCCAGCAGCAATCACAAACCTGGTCGTAAGTTAAGGGTGGCAGGTCATCCCCACAGACTGCTTTTTGCTCTGTGTAGCACTGCTCCTGTATGGCCTTGTCCCTGGCTATGAAGAAGCCAAGCCAGGCGCTGGTGGTGGAGGATGTGTGCTGCCCTGCCAGCAGCAGCCCGATGAGCATCCCGGCAATCTCATCATCCGTCAGCGGGCGGCCGTCCCTAGGTGGAGGGAGTCATCACAGAATCACAGACTGGAGGGGCCTGGAAGGGACCTCTGGAGAGCTCAAAGCTAAAACTTCTCTACATGGCAAGTCTTTAAACTCGTGTCTTACTTGTATGCAGCATCAAGCAGTGTCTGGAGCATGTCATCCTCCTTTTCCTCAGACTCTCGGCGTTTCTGAATGACCTTGTAGAAAATATTCTTTATCTCTCTGTGCGCTCGATCTCGGCGCCTGCCATTCAAACAAGTCCATTAGAACCACCTCACAGAATGGTTTGGTTTGGAAACGAACTTTAAGATGATCCAGTCTAACTATTCTCCAACCCTGCCAAACCTGGTGCTAAACTCCTCAGCGTCACAGCTGTGTCTCTTTGAAACATGTCCAGAAATAGCAGGGAACTCAAACACCTATCTGGGGAGCCTGCTCCAGGCTGTGAGAACCTCTTCAGTCAAGAAATTTCTTCTCATATCCAACCTAAACCTCCTCTGGTGCAACTTGAGGCCATTTCCTCTCACTGTATTGCTTGTTCCCAGGGAGCAGAGCCCAACCCTCACCTGGTTCCAGCCTCCGCTTCAGGACACTGCAGAGAGCAATGAGGTTTGCCCTCAGCCTCCTCTTCTCCACACTGAACACTCCTAGCTCCCTCAGCTGCTCCTTCCCATCCCTGTTCTCCAGACCCTTTCCCAGCTTCCTCGTCCTTGTCTGGACCTGCTCCAGCCCCTCAAAGTCCCCAAAACTGAACCCAAGGCTCAAGGTATGGTCTCTGTAGTGCTGAGTACAGAGGGAAAATCACTTCCTTGATCCTGCTGGCCACTCTATTCCTGATCCAAGCCTGGATGCTGGTAGCCTACTTGGCCACCTGGCACATGCTGGTTCATGCTCAGCTGTTAATCAAGCTAGCAATTTTATGATGAAGTAGTCCCTAAGACACTTCTGAGGATTTCCTCAGAACTCTAGAACAGCATATGAAGAGGAAGGGAAAAAAAACAACACCCAAACAACAAAGGCATTTAGATAAAGCAGTGAAGTTCCTTCATCTGTTAGTTACCTGAAGCTGGGCAAAGGCAGCCAGCCTGGTAGCAGCCAGGCAGCATGAGTGAAGCCCCCGTCCAAGTCAGCGTAGAGCTGAGCCACCTTGGTATTCAGAAGGCTTCTGATTTCCTTCCCATGCAAGCAATGACTTGCTGTCAAAATGATCAACTCTGAAAGGGCTTCAAACAGGTCTGAGAAAAGAGTTGAAATGCACCTTCAATAATGTTTGCCAGGACAGACTTACTCATTTTTATTTGGTAGAAGAGAAAAGTAAGTAACTGGACACAGATGAATGATTTCAAATTAATAGTAGGGTGATCGCCTGATTGTAAATTTCTGTGCCTATCAAGACTCTCATCAAACAATTTGTGAAATCACTGACTTCAAGCACTTTTTTATAAAGTATTTTCTCAGGAATTCTACCAGGACAGGTAGTCTTCCTTCCCAATTGAGCCGTGCAGCACAGGCTCAATCCTTAGCAAGTACATGGAACATAAAATAAAATTTAACCTGGAAATCCAAATCCATGGGGAACCAGTTAGCCTTGCTGCTCACTTTTAATTAATATTGATATTTGACAATACAGAATTTTAACTCTATTAAAGTATATAAGAAGCATTAAATTCTACGCTTCTGAAGTAAATAATCAGTACTCATTGTAAAACATAGCACATGACATGACTATTATACTCTATCTAAAGCAAATGAGAAAGATCTGTGTGTAAATAAATATTTCTGACACAGTGGCAATGTTTATGCCACAATGGACTTGTAACCACAGTGATGGGTTAGGCATAGCAGGCCAGTTGGTAAAGACAGGTGGGAAAGAGAACAATTCCACTTTAGACCATCAACCTAAACATCGTCATCTTCACAGACACAGTTCCTCAGGCTAAGCTCCTGGGCAGGCTCTGGGAAGTCAGTGTCTCCTCCTGGGGACTGAGGTGGTTGCACTGAGCTGACTCGTGCAGAAGGAGCAGGATTCAGTCAGGCAACAGGCACACTCTCTGCCAGCTGCCTCAGAAAGCAAAAATTAAGACAACTTCTTCACTCCTCTCAATGATCTTCTGGAGCAGCTTCATTCTCCAGCAGCCTTAAATTTGATTAAACAAAATCTGCACTTTGCACATTTCTCTCCTAATGCTCTGTACAGTTTGAGCCCTGTCATTTTTCATTTCACACTGCAGCAAATCCTTTACAAAAAACAAACCTTGGCCTTCATTCCTCCCCAGAAAATCTGAGTTAAAAATTCTTTTGGTCCTGCTTACTTTTCTCTCCACTCTCTCCCCACGCTTTGAAATACTCCTTCGTTTCTTCTTCAATCACAGTCACGTGCTGTTTAAACTGGGCAATATTTAACCCACTTTTGAGCATCTTCTTCTGTTCCAAGAACACCTAGAGGAACCAAGACAGAAAAAACATTAATGTGATGATCCTTGCACTGATCAACATCGTTAACAACTTATCATTTGTACTCGAAGAACATACAGAAATCAGGATGGTAGGGCAGATATTCAGATTTAAATAACAGACTATATTCCAGCTTTCATCTTGTTTTTCAAGCAAAAGTTTGGTAGCATCTAAGAAAAGAAAAAGTTTGGTAACATCCAACCTTGTAGATATTTTTTTCCTCTCTTTCAGTGCCAAACCGAGAAAATAATGTCTGTTAAACTTCATCCTTGGAGGCACAAGAAGCATTCAGGGTTGCCATACGGAACACACTTTAGATACGTAATCACAAATGCAATCAGACGTGTTCCTGCAGAGCCTGGATTCAGTCTGTACTCCTCATGGTGTGGCCTCCTTGCTTTCTCTCCCCCAGGGCATGCCTTCTCTCACGGAGTACTGGGAGAAATCTGGTCTAGAGATCCACCTTTCCTTGACAGGGAAAGCCAGGCAGAAGCAGAAAGGAAACTGCTCTCTGGGAAAGTGGGGAGCTTCGCAGCCTTCTCACCTCTTCCTCCTTATCTTTGTACACTCATAGCTAACATGCCTACTGGCAAAAAAAACTTTATTAGATGAGAAAACCGTAGCAGAAATGAAAATTTATCTCTCTTAAGACTCTTTCAGAAGGAAGATCTGAAGTTGAGAGGTAAAAGTAAACTGCAGACAGCAGTATGCTGTGAAGGAAGGAAGGAAAAAGACTCACTGATTTTCACACTGTGTTTGGGATTGTTTGGCAAACAAAACCCAGCATTCAGACTGACAACTGGCTGGGCAGGTAAATAAAGCAACCTACGTATGGTCAGCCTTGATTACCCAGCTGAGATAATGTACCACAACTACGTATCAACACCAAACCTTCTCATGCACAGCCAAGAGCTGAGGGCTGCCCACACAGAATTGAAATCATGCTGCCTTTCTACTCGGATATAAAATACACACCGCGTTGGGGACGTCGTAAGCAACTCCCTTGCCAAACACTGGCGTGGTTAAGCGAGAGTAGACATCCTCTGCATTCAGATCTTCATTTTTACTGTTGAAGAGGAGAGCAGCAGCATCACTGCCCAGTAAGTATGTGAATGTCTTGCCAACCATAGTGAAACTGAACACGGGCCCGTACTAAAAGACAAAAAGACCCCACAGTTTATTTAGAACGAGAAATTATTAAATGTATATCTGTTCGTGTGCAGGCTCCAGTAAATCGCTCTGCTGAGAAGTCTCTAGAGGTTTAATACATGTGTAAACACTTTAAATCCCATTTCAGTTCTGTTCTCAGTGTGCTTGCTAGCGGTATGGAGCACAGCAAACGCAGGCGATCTCGCACATTGTAAACCCAGTCAGTGAAGAAAAATAAATAACAGAGCAATTACACTACAAGAAACAGCAGGGATGTTCCAGCACAAAGTCTCCAGCAGTCTATGAACAACACACAAGTTTTACACAAGATGCCCCTCCTTGGAGGTGTTCAAGGCCAGGTTGGATGAGGCCTTGAGCAAGCTGGGCTAGTGGGAGGTGTTCTTGGCCACGGCGCAGGGTTGGAACTGGATAATCTTCAAGGTCCCCTGCAGCCAAAACTATTCTATGAATCTATGAATCTGTTGCAAGCAAATAAGATTTAAAAGGTCATCTTCAGCATATATCCAACACTAAATTTGGCTTTTGCCAAAATAACCAATGTAAGATTTAAGTGGTAGGTGGTCAAATCCCCATCCCTGGAGCTGTTTCCCAGAGGCAGAGATGCGATGCAGAGGGCTTGGTTTAGCCCCGGCCTTGGTAGAGTCAGAGAATGGTTGGGCTGGCTGAGCTCAAAGGGCTTTGCCAACCAAAACAATTTTATGATTCTCTAGCGTGGAACAGATCAATACATATCATTTCATTGGAATTAAGGCTGTCCTGTCTTAGATCATTTCTTTTGGGCTGCTACTGTACAAAACTAGCCCCTAAAATTCATCAGACTGTCTACAGAGGAGTCAGCTCCATTCCAGCCCTGTCACTGATTACTCAAGGGTCAGGCTAAAACCTCCCAGCGAAGACAAGAAATAATGCGATGGAAATGGCCTTTTGATTAACTTGTGATTCAGCTAGAAGCATGACTCAAAAATACAGATATGGTTTTTAAACCTGAAACAAGAGAGAACTCAGAAGACACTCTAACACCAATGTACACAAAAGAGAGCTGAAGACATCTGAGCCTGCTCTGCAGGCCCCAGTCCAGAACGGGCTGGATAAGGTATTTAACAGCTATATTAAATATTTTTAGCAGGCGCTCATCCAGTGGTACCTTGTCATAAGCATTTTCCAGAAATTCAATGGGACTTTTTCCAAAGGCAACTGCATGTCCAAGGAATGGGATGCTGGATGAAATATAAGGTGGGTATTTCTGAGGGAAAAAAAAAAGGGGACAATAAATAAAGAATAAGAATGTTGGACTTGGTGATATCAAAGATTCAACATTAATGATTCTATGATTCATTTTCTTCAGAGATTAGTAAAATCATATAGTTACACAAAAGCTACACTGCAAAGAGACTTCAGTTTTGTTTAAACTCTTCTGTGAAAAAGCCAATGATTATTTTTAAGTAAGAAAACACATTTAAAGCCACTTTAAAAAGCAGCAATAGTTAAAATAAAATGACGATCATTTAGACTTGCTAACTTGCCTCTGAAAGTAAAGCATAAAGATACTGCAGCTGGAAGGAACGCAGGCAGAAATAGTTAATAGTTCCCCCACAGCATCAACCTCAGTTCAGCAACGGCTTTCTGAGCCTTCTTTTAAGCTGCACTGATGAAACAGCACTGGGCGTGCCCTTGCTTCCAGAAAACCAAAGCACCTCTGGGAGCGCTGGTGGCCAAGCTGCCCTGAGCCAGCCACAGCCAAGGTGGCAATTGGTCTCCTGGGGTGTATCGAGAAGAGCGTGGCTAGCAGGGCGCGGGAGGTGCTCCTGCCCCTCTACTCTTCCCTGGTGAGGGTACTGTGTCCAGTTCTGGGATCCGCAGTTCAAGAGGAACAGGGAACCACTGGAGAGAGCCCAGTAGAGGCCATGAAGGTGCTGAAGGGCCTGGAGCATCTCTGTGATGAAAGGCTGAGAGCCCTGGAGATGATTCATCACAGGGGATCTGATCAATGCTCAGCAAGAGCTAACGGGTGGGGAGCAAGAGGATGGGGCTGGGCTCTTGTCAGCAGTGCGCAGTGACGGCACAAGAGGCAACGGGCACAAATCAGAATCCAGATGGTAACCCAGGAGGTTTCATTTCAACGTAAAGAAAAGAAAATCTTCTGTTTGAAGGTGCGAGAGCCCCAGAGCTGGCTTCCCAGAGGGGCTGTGGAGTCTCCTTCTCTGGAGAGATTCCAAACCCACCTGAACATTGTCATGCGGGCAACCTGTTCTAGGCCAACCTGCTTCAGCTGGTAGGCTGGACTGGATGATTTCCAGAGGTCCTTTCCAACTCCCACTACGCTGGCCCGAGCCAGCGCAACACCCCGCCAGAAAGCGTCCCCGGGAGGGCTGCTGAGCAGGCTGCTCGCTCGGCAGAATCAGCTCCCGCACGCCTGGCGTTTACCGCCCAGTTCTCTACTCCCCAGGACAGGCTGCCAGAGGACACAGCACCATTGCTCGCCCTCCTCCGCTCCGTCCATCCGCACTCTGACACCAAGACCCTCGACCCCTCTCTATCTCCCCCGCGCTCTTTCCGTGGTGACCGCCCGTCCGTGGGGATCCCCAGCCCCACCTCATCGCCTCTCCCTGGCCCCACCGCCGGCGGACTGAGGCCACGCACGTCCCCCAGTGCCTACCCTCCGATCAGACCCGACGTGTCGTCGGTAGCCCAGCTGGAACAGGTAACCGAGGCTCAGCGCGAAGGCGGAGGCAGCCAGCAGCAGGGAGATGGGATTTCCAACGGCCACCCGCTCCAGCAAGGACCCGCCGACCTCCATAAGGCTCAGCATCCCCCCAGCACCCGGCGCAGACCCGTCGGCGGGTCTTACCGAGCCGCACAGCGCCGCGGGGCAGGGTCTACAGCCGCCCCGCCCCGCCCCGCTGCGCTGGGCCGATCTCTGCCCATCTGACGACTGCCGCCGCTACAGCCAACCGGCGCCCGCCCTGCGCGGGGTGACGGCGTCTGCCGGGCTGCGGCCGGCGCCATTGGGCGGGCGGGAGGCGGGGCGCCGGCCCGGGGCGGTGCTCGGCATCTGGCGCGGCCGGGAGGGGCGGCGGCGGCGGCGGCGGCGGCGGCGAGCGAGGGCCGCGGAGCCTGTGGGCGTGGGTTCGGTCTCCGGCAGGGGGTAGTTGGCTGAGCGGTGAGTGAAACAAGGGCAGGGATTGTCCCCATTCGCTCAGCACTGGAGGGGCCACACCTCGACTCCTGGGTTCAGTTTTGGCCCCTCGCTCCACGAAAACTATTGAGGGTCTGCAGTGGGTCCAGAGCAGGGCAACACTGCTGGGGAAAGGTCAAAGGTCCTAGAGCAGACCTGGGGAGTAGCAGCTGAGGGCCCTGGGGTTGTTTCGTGTGGAGGAGGCTGAGGAGAGAGTTCACTGCTCTCTGCAGCTCCCTGAGAGGAGGCTGCAGCCAGCTGGGGTTGGGCTGCCAGGTAACAAGTGATAGGATGAGAGGAAATGGCCTCAAGTTGCACCAGAAGTTTAGATTGGACATGAGAAGAAACTTCTTGACTGAAAGGGCTCTCAGAGCCTGGCACAGGCTGTCCAGGGAGGTGGCTGAATGCCCATGCCTGGAGGCATTTCCCAGAGGCAGAGCTGTGGTGCTGAGGGGCATGGCTCAGCCCCAGCCTTGGTAAAGATAGAGAATGGTTGGGCTGAGTCATCTTAAAGGCCTTTTCCAACCCATACCACTCCATGATTCTGTGAAGACCAAGGAATGTGACTTGCTGCAAACAGTTTTTTAATAAATAAGAATGCAGCAGCAATAACTACACAGCGATAAGGCATATGACTAGTAGTATTGCTAACTATGCAGCTGACAGACATTTTAACCTTCTTGCTCTAGGTTTCCTAACAAAGTGCTGTGTAGAGAAAGGCAACAGTGCAATTCTGACACCGGTGCCAGGTGATGGCAAGGATGCGTGATGACGAACCTGACTGTTGCAGCCTGGCTGTCAGGCTCCTGACCTGAGGCACAGTGTGCTGCTCTGTGCTCCGAGAGGCCACTTTTGTCACCGGAGCTTTTGGCACGCTCAGGTCGCAGAGTTTGGCCAGAGCAGATGTGGCAGGTTTGTCATATTTGGTTTTGTTTCCAAGCGCTGAGGAGCCTGTGGCTGGCCTCTGGGTGCCTGCCTGGGCAAGCAGCAGGGAGCTTCTCTTAGGCCTTTCAAGTCCTGATGCTTGCAGAGGAGGAGAAGCTCAGGGTGTGAGGGAATGAAAACTGGAGGGGGTCTTCAGGTGCGGGGAGTGGCCTCTGCCCTGGCAAGGCTGCTCAGCAGTGTTGCTGCAGCTGAGCACTCCCTCAGGGAACTTTTTCTTTTGGAGACATCACTGTGGCCCTGTTAGTAGGTGAGTAGCAAGAACTCAAAGCTGTCTGGGCCTCACTGCTGTGGGGGCCAAAGCACTTCAGATCTTCAGCTGTGTGTGCTGCTTTCTGCTGAGGGCTGTGCTTTGGAAGAGAGGTAGCTGTGTGAGCAGCCTCTGCCACAGTGGAGTTTGTATTTGTGCAGCCATGCCTCTAGTTCTGGTTTATGAAATGATGGCAGTGGAGACAGAAAGCCAGCAGTGCCAGGGGAGTTCAGCATGTGCTGGGCTGTGCTTGCTGCCAAAGGCTTTTGTGTGCATCTGTGTTTGGGTGGTTTTGACGTTGTTTTACTTCTGGGGCATATTTACTGTACCTTCCTTTCTGCTTTCCACCTGAAGAGCTGCAGAGCTGCTGCTCCTCATTTGCAGCACTCTTAGAGGACAGGTAACTGGATTTCATTGCTGTTCAAATGGCCTGCTGTAGCTGCAGGAAGCTGTGGCCTCCTGCTGCCTGCTTATCCATGTGGCACCTCAGAGCAAGTGAGATTTGTTCCCTGTTTGTCATTTTGCTCTCTATAGTTTTACACTTCGCTTTCCGCTCCGCTGGCCCCGCCAGCCAGGTGTGCAGCAGCAGCAGCAGCAGCAGCAGTGGGCGCTGCGCGCATGCGTTGGGTCGCTGTGCGGGGGGCGGAGCTGGCGCATGCGTCCTGCTCTGCCGCCTCGTTACGCATGCGGGGCCGGGGCCGTGCTGAGAGGCCTGCGGGGGGAAGGCGGCGGCGGCAGCGGCGTGGAGCGGCAGCGGGGCCGGGCCGGGCCGGGCCGAGGAGGGCTTTGCAGTGCCGGTGAGTGTCCGTAGCAGTGCCGCAGGGATTGTCCTTAGTGCGTGGTGAGTTTTCTGTGTCGCTCTGAGCGGGGCCCGGCGGAGCTGCTTCCCAGGCCGCTCAGCGTTGCCGCCCCTCGGGAGGGGCTGTGCGGGCCCCTGGAGTGGGTCTGGCAGCGTCCCGAGGGCTGCGGGGCGCATGGAGGCGCCTGTAAGCCTCTGGGTGTCCCCTGTGGGCTCCGATGGTCCCAGAGGAGCTGGGCAGGGTCTCTGGAGCTGTGTGGCCTCGGTGGGCGCCGCAGGATTCGGGCGGGATCTGAGTGGCTCTCGGTGAGCTCTTTAGGGGTCTCTGTGGGGTCCCCACAGTCCGTGGGCTCTGCTGGGCAGTCTCGGGGCTTGGGGAGCTGAGGATTTGGGGCTGTGCCCCTCTGGTGTTCAGTGTCCAAGCCTGGACCTGCCAGCCACTGCCCTGCCGGCCCCTGCAGGTGATCCGGGGGCATCTGAAGGGGTTTTGGGAGCGACAAGGGGGTCTGGGGGCTATCGAAAGGCCTTTTGGGGGCATCTGAAGGGGTCTGGGGGCATCAGAATGGGGTTTGTGGGTACCCAAGGGGGCTGTGAGGCCTCTCAGTCTTCCCCTGGGGGCTCCTGGGGGTGTCTGGAGGATCCCAGAGGAGCTGGGGATGCTCTCAGTGAGGTTTGGGGCTCTCTGCGAAGCCCTCACAGTATCTGGGCTCGTCTGTGGAGCTGTGAGGTGTCGAGTTTGGGGTGCCCCAGGGTTTGGGGAGGTCTTGCTCTGTGTTTCAGTGTCCCCTGAGGGCCTGGGACCTGCAGCCATGCCCCCTGCGGGGTGTCAGGGCAGTCTGGGGGTGTGCAGAGGCCTTTGGGGGTGACACAGAGGATCTGGGTGCTTGTGTAGGGAGTCTGAGAGCATCTGGAGGGGTTCTGGGCTCCCCAGAAAGGGTCTGTAAGCCTGTGCAGGGGTCTGTGTACATGTGAGGTGAGTGTGGGGGTATCCAAGTGGGATCTGAGGGCATCTAAAGGGTTCTGGGGTCATACAGAGGTGTCTGGGGGTCTCTGGGGGAAGCCCTTTGGTGCTCCAAGGGTACCTCTGCAGGGTCCTGAAGGAGTTGAGAGGGACCTGGCAAGGTGCTGCTTGCTGCCAGGTGCTGCTGAGGGGCTTGAGTGGCGTCTGAAGGGGCTTTGGAGGCAGCTAAAGGCCATCTGGGGGCTCCTAAAGGGGTTTTAAGGGCATCAAAGGGGATCTGGGGGCATCTAAAATGGGTCTGGGAGTGTCAAGAGGTCTTTGGGGACATGTAAAGTGGTCTGGGGGCATCTAAAGCGGTGGGGCTGGATCTAAAGTGGGTCTGGAGGCATCTAAGGGAGATCTGTGAGTGTCTAGAGGGGTTCTGGGGGTCTCTAAAGGGGTCTGGGGCTGTGCTAGAGGCTTCTGGGCTTATCTGCAGTGAGCCTGGGGGCCCTCAAAAGGGTCTGGGGACAGGTAAAATGGGCCTGGGGTGATGCAGCAGGGTTCAGGGGCATCAGAAGGGGCATTGTGGGCATCTAAGTTGGCCTGGGGTCCTCTGGAGGTTGCCTCCCTCTTTCTGTCTCTGTTGTTTGTGCCTGGGTGAGAGTTCTCTGCTGTGTTTGTTCTCTCTTTTTGCAGGGAGCTGAACTGCTTTGCCCCAGCCCAGCTGCAGATCTGCACTCAGCCTCAGCCCCAAGCCCTGGCAGGGTGGGATGCTTTGGTACCAGGCCGTGGAGCTGTTTGGAATGCAATTGCTGCTTGCAGCTGGTTCAGAAATGGATTTCCTGTGGCTGTGGGGGCAGAAATGTCCCTGTGGTGAGTTGGTGCCAAGTGCCAGCCTTGCTTAAAGCCTTCTCTTAGGCCTTTCAGTGTGCTGATGGTTGCAGAGGAGAAGCTCAGGGTGTGAGGGAGTGAAAACTGAAGGGGGTGTTCAGGTGTGGGGAGAGGCCTCTGCCCTGGAGAGGCTGCTGGGCAGTGCTGCTGCAGCTAAGGTCTCCCTCGGGGAGCTGTTCCCCTCAGGGGCACTCTGGGGGCACTGTGCAGGAGGTGGCAGCCAGAAGGCAGAGCTGCCTGGGCCTCGTTGCTGTGCTGGCCAAAGCAGGTCACTTGTGCAGCTGTGCCACTTGCTGCTCGGGGCTGTGCTTGGGCAGAGAGGCAGCTGTGCCAGCAGCCTGTGCCGCAGTGCAGTTGGTGCTGGTGCAGTGGAGCCTTTGCTGCTTGGCTCTGGGCTGATGGCAGTGGAGCCCCAGAGGCAGCGGTGCCAGGGCAGCTGAGCAGGGGCTGGGCTAGGGGCCGAGGCTGTGCTGCCTGCAGAGGCTTTTGTGTGCCTGTGTTGGGGTGGATTTAACATCCTTTTACTGCTGGGATGTGCTCCTGCTGCTGCCTTTCTGCTGCCCGGCTGGGAGGGGTCCAGAGGGACTGGGAGACACCAGGAGGGGTTGGGAGGAGACTGGGAGGACATTGGGATGGAGTGGGAAGGGATGCATGAGGGACTGGGAGTGAATGTGAGTGACTGGGAGGGGAATGGGTAGGGCTGAAGGGGGTTGGGAGGAAATGGGAGAGGACAGGAAGGGACTGGGACTAAGAGAGACTGGGATGGACTGGGGAGGGGCTGGGAGGGGAATGGGATGGAGGAGGAAAGGACAGGAATGGGAATGAAGGCAATTGGGAGGGAACTGGGAGAGGACAGGGCCAGACTGGGAGGGATTGGGATGGATTTAGTGGAAGTGGGAGAGACTGGGATTGGGAGGAGACTGGGAGGGCATTGGGATTGAGTGGGAGGAGTGGGATGGACTGGGAAGGGCCTGTGAGGGGATTTGGAGGGACTGATGGGAACTGGAAGGGGACTGGGAAGGACTGAGAGAGACTGGGCTGGACTGAGAGGGGACTGGACTGGCAATGGGAGGGAGTGGGAAGGCATCTGGAAGGGATCAGAAGGAATTGGAAGAGACTGAGAGGGAATTTGGCATGGGAGGGTATTGGGAAAGGCTCTGGGGGGATTGCAAGAGACTGGGATGGACTGGGAAGGAGTGGGATGGACTGGAATGGGACTGAGAGGTGTCAGGGAAGGGAATGGGACTGGGAGGTCCTGGGATGGGACAGGAAGGGGAATGGGAGGGACTGATGGGAACAGGGAGAGGAATGGGATGGACTTGGAGGGACTGGGAAAGGACTTGGAGAGGCTGAGACTGAGCCAGGCTGGGAGGGGTTTGGGAGGCACTGAGAAGAACTGGGAGGGAGTGGGAAGCCTGCAGAGGGACTGGGAGAGAGTGATAGGGGATTGGGAGTTCCTGGAGGGGACTGGAAGGGGAATGGGATATACTGGGAGGTAGAGGAATGGACTGGGAGGGAGCTGGGTGGGACTGATGGGGACTGGGATGAAATGGGTGGGGACTGGGATGGACTGGAAGGGATTGGGAGAGAGTGAGAGGGGGTGTGGAATGAGTTTGGAGAGACTGGGAGGGACTGGAAGGGATTGGGAGAGTGGGAGGGGATGTGGAATGAGTTTGGAGAGACTGGGAGGGACTGGAAGGGATTGGGAGAGAGTGAGAGGGGATGTGGAATGAATTTGGAGAGACTGGGAGGGACTGGAAGGGATTGGGAGAGAGTGGGAGGGGATGTGGAATGAGTTTGGAGAGACTGGGAGGGACTGGAAGGGATTGGGAGAGAGTGGGAGGGGATGTGGAATGAGTTTGGAGAGACTGGGAGGGACTGGAAGGGATTGGGAGAGAGTGGGAGGAATTCAGAGAGACTGGGAGGGACTGGGGTGGAGTGGGAAGGAATAAATGAGTGACTGGGAGGGATTGGGAGAGACTGGGAGGGGATTGCGAGGGACTACTTGGAACTGGAAGAGGAATGGGATGGTCTGGGAGGGACTTGGAGAGACTAAGCCAGACTGGGAGGGGTTTGGGAGACACTGAGAAGGACTAGGAGGGGACCAGGCTAGACTGGGGGGGGATTCAGAGGAACTGGGAGGGATTGGGAGGAGACTGGGAGGGAGTGGGATGGAGTGGGAAGGGATTGATGAGGGACTGGGAGTGATTGTGAGTGACTGGGAGAGCCATGGAGAGGAACAGGAGGGGCAGATGGGGAGTGGGATGGGATTGGGAGGGACTGGCGAGGAGTGGGAGGAGACTGAGAGGTAGTGGGAGGGAAGTGGGAAAGGATGAGGGACTGGGAGGCAGTGGGAAGGCACTGGGAGGGGATTTGGAGGGACTGGGAGAGAGTGATGGGGATTGGGAGCTGATGGAGGGGACTGGAAGGGGACTGGGGTATACTGGGAGCCAGTAGGATAGACTGGGAAGGATTGGGAGAGGACTGGGTGGGAGTGATAGAGAACTGGGAAAGGACTGGGAGAGACTGGGAGGGGACTGGGATGGACCTGGCAAGAACTGGATTAGGACTGTGAGAGAACTGGGATGGGCCTGGAAGGGACTGGGAAGGACTGGGAATGTGAAAGTACTGGGAAAGGAGTGGAATGGGATTGTGAGGGACTGGGAGGGAGTGGGTGGGATTCAGAGGAACTGGGAGAGAGTTGGATGGACTGGGAAGGGATCTGGGAGAGACTCGAGGGGACTGGGATGGACTGGGAAGGGGACTGAGGTGGCATGGAGGGGTATGGGACTGGGAGGTACTGCGAAGGGACTGAGAGGGCAATGGGATGGACTGGGAGGAACTGGTGTGGAACTGGGAAGGGGGGGGAAGGCCAGAGAGAGAATGGGAGGGGAATGGGTTGGACCTGGTTAAAGACTGGATTGGGACTGGGAGAGGACTGGGAGGGTATTAGGAGAGGCCTGGAAGGGTCTGAGAAGGACTGGGATGTACTGGGAAAGGCCTGGAATGGGATTGTGAGACTGGGATGGAACTGGGGGGGGATTGGGAGGGAGTGAGTGGGATTCAGAGGAACTGGGAGAGTCTGGGATGGACTGAGAGTGGGCTGGGCTGGGAAGGGATCTGGGAAGGAGTGAGGGGACTGGGAGGGATTGGGAAGAGGACAGAGAGCTGTCAGGGAGGGGAATGGGACTGGGAGGTACTGGGATGGGACAGGGAGGGGAATGGGAGGGACTGATGGGAAGTGGGAGAGGAATGAGATGGCCTGGGAGGGGATCTGGAATGGATTGTGAGAGAGTGGGGGGGGACTGGGAAGAGATTGGGATAGACTGGTTGCTAGGGGGATGGACTGGGAAGGATTGGGAGGGGGCTGGGTGGGAGTGATAGAGGATTGGAAGGAAATGGGAGAGGACTGGAATGGGACTGGGAAGGGACCGGGATGGACCTGGTAAGGACTGGATTTGGACTGGGAGGTACTGGGAGAGGACTGTGAGGGAACTGGGATAGGCCTGGAAGGGACTGAGGAGGACTGAGAGGTGGCAGGGAGGGGACTGGGCCAGGGAGAGGATTGGGGGGAATGGGAAGGGTTTTGGAATGGATTGGGACTGGGAGGGGACTGGGCCAGAGTGGGAGGGGAGTGGAAAGGTAGTGGGAGGGTGTGAAAGGTAGTTGGAGGGCACTGGAAGGGACTAGGAGGGGATTGGGATGGACTGGGAAGGGACTGGTGAGGATTGGATTGGGAGAGGCCTGGAGGGTACTGAGAAGAACTGGGAGGGGACTGGGATGTACTGGGAAAGGAGTGGGATGGGATTGAAAGAGACTGGGGTGGGACTGGGAGGGGGTTGTAGGGAGTGGGTGGGATTCAGAGGAACTGGGAAGGACCGGGAGGAGACTGGGAGTGGGATGGACTGGGAATAGACCTGGGAAGGAGAGGGTGGAACTGGGAGGGGACTGTGAGGGACTGGATGGGACTGGGAAGGGGCCTGAGAGGTGGCAGGGAGGGAAGTGGGACTGGGAGGTACTGGGATGGGATAGGGAGGAGATTGTGAGGGACTCATGGGAACTTGTGGAGAAATGGGAGGGAATGGGAAAGGACTGGAAGGGGACTGGGATATACAGGGAGACTGTGGGATGGACTGGGAAGGATTGGGAGAGGGCTGGGTGGGACTGATAGGGGCTTGGGAGGGACTGGGAGAGACTGGGATGGACTTGATGACGACTGGACTGAGACTGGGAGGGACTAGGAGATGACTGTGAGGGAACTGAGAAAGATCTGGAAGGGACTGAAAAGGACAGGGAGGGGAGTGGGATGTCCTGGGAAAGGAGTGGAATTGGATTGTGAGAGACTGGGCTGGGACTGGGAGGGGACTGAGAGAGAGTGGGTGGGACTGGGAACAACTGAGCTGAACTGGGAGGGGACTGGGAAGGGGCCTGAGAGGTGCCAGGGAGGGGAATGGGACTGGGAGGTAGTGGGATGGGGCAGGGAGGGGAATGGGAGAGACTGATGGGAAGTTAGAAAGGAATGGGCTGGACTTGGAGGGAGTGGGAGGGGATTGGGAGGGAATGTGATGGGGTCTGGAATGGATTATGAGTGACTGGGAGGGCACTGAGCCAGAGTGGGAGGGGATTGGAAGGGATTGGGATGTACTGGGAGCTAGTGGGATGGACTGGGAAGGATTGGGTGAGGCTGGGTGGGACTGGGAGTGGATTGAGAGGAACTGGGAGAGGTTGGGAGGGACTGGAGTTGGACTGAGACTGGGAGGGGACTGAGGTGGACCTGCTAAGGACTGGATTAGGACTGGGAGAAAAATGACAGAGGAGTGGAAGGGACAGAGAAGGTCTGGGAGGGGAGTGGGATGTACTGGGAAATGACTGGAGTGGGATTATGAGAGACTGGGATGGGACTGGGAAGGAGACTGAGAGGTGGCAGTGAGGAGAATGGGTCTGGGAGGGACAGGGATGGTAATGGGAGGAAGTGGTGGGAACTGGGGGAGGAATGGGATGCACTGGGCTGGAGTAGGAGGGCATTGGGAGGGAATGGGAAGGAATCTGGAATAGATTGTGAGTGACTGGGGGGGACTGAGCCAGAGTGGGAGTGGACAGGGAAGATACTGGGAGGGGAATGGGAAGGCAGTGTGAGGGTGTGAAAGGTAGTTGGGGTGGCCTGGAAGGCCCTGGGAGAGTATTGAGAGGGAGTGTGAGGGGACTGGAAGGAGACTGGGATATACTGGGAGCTAGCTGGATGGAGTGGGAAGGATTGGGTGGGGCTGTGTGGGACTGATAGGGGATTGGGAGGAGATTGGAAAGGACTGGGAGGGGAGTGGGATGTGTTGGGAAAGGACTGGAATGGGATTGTGAGAGACTGGGAGGGGACCAGGAGGGATTGTGTAGGACTGGAGTGGGATTGTGAGAGACTGGGAGGGACTGGGAGAGGATTGGAGAGAGTGGGTGGAATTGAGAGGAACGGGGAAGGACCGGGAGGAGCCTGAGAGGGCATTGGAATGGACTGGGAGGGAGTGGGATGGTGTGGGAAGGGATCTGAAGGGACCTGGGAAGGAGCAGAAGTGGGAGGGGACTGTGGGGGATTGGGTGGGACTGGGAAGGGGCCTGAGAGGTGGCAGGGAAAGGAATGGGAGGGACTGATGGGAAGAAGAAGAAGAAGAAGGAGGTAGAGTGGGAGGGGATTGGAAAGGAATGGGAAGAGATCTGGAATGGATTGTGAGTGCCTGGGAGGGGACTGGGAAGAGACTGGCAGGGGAGTGGAAAGGTAGTGTGAGGATGTGAAAGGTAGTTGGGGTGGCCTGGAAGGGACTGGGAAGGCATTGGGAGGGAGTGGGTAGGATTCAGAGGAACCGGGAGAGACTAGGAAAGACTGAGAGGAGACCAGGAGGGCATTGGGATGGACTGGGAAGGGATCTGGGAAAAAGTGAGTGGAACTGTGAGGGGACTGGGGGGGATTGGGTGGGACTGGGAGGTGCTGGGATGGGACAGGGAGGGGAATGGGAGAGACTGCTGGGAAGTGGGAGAGGAATGAGATGGAGTCGGAGGGAGTGGAAGGAGATTGGGAGGGAAGGGAAAGGGATCTGGAATGAATTGTGAGTGACTGGAAGGGGACTGGGGACTGGGAGGGGATTAGGAGGGAGTGGGAGGTGACTGGAAGGGGACTGGGATGTACTGGGAGCGAGTGGGATGGACTGGGAAGGATTGGAAGGGGGCTGGGTGAGACTGGGAGGGGATTGAGAGGAAATGGGATCAAACTGGGAGGGACAGAGAGAGACTGGGAGGGGATTGGGAGGGAAGGGGAAGGGATGGGGAGGGGAGTGGGAAGGGGCTGGTAAGGACTGGATTTGGATTGGGAGAGGCCTGGAAAGGACTGAGGAGGACTGGAAGGAGATCAGGAGGGATTGGGTAGGACTGGAATGTGATTGTGAGAGACTGGGAGGGAGTGGGATGGACTGGGAAGGGATCTGGGAAGGAGTGACTGGGTCTGGGAGGGATTGGGTGAGACTGGGAAGGGGCCTGAGAGGTGTGAGGGAGAGGAATGGGCCTGGGAGGCCCTGGGATGGGACAGGGAGGGGAATGGGAGGGACTGATGGAAGTGGGATGGGATTAGGAGGGACTGGTGAGGCGTGGGAGGAGACTTGGAGGGACTGAGAGGTAGTGGGAGGGAAGTGGGAAAGGATGAGGGATGGAGTGGAGGGACTGGGAAGGACTGGGATGGCCTGGGAGGGGATGTGGAGGGCCTGGGAGAGAGGGATAGGGGCTCGGGAGTTAGTGGAGGGGACTGGAATATAGTGGGAGATAGTGGGATGGAGTGGGAGAGATTTGGAATGGATCTGGAATGGATTGTGAGTGAGTGGAATGGCAATGGAAAGGGACTAGGAGGGAGTGGGAGGGAACTGGGATGGAGCTGGAAAGGACTGGATTGGGACTGGGAGAGGACTGAAAAGGACTGGGAGGGCTGTGGGATGTAGTGGGAAAGGAGTGTAATGGGATAGTGAGGGACTGGGAAGGGATTGGGAGTGAGTGGGTGGGATTCAGAGGAATGGGGATGGAGTGGGAGGGAGTAGGATGGGCTGGGAAGGGATCTGGGAAGGATTGAGCTGAATTGGAAGAGGACTGGGAAGGGGCCTGAGAGGTGTCAGGGAGGGGAATTGAATGTGACTGTGTGGGGATTGGGAGAGACTGGGATAGACTGGGAGGGATTGGGAGGAGACTGGGAGGGCATTGGGACAGACTGGGAGGGAATGGGATGGAGTAGGAAGGGATCAGGGATGGAGTGGAGGGGATGTGGAGGGAGAGAGGGATAGGGGCTTGGGAGTTAGTGGAGGGGACTGGGATATACTGGAAGATGGTGGAATTGAGTGGGAGAGGATTGGGAGGGAATGGAGAGGGATCTGGAATGGATTGTGAGTGACTGGGAGAGGACTGGAATGGCACTAGGGACTGGGAGAGACTGGTAGGGGACTGGGATGGAGCTGGAAAGGACTGGATTGGGACTGGGAGGGAAATGGGAGAGGATTGGAAGGGACAGGGAGGGGAGTGGGATGTACTGGGAAAGGAGAGGAATGGGATTGTGAGTGACTGGGAGGGGACAGGGGACTGGGAGGGACTTGGGAGGTGACTGTAAGGGGACTGGGATGTACTGGGAGCTAGTGGGATGGACTGGGAAGGATTGGGTGAGGCCGGGTGGGACTGGGAGTGGATTGAGAGGAAATGGGAGAGGACTGGGACTGGAATGGGACTGGGATGGACCTGGGAAGTACTGGATTAGGACTCGGGGTGCAGTGGGAGAGGACTGGAAGGGACAGAGAAGGACTGGGAGGGGAGTGGGATGTACTGGGAAAGGAGTGGAATTGGATTATGAGAGACTGGGATGGGACTGGGAGGGGAGTGAGAGAGAGTGGTTGGGACTGGGAAGGAGACTGAGAGGTGACAGAGAGGGGAATGGGACAGGGAGGGACAGGGAGGGTAATGGGAGGGACTGTTGGGAACTGGGAGAGGAATGGGATGCACTGGGCTGGAGTAGGAGGGCATTGGGAGGAAATGGGAAGGGATCTGGAATGGATTGTGAGTGACTGGAGGGGACTGGGCCAGAGTGGGAGCAGACTGGGAGGGGAATGGGAAGGTAGTTGGAGGGACCTGGAAGGGACTTGGAGGGGACTGAGAGGGAGTGGGAGGTGACTGGAAGGAGACTGGGATATTCTGGGAGCTAGTGGGATGGACTGGGAAGGATTGGGAGGAAGCTGGGTGGGAGTGATAGAGGACTGGGAGGAAATGGGAGGGGCCTGGAGTTGGACTGGGAAGGGACCGGGAGGGACTGAGAGAGACTGGGAGGGGACTGGGATGGACCTGTAAGGACTGGATTGGGACTGGGAGAGGAGTGCGAGGGAACTGGGAGAGGCCTGGAAGGGGCTGGGGAGGACTGGGAGTGGGAAGGAGTGGGATGGACTGGGGAGGGATCTATGAATGACTGAAGTGACTGGGAAGGATTGGGTGAGGCTGGGAAGGTGCCTGAGAGGTGGCAGGGAGGGGAATGGGACTGGGAGGTCCTAGAATGGGACTGGGAAGAGAATGGGAGGGATTGATGGAAGTGGGATGGGATTGGGAGAGAATGGGAAGGGATCTGGAATGGTTTGTGAGTGGGAGGGGACTGGGAGGCAATCGGAGAGGAGTGGGAGTGAGATGTAGTGGGAAAGGAGTGGAATGAGGTTGTGAGAGACAGGGATGGGACTGGGAGGGATTTGGGAGGGAGTGGGTGGGATTCAGAGGAACTGTAGGAGACTGGGAAGGACTGGGAGGGCATTGGGATGGAGTGGCAGGGAGTGGGATGGACTGGGAAGGATTAAGCGGAACTGGGGAGGGGACTGGGAGGGATTGGGTGGGACTGGGCAGGGGCCTGAGAGGTGTCAGGGAGGGGAATGGGCCTGGGAGGTGCTGGGATGGGACAGGGAGGGGAATGGGATTGACTGAGATGGAGTGGGAGGGGACTTGGAGGGAATGGGAAGGGATCTGGAATGGATTGTGGGTGACTGGGAGGGGACTGGGCTGGACTGGGAGGGGACTTAGAAGGGACTGGGAAGGGAATGAAAAGGAACTGGGAGGGTCTGAAAGGTAGTTGGAAGGGACTGGAAGGGACAGAGAGAGACTGAAAGGAGAGTGGGATGGACCTGGTAAGGACTGGATTGGGACTGGGTGAGGACTGGGTTGTACTGGGAAAGGACTGGAATGGGAGGACTTGGAAGGGGCCTGGATGGGAACTGAAAGTGCTCCTAGGAAGAACTGGGACAGACTGGGAGGGACTGGGAGGTGGTCTGGAAGAGACTGGAGCAGGATTGGGCAGGGACTGGGATGGGATTAGAGAGGGGCTGGGAGAGGTCTGGGAGGGAACTGGAAGGCACTGCAGAGGAATTGGGAGGGACTGGGAGGGGGCTTGATGGGACTGGGAATCTTACCTGGAGGCGCTGGGAGCTGCTCTGGGGGCGCTGGGAGCCTCCTCTGTGCCCCTGCCGCCGTTTGGTCTCCCTCCCCCCTCCCTCCCTCCCTCCCGGCGCTGACAGAGCAGGAGGGCCAGAGCCACGCTCTGATTGGCCAGTGGGGCTCAGGCAGCAGCGCTCCCATTGGCTGCGCTGGGCCAGCCCCCCAGTTTGGGAACAGTGCATCCCAGTTCAGGACCAGTCCCCCCCAGTTTAGGAACAGTGCGTCCCAGTTCGGGACCAGCCCCCCCAGTTTGGGAACAGTGCGTCCCAGTTCGGGACCAGCCCCCCCAGTTTGGGAACAGTGCGTCCCAGTTCGGGCCCAGCCCCTCCCAGTTTGGGAACAGTGTGTCCCAGTTTGGGACCCGCCCCCCCAGTTTTGTTCCAGTGCATCCCTAGTTTGGGACCAGTCCCCCCACCTTGGGAACAGTGTGTCCCAGTTCGGGACCAGTCCCCCCCAGTTTGGGAACAGTGCGTCCCAGTTCGGGACCAGTCCCCCCTAGTTTTGTTCCAGTGCGTCCCAGTTTTGTTCCAGTGCGTCCCAGTTTGGGACCAGTCCCTCCCAGTTTGGGACCAGTCCCTCCCAGTTTGGGAACAGTGCATCCCAGTTCAGGACCAGTCCCCCCCAGTTTGGGAACAGTGCATCCCAGTTCGGGACCAGTCCCCCCAGTTTGGGAGCAGTGTGTCCCAGTTCGGGACCAGTCCCCCCTAGTTTTGTTCCAGTGTGTCCCAGTTTGGGACCAGTCCCCCCAGTTTGGGACCAGTCCCCCCAGTTTGGGAACAGTGCGTCCCAGTTCGGGCCCAGCCCCTCCCAGTTTGGGAACAGTGTGTCCCAGTTCGGGACCAGCCCCCCCCCAGTTTTGTTCCAGTGTGCCCCAGTTTGGGACCAGACCCCCCCAGTCTGCGACCACTCCCCTGCAGTTTGGGTTGAGTGTGTCCCTGTTTGGGCCCAGTTTGCCCCAGTTGGGGTCCAGTTCCCTCCCAGTCCCTTCCATTCCCCTCCCACTTCTGTTCCAGTCCCTCCCACTCCCCATCCAGTTCTTCCCAGTCCCCTCCAGTCCCTCCCAGTCTTTGCCAGTTCCCTCCCACACCCTCCCAGTTTCCTCGCAGTTCCTGCCCAGTCCATCCCAGTGCTTCCCAATTCCATCCAGTACCTCCAACACACCTTCATGTCCCCTCCCAGTCTGTCCCAGTCCCTACCACTTCTGTTCCAGTCCCCAGCCCTCCCCTCCCAGTCCCTCCAAATCCCTTTCCAGTACCTCCCAGTTCCCTCCCAACTCGCTCCCAGTCCCTAACAGTTCTCTCCTACTCCCTCCCAATGCCTCCCACTTCCTTCCCAGTCCCCCACCCAGTCCCCTCCCATTTCCATCCCACAACTTCCCAGGCCCTCCAAATTCTATCCCAATCCTTCTCATTTCCCTCCCAGCCCCTCCCAGGGAGCCTGACTGGGAGGAACTGGGAGGGACTGGGATGGAAGTGGGTGTGACAGGCAGGGATGGGGCACAGGGTGCAGACTGTGAGGGATTGTCAGGGACTGGGAGGGAACTGGTTGTGACTGTGTGGGGATTGGGAGAGACTGGGAGGGATTGGGAGGAGGCTGGGAGGGCATTGGGACGGACTGGGAGGGAATGGGATGGAGCGGGAAGGGATCAGGGATGGAGTGGAGGGATTGGGAGGGACTGGGATGGCCTGGGAGGGGATGTGGAGGGAGAGAGGGATAGGGGCTTGGGAGTTAGTGGAGGGGACTGGGATATACTGGGAGGTAGTGGAATAGATTGGGAATGGATTGGGAGGGAATGGAGAGGGATCTGGAATGGATTGTGAGTGACTGGGAGAGGACTGGGGACAGGGAGGGGATTAGTAGGGAGTGGGAGGTGACTGGTAGCACTAGGGACTGGGAGAGACTGAGAGGGGACTTGGATGGACCTGGAAAGGACTGGATTGGGACTGGGAGGGAAATGGGAGTGGATTGGAAGGGACTGAAAAGGACTGGGTGTGGAGTGGGATGTACTGGGAAAGGAGTGGAATGGGATTGTGAGAGAGTGGGATGGGACTGGGAGGGAGTGGGTGGGATTCAGAGGCACGGGGAAGGAGTGGGATGAGTGAGATGGACTGGGAAGGGATCTGGGAAGGAGTGAGCTGAACTGGGAGAGGACTGGGAAGGGGCCTGAGAGGTGTCAGGGAGGGGAATGGGACTGGGAGTTGCTGGGATGGGACAGGGAGGGGAATGGGAGGGACTGCTGGGAAGTGGGAGAGGAATGAGATGGAATGGGAGGGAGTGGAAGGGGATTGGGAGGGAAGGGAAAGGGATCTGGAATGAATTGTGAGTGACTGGGAGGGGACTGGGGACTGGGAGGGGATTAGGAGGGAGTGGGAGGTGACTGGAAGGGGACTGGGATATTGTGGGAGTTAGTGGGATGGACTGGGAAGGATTGGGATGGGGCTGGGTGGGAGTGATAGAGGACTGGGACGGGACTGGAGTTGGACTGGGACGGGACCGGAGGGACTGAGAGAGACTGGGAGGGGACTGAGATGGATCTGATAAGGACTGGATTGGGACTGGGAGAGGACTGTGAGGGAACTGGGAGAGGCCAGGAAGCGACTGGGAGGGGGAGTGGGAGGGATTGAGAGGAACTGGGAAGGACTTGGAGGAGACTGGGAGGGCACTGGGATGGAGTGGGAGTGGGATGGAGTGGGAAGGGGCCTGAGAGGTGTCAGGGAGGAGTGACCTGGGAGGGCATTGGGAGGGAATGGGAAGGGATCTGGAATGGATTGTGAGTGACTGGGAGGGGACTGGGAAGGTAGTGGGAGGGTGTGAAAGGTCTTTGGGGTGGCCTGGAAGGCATTGGGAGGGGACTGGGATGTACTGGGAGCGAGTGGGATGGACTGGGAAGGATTGGAAGGGGGCTGGGTGAGACTGGGAGGGGATTGGGAGGAAATGGGATCAGACTGGGAGGGACAGAGAGAGACTGGGAGGGGATTGGGAGGGAAGGGGAAGGGATGGGAAGGGGAGTGGGAAGGGGCTGGTAAGGACTGGATTTGGATTGGGAGAGGCCTGAGGAAGACTGGAAGGAGACCAGGAGGGATTGGGTAGGACTGGAATGGGATTGTGAGAGACTGGGAAGGGATTGGGAGTGAGTGGGTGGGATTCAGAGGAACGGGGAGGGAGTGGGAAGGGATCTGGGAAGGACTGAGCTGAACTGGGAGAGCACTGGGAAGGGGCCTGAGAGGTGTCAGGGAGGGGAATTGGACTGGGAGGTGCTGGGATGGGACAGGGAGGGGATTTGGAAAGGATTGTGAGTGACTGGGAGGGGACTGGGCAGGTAGGGGGAGTGTGTGAAAGGTGGTTGGAGTGGCGTGGGAGGGGCCTGGGATATACTGGGAGCCAGTGGGATGGTCTGGGAAGGATTGGGAGGGGGCTGGGTGGGACTGATAGAGGACTGGGAGGAAATGGGAGAGGACTGTGAGGGACTGGAGTTGGACTGGGAAAGGACTCATCCCAGTCCCCTCCCAGTCCTCAGTCCCTCCCAGTCCTGCCCCATTCCTTCCCAGTCCTCTCCCAGACCGTCCCAGTCCCAATCCAGTCCTTCCCAGTGTCTCCCAGTATGCCCCAGTCCCCTTCCAGACTAGGGTGATTGTGAGTGAGTGGGAGAGGCAGGGAGGGGAATGGGAGGGAGAGCTGGGAAGTGGGATGGGATTGGGAGGGACTGGGGAGGAGTGGGAGGAGACTGAGAGGGAAGTGGGAAAGGATGAGGGATGGAGTGGAGGGATTGTGAGGGACTGGGATGGCCTGGGAGGGGATGTGGAGGGCCTGGGAGAGAGGGATAGGGGCTTGGGAGTTAGTGGAGGGGACTGGGATATACTGGGAGATAGGGGGATGGAGTGGGAGAGATTGGGAATGGATCTGGAATGGATTGTGAGTGAGTGGAATGGCAATGGAAAGGGACTAGGAGGGACTGACAGAGCGGGAGGGGACTGGGATGGAGCTGGAAAGGACTGGATTGGGACTGGGAGAAGACTGAAAAGGACTGGGAGGGCAGTGGGATGTAGTGGGAAAGGAGTGTAATGGGATAGTGAGGGACTGGGAAGGGGTTGGGAGTGAGTGGGTGGGATTCAGAGGAACGGGAAGGGAGTGGGATGGAGTGGGATGGAGTAGGGTGGGCTGGGAAGGGATCTGGGAAGGACTGAGCTGAACTGGGAGAGCACTGGGAAGGGGCCTGAGAGGTGTCAGGGAGGGGAATTGGACTGGGAGGTACTGGGATGGGACAGGGAGGGGATTTGGAAAGGATTGTGAGTGACTGGGAGGGGACTGGGCAGGTAGGGGGAGTGTGTGAAAGGTGGTTGGTGTGGCGTGGGAGGGGCCTCGGATATACTGGGAGCCAGTGGGATGGTCTGGGAAGGATTGGGAGGGGGCTGGGTGGGACTGATAGAGGACTAGGAGGAAATGGGAGAGGACTGTGAGGGACTGGAGTTGGACTGGGAAAGGACTCATCCCAGTCCCCTCCCAGTCCTCAGTCCCTCGCAGTCCTGCCCCATTCCTTCCCAGTCCTCTCCCAGACCATCCCAGTCCCAATCCAGTCCTTCCCAGTGTCTCCCAGTATGCCCCAGTCCCCTTCCAGACTAGGGTGATTGTGAGTGAGTGGGAGAGGCAGGGAGGGGAATGGGAGGGAGAGCTGGGAAGTGGGATGGGATTGGGAGGGACTGGGGAGGAGTGGGAGGAGACTGAGAGGGAAGTGGGAAAGGATGAGGGATGGAGTGGAGGGATTGTGAGGGACTGGGATGGCCTGGGAGGGGATGTGGAGGGCCTGGGAGAGAGGGAGAGGGGCATGGGAGTTAGTGGAGGGGACTGGGATATACTGGGAGGTAGTGGAATAGATTGGGAATGGATTGGGAGGGAATGGAGAGGGATTTGGAATGGATTGTGAGTGACTGGGAGAGGACTGGAATGGCACTAGGGACTGGGAGAGACTGGTTGGGGACTGGGATGGAGCTGGAAAGGACTGGATTGGGAGTGGGAGGGAAATGGGAGAGGATTGGAAGGGACTGGGAGGGGAGTGGGACATGCTGGGAGCTAGTGGGATGGACTGGGAAGGATTGGGTGAGGCCGGGTGGGACTGGGAGTGGATTGAGAGGAAATGGGAGAGGACTGGGACTGGGATAGACCTGGAAAGGACTGGCTTAGGACTGGGAGGGCAGTGGGAGAGGACTGTGAGGGGAGTGTGATGTACTGGGAAAGGAGTGGAATTGGATTATGTGAAACTTGGATGGTACTGGGAGGGGAGTGAGAGAGAGTGGTTGCGTCTGGGAAGGAGACTGATAGGTGACAGAGAGGGAATGGGACTGGGAGGGACAGGGAGAGTAATGGGAAGGACTGTTGGGAACTGGGAGAGGAATGGGATGCACTGGGCTTGGGAGTTAGTGGAGGGGATTGGGATATACTGGGAGATAGTGGAATGAAGTGGGAGTAGATTGGGAGGGAATGAAGAGGGATCTGGAATGGATTGTGAGTGACTGGGAGAGGACTGGAATGGCACTGGGGACTGGGAGAGACTGGGAGAGGAGTGGGATGGGCCTGGAAAGGACTGGATTGGGACTGGGAGGGAAATGGGAGAGGATTGGAAGGGACTGAGAGAGGACTGGGTGGGGAGTGGGATGTACTGGGAAAGGAGAGGAATGAGATTGTGAGAGACTGGGAGGGGATTTGGAGGGAGTGGGTGGAATTCAGAGGAATGAGGAGGGATGGAGTGGGAGGGAGTAGGATGGACTGGGAAGGGATCTGGTAAGGACTGAGCAAAAGTGGGAGAGGATTGGGAAAGGGCCTGAGAGGTGTCAGGGAGGGGGAATGGGACTGAGAGGTGCTGGGATGGGACAGGGAGGGGAATGGGAAGGACTGGTGGGAAGTGGGAGAGGAATGGGAGTGAGTGGGAGGGGATTGGGAGGGAATGGGAAGGGATCTGGAATGGATTGTGAGTGACTGGGAGGGGCCTGGGGACTGGGAGGGGATTAGGAGGGAGTGGGAGGGGACTGGGAGGGACTTGGGAGGTGAGTGGAAAGGGAGCGGGAAATACTGGGAGCTAGTGGGATGGACTAGGAAGGATTGGGTGAGGCTGGGTGGGACTGGGAGTGGATTGAGAGGAAATGGGAGAGGACTGGGACTGGGATGGGACTGGAAAGTACTGGATTAGGACTGGGAGGGCAATGGGAGAGGACTGGAAGGGACAGAGAAGGACTAGGAGGGGGGGTGGGATGTACTGGGAAAGGAGTGGAATTGGATGGAGTGGGAAGGGATCAGGGATGGAGTGGAGGGATTGGAAGTGACTGGGATGGACTGGGAGGTAGGGGGAGGGGAGTGGAAACGTCTGAAAGGTACTCGGAGGGGCCTGGAAGAGTCTGTGAGGGGATTTGGAAGGACTGTGAAGGGAAGGGGAGGGACTGGAAGGGGACTGGGATATGCTGCGAAGAATGGAAGGAACTGGGACGGGACAGGGCGGGAATGGGATTGACTGACAGGGAGTGGGTGGGGACAGGGAGGGGAATGGGATTGACTGACAGGGAGTGGGTGGGGACAGGGAGGGGAATGGGATTGACTGACAGGGAGTGGGTTGGGACAGGGAGGGGAATGGGATTGACAGGGAGTGGGAGGGGACAGGGAGGGGAATGGTATTGACTGACAGGGAGTGGGAGGGGAGTGGGATTGACTGACAGGGAGTGGGAGGGGACAGGGAGGGGAGTGGGATTGACTGACAGGGAGTGGGAGGGGACAGGGAGGGGAATGGGATTGACTGACAGGGAGTGGGAGGGGACAGGGAGGGGAGTGGGATTGACAGGGAGTGGGAGGGGACAGGGAGGGGAATGGGATTGACTGACAGGGAGTGGGAGGGGACAGGGAGGGGAATGGGATTGACTGACAGGGAGTGGATGGGGACAGGGAGGGGAATGGAAAGGGATCTGGAATGGATTGTGAGTGGGAGGGAGGGGAGTGGGCGGGAGAGGGAGGAGACTTAGTAGGGACTGGGAAGGGAATGAAAAGGGACTGGGAGGGTCTAAAAGGTAGTTGGAAGGGCCTGGAATGAACTGGGAGGGGACTGGGATGTACTGGGAGCTAGTGGGGTGGACTGGGAAGGATTTGGAGGGGGCTGGATGGGACTGATAGGGGATTGGGTGGAAATGGGAGAGGACTGGGATGGACCTGGTAAGGACTGGATTGGGACTGGGTGAGGACTGTGAGTTGTACTGGGAAAGGACTGGAAGGGGAGGGCATGGGAAGGGACTGAATGGGAACTGAAAGCGATCCTAGTAGGAACTGGGATGGATTGGGAGGGATTGAGAGGGGGTCTGGGAGAGACTGGAGCAGGATTGGGCAGGGACAGGGATGGGATTAGAGAGGGGCTGGGAGAGGTCTGGGAGGGAACTGGGAGGCACTGCAGAGGAATTGGGAGGGACTGGGAAGGATTTGGAGAGGTCTGGAAGGGAACTGGGAGGGACTGGGAGGGGGCTTGATGGGACTGGGAATCTTACCTGGAGGCGCTGGGAGCTGCTCTGGGGGCGCTGGGAGCCTCCAATGTGCCCCTGCTGCCGTTTGGTCTCCCTCCCCCCTCCCTCCCTCCCGGCGCTGACAGAGCAGGAGGGCCAGGCCACGCTCTGATTGGCCAGTGGGGCTCGGGCAGCAGCGCTCCCATTGGCTGCGCTGGGCCAGCCCCCCAGTTTGGGAACAGTGCGTCCCAGTTCAGGACCAGTCCCCCCCAGTTTGGGAACAGTGCGTCCCAGTTCGGGCCCAGCCCCTCCCAGTTTGGGAACAGTGTGTCCCAGTTCGGGACCAGTCCCTCCAGTTTGGGGACAGTGCGTCCCAGTTTGGGAACAGTGCGTCCCAGTTTGGGACCAGTCCTCCCCAGTTTGGGACCAGTCCTCCCCAGTTTGGGACCAGTCCTCCCCAGTTTGGGACCAGTGCGTCCCAGTTTGGGACCAGTCCCCCAGTTTGGGAACAGTGCGTCCCAGTTTGGGACCAGTCCCCCCCAGTTTGGGAACAGTGCGTCCCAGTTCGGGACCAGCCCCCCCAGTTTGGGAACAGTGCGTCCCAGTTCGGGACCAGTCCCCCCCAGTTTGGGAACAGTGTGCCCCAGTTCAGGACCAGCCCCCCCAGTTTGGGAACAGTGCGTCCCAGTTCGGGACCAGTCCCCCCAGTTTGGGAACAGTGCGTCCCAGTTCGGGACCAGCCCCCCCAGTTTGGGAACAGTGCGTCCCAGTTTGGGACCAGCCCCCCAGGGATCAGGGATGGAGTGGAGGGATTGGGAGGGACTGGGATGGCCTGGGAGGGGATGTGGAGGGAGAGAGGGATAGGGGCTTGGGAGTTAGTGGAGGGGACTGGAATATACTGGAAGATAGTGGAATGGAGTGGGAGTGGATTGGGAGGGAATGGAGAGGGACCTGGAATGGATTGTGAGTGACTGGGAGAGGACTGGAATGGCACTAGGGACTGGGAGAGACTAAGAGAGACTGGGAAGGGAGTGGGATGGACGTGGAAAGGACTGGATTGGGACTGGGAGAGGACTGGGAGGGAAATGGGAGAGGATTGGAAGGGACTGAAAAGGTCTGGGTGTGGAGTGGGATGTACTGGGAAAGGAGTGGAATGGGATTGTGAGAGAGTGGGATGGGACTGGGAGGGAGTGGATGGGATTCAGAGGAACGGGGAAGGAGTGTGAGGGAGTGAGATGGACTGGGAAGGGATCTGGGAAGGACTGAGCTAAAGTGGGAGGGGCCTGAGAGGTGTCAGGGAGGGGAATGGGACTGGGAGGTGCTGAGATTGGGACAGGGAGGGGAATGGGAGGGACTGATGGGAAGTGGGAGAGGAATGAGATGGAATGGAATGGGATCTGGAATGAATTGTGAGTGACTGGGAGGGGATTAGGAGGGAGTAGGAGGTGACTGGAAGGGAACTGGGATATTCTGGGAGCTAGTGGGATGGACTGGGAAGGATTGGGACGGGACTGGCTGGGAGTGATAGAGGACTGGGATGAAATGGGAGAGGACTGGGAGGAGACTGGAGTTGGACTGGGAAGGGACAAGGAGGGACTGAGAGAGACTGGAAGGGGACTGAGATGGACCTGGTAAGAACTGGATTGGGACTGGAAGAGGACTGTGCGGGAACTGGGAGAGGCCAGGAAGGGACTGGGAAGGACTGGGAGGAGACGGGGAGGGCATTGGGATGGAGTGGGAGTGGGATGGAGTGGGAAGGGGCCTGAGAGGTGTCAGGGAGGAGAGTGGACTGGGAGGGCATTGGGAGGGAATGGGAAGGGATCTGGAAGGGATTGTGAGTGACTGGGAGGGGACTGAGCCGGAGTGGGAGGGGACTGGGAAGGTAGTGGCAGGATGTGAAAGTGAGTTGGGGAGGCCTGGAAGGCATTGGGAGGGACTGGGAGGGGACTGGGATGTACTGGGAGCTAGTGGGATGAACTGGGAAGGATTGGAAGGGGGCTGGGTGAGACTGGGAGGGACAGAGAGAAACTGGGAGGGGATTGGGAGGGAAGGGGAAGGGATGGGAAGGGGAGTGGGAAGGGGCTGGTAAGGACTGGATTTGGACTGGGAGAGGCCTGGAAAGGACTGAGGAGGACTGGAAGGAGACCGGGAGGCATTGGGTAGGACTGGAATGGGATTGTGAGAGACTGGGAGGGGATTGGGAGGGAGTGGGATGGAGTGGGAAGGGATCTGGGAAGCAGTGAGTGGGACTGGGAGGGATTGGGTGAGACTGGGAAGGGGCCTGAGAGGTGTGGGGGAGAGGAATGGGCCTGGGAGGCCCTGGGATGGGACAGGGAGGGGAATGGGAGGGACTGGTGAGGCGTGGGAGGAGACTTGGAGGGACTGAGAGGTAGTGGGAGGGAAGTGGGAAAGGATGAGGGATGGAGTAGAGGGATTGTGAGGGACTGGGATGGCCTGGGAGGGGATGTGGAGGGCCTGAGAGAGAGTGACAGGGGCTCAGGAGTTAGTGGAGGGGACTGGGATATAGTGGGATGGAGTGGGAGAGATTGGGAATGGATCTGGAATGGATTGTGAGTGAGTGGAATGGCAATGGAAAGGGACTAGGAGGGAGTGGGAGGGGACTGGGGTGGACCTGGAAAGGACTGGATTGGGACTGGGAGAGGACTGGAAAGGTCTGAAAAGGACTGGGAGGGCTGTGGGATGTAGTGGGAAAGGAGTGTAATGGCATAGTGAGGGACTGGGAAGGGGTTGGGAGGGAGTGGGTGGGATTCAGAGGAATGGGGAGGGAGTGGGATGGAGTGGGAGGGAGTAGGATGGGCTGGGAAGGGATCTGGGAAGGACTGAGCTGAACTGGGAGAGCACTGGGAAGGGGCCTGAGAGGTGTCAGGGAGGGGAATTGGACTGGGAGGTGCTGGGATGGGACAGGGAGGGGATTTGGAAAGGATTGTGAGTGACTGGGAGGGGACTGGGCAGGTAGTGGGTGTGAAAGGTGGTTGGAGTGGCGTGGGAGGGGCCTGGGATATACTGGGAGCCAGTGGGATGGTCTGGGAAGGATTGGGAGGGGGCTGGGTGGGACTGATAGAGGACTGGGAGGAAATGGGAGAGGACTGTGAGGGACTGGAGTTGGACTGGGAAAGGACTCATCCCAGTCCCCTCCCAGTCCTCAGTCCCTCCCAGTCCTGTCTCATTCCTTCCCAGTCCTCTCCCACACCGTCCCAGTCCCAATCCAGTCCTTCCCAGTCCATCCCAGTGTCTCCCAGTATGCCCCAGTCCCCTTCCAGACTAGGGTGTTTGTGAGTGAGTGGGAGAGGCAGGGAGGGGAATGGGAGGGAGAGCTGGGAAGTGGGATGGGATTGGGAGGGACTGGGGAGGAGTGGGAGGAGACTGAGAGGGAAGTGGGAAAGGATGAGGGATGGAGTGGAGGGATTGTGAGGGACTGGGATGACCTGGGAGAGAGGGATAGGGGCATGGGAGTTAGTGGAGGGGACTGGGATATACTGGGAGATAGTGGAATGGAGTGGGAGTGGATTGGGAGGGAAGGGAGAGGGATCTGGAATGGATTGTGAGTGACTGGGAGAGGACTGGAATGGCACTAGGGACTGGGAGAGACTGGGAAGGGACTGGGATGGAGCTGGAAAGGACTGGGAGGGGATTGGGTCAGAGTGGCAGAGGACTGGGGACTGGGAGGGACTTGGGAGGTGACTGGAATCGGAGTGGGATATACTGGGAGCTAGTGGCATGGACTGGGAAGGATTGGGTGAGGCTGGGTGGGACTGGGAGTGGATTGAGAGGAAATGGGAGATGACTGGGACTGGGATGGGACTGGAATGGACCTGGAAAGGACTGGATTAGGACTGGGAGGGCAGTGGGAGAGGACTGGAAGGGACAGAGAAGGACTGGGAGGGGAGTGGGATGTACTGGGAAAGGAGTGGAATTGGATTATGAGAGACTGGGATGGGACTGGGAGGGGAGTGAGAGAGAGTGGTTGGGACTGGGAAGGAGACTGAGAGGTGACAGAGAGGGGAATGGGACAGGGAGGGTAATGGGAGGGACTGTTGGGAACTGGGAGAGGAATGGGATGCACTGGGCTGGAGTAGGAGGGCATTGGGAGGAAATGGGAAGGGATCTGGAATGGATTGTGAGTGACTGGAGGGGACTGGGCCAGAGGGAGCATACTGGGAGGGGAATGGGAAGGTAGTTGGAGGGGCTTGGAAGGGACTTGGAGGGGATTAAGAGGGAGTGGGAGGTGACTGGAAGGGGACTGGGATATTTTGGGAGCTAGTGGGATGGACTAGGAAGGATTGGGAGGGTGCTGGGTGGGAGTGATAGAGGACTGGGAGGGGACTGGAGTTGGACTGGGAGAGACTGAGAGAGACTGGGAGGGGACTGAGATGGACCTGGTGAGAACACTGGGAGAGGCCAGGAAGGGACTGGGAAGGTCTGGGAGGGGACTGGGAGGGATTGAGAGGAACTGGGAAGGACTTGGAGGAGACTGGAGGGCATTGAGATGGACTGGGAGTGGGGTGGAGTGGGAAGGGGACTGGGAAGGAGTGAGTGGGACTGGGAGGGATTGGGTGAGACTGGTAAGGGGCCTGAGAGGTGTGAGGGAGGGGAATGGGCCTGGGAGGTCTTGGGATGGGACAGGGAGGGGAATGGGAGGGACTGATGGAAGTGGGATGGGATTGGGAGGGACTGGTGAGGCGTGGGAGGAGACTTGGAGGGACTGAGAGGTAGTGGGAGGGAAGTGGGAAAGGATGAGGGGTGGAGTGGAGGGATTGTGAGGGACTGGGATGGCCTGGGAGGGGATGTGGAGGGCCTGGGAGAGAGGGATAGGGGCTTGGGAGTTAGTGGAGGGAATTGGGATGCAGAGGGAGGGAAGTGGAAGGGACTGCAAGGGAATTGGGAGGGACTGGAGGGATTCGGATAGGTCTAGAATGGGACTGGGAGGGGACTTGTTGAGACTGGGATCCATACCTGAAGGCACTGGGAGCCATCTGGGAAGCACTGGGAGCCATCCTGGAAGCACTGGGAGCTGAGCTGGGAGCCGCCATTGTGTCCCCTGCCACCATTCTGTCTGTCTCCCTCTCTCCCTCCCTCCCTGGCGCTGTGAGGGGAAAGAGCGGGAAAGCCAGGCTGCGCTCTGATTGGCCAGCGGGGCTTAGGCGGGAAGCGCTCCCATTGGCTGCGCTGGGCCCAATTCCCCCACTTGGTGTCCACTTTGGGCCCAGTTCCTACCAGTTTGGGAACAGTTTGTCCCAGTATGGGACCACTTTCCTCCCAAGCCCACCCAGTTCCCTCCCGTTTCCATCCCACTGTCTCCCAGGCCCTCCAAATTCTATCCCAATCCTTCTCATTTCCCTCCCAGTCACTCCCAGGGAGCCTGACTGGGTGGAACTGGGAGGGACTGGGATGGACCTGGGTTTGACCAGCAGGGATAGGACACAGGGTGCAAACTGTCAGGGATTGTCAGGGACTGGGAGGTAATTGGTAGAGACTGGGAGGGAACTGGTTGTGACTGTGTGGGGATAGGGAGAGACTGGGATAGACTGGGAGGGATTGGGAGGAGACTGGGAGGGCATTGGGACGGGCTCGGAGGGAATGGGATGGAGTGGAGGGATTGGAAGTGACTGGGATGGACTGGGAGGTAGGGGGAGTTGAGTGGGAGCGCCTGAAAGGTACTCAGAGGGGCCTGGAAGAGTCTGTGAGGGGATTTGGAAGGACTGGGAAGGGAATGGAAGGGACTGGAAGGGGACTGGGATATGCTGGGAAGAATGGAGGGAACTGGGACAGGACTGGGAAGGACTTGGAGGGGATTTGTGCGAGACTGGGAGGAGATGTGGGAAGGACTTGGAGGGGCTGGAGGTGGACTAGGATAGAAATGGGATGCACCAAGAGGGAGGTGAGAGGGAACTGGGTAGGACTGGGAGAGACTGAGGGGGACTGGAGAGGAACTGGGAGTGACTGGGAGGGAGTGTGAGGCAATTGGGAGGCACAGGGAGGGAACCGATTGGGACTGCCTGGGGATTGGGAGAGACTGGGAGGAACTGAGTGGAACTGAAAGGCCCTTGGGGGCAACTGGGAGGGACTGGGAGAGGATCTGGGGGTTACTGGGCAGGACGGGGAGCGGAACTGGGAGAGACTGGAAGGAGATCTAGGAGGAACAGAAGGAACTGGGATTAGACTGGGAGGGACTTGGAGGGGATTTGTGAGAGGCTGGGAGATGTGGGAGGGAACTGGGAGGGACTGAGATGGAAATGGGATGGGCCAGGAGGGATGTGAGAGGGAACTGGGTAGGACTGGGAGGGACTGGAGGGATTTGAGAGGGATTGGGAGGAAACTGGAAGGGACTGCGGAGGAATTGGGATGCAGAGGGAGGGAAGTGGAAGGGACTGCAAGGGAATTGGGAGGGACTGGGCAGGATTCAGAGAGGTCTAAAACGGGCCTGGGAGGGGACTTGTTGAGACTGGGATTCGTACCTGGAAGCACTGGGAGCCATCCTGGAAGCACTGGGAGCTGAACTGGGAGCTGCCATTGTGTCCCCTGCCACCATTTTGTCTCCCTCCCTCCCTCCCTGGCGCTGTGAGGGGAAAGAGCGGGAAAGCCAGGCTGCGCTCTGATTGGCCAGCGGGGCTTAGGCGGGAAGCGCTCCCATTGGCTGCGCTGGGCCCAATTCCCCCACTTGGTGTGCACTTTGGGCCCAGTTCTTACCAGTTTGGGCCCAGTTTGTCCCAGTTTGGGACCACTTCCCTCCCAAGCCCACCCAGTCCCCTCCCATTTCCATCCCACTGCCTCCCAGTCTCTCCCAGTCCCCTCCCATTTCCATCCCACTGCCTCCCGGTCTCTACCAGTCCCTTCCCATTTCCATCCCACTGCCTCCCAGTCTCTACCAGTCCCCTCCCATTTCCATCCCACTGCCTCCCAGTCTCTACCAGTCCCTTCCCATTTCCATCCCACTGCCTCCCAGTCTCTACCAGTCCCTTCCCATTTCCATCCCACTGCCTCCCAGTCTCTACCAGTCTCCTCCCATTTCCATCCCACTGCCTCCCAGTCTCTACCAGTCCCCTCCCATTTCCATCCCACTGCCTCCCAGTCTCTACCAGTCCCTTCCCATTTCCATCCCACTGCCTCCCAGTCTCTACCAGTCTCCTCCCATTTCCATCCCACTGCCTCCCAGTCTCTACCAGTCTCCTCCCATTTCCATCCCACTGCCTCCCAGTCTCTACCAGTCCCTTCCCATTTCCATCCCACTACCTCCCAGCTCCCCCCAGTCCCCTCCCATTTCCATCCCACTATCTCCCTGCTCCCCCCAGTCACCTCCCAGTCGTTCCCAGTCCTTCCGGATTCCATCCCATTTCCCTGCCAGTCACTCACAGGGAGGGGAACTAAGAGGGACTGGGAGGAACTGGGACTGAACTGGGAAGGACTGGGATGGAACTGGGTGCGATTGGCAGGGACAGGGTGTGGGGTGCAGACGGTCGGGGACTGGGAGGGGATCCGCAAGAGACTGGAATTGACTGTGAGTGGATCTGGGAGGTACTGGGATCGGATCTGGGAGAGACTGAGAGGGGCTGGAAGGGACGGGGAGGAACAGAAGGGACTGGGATCGGATCTGGGAGAGACTGAGAGGGGCTGGAAGGGACGGGGAGGAACAGAAGGGACTGGGATCGGATCTAGGAGAGACTGAGAGGGGCTGGAAGGGACGGGGAGGAACAGAAGGGACTGGGATCGGATCTGGGAGAGACTGAGAGGGGCTGGAAGGGACGGGGAGGAACAGAAGGGACTGGGATTGGACCTAGGAGAGACTGAGAGGGGCTGGAAGGGACGGGGAGGAACAGAAGGGACTGGGATTGGATCTAGGAGAGACTGGGAGGGACTGGAAGGGATGGGGAGGAACGAAAGGGACAGGGATCGGATCTGGGAGCGACTGGGAGGGACTGGAAGGGATGGGGAGGAACGAAAGGGACGGGGATCGGATCTGGGCGGGACTGGGAGGGATAGGGACGGGGCTGGGATCGACTGGGAGGGACTGGGCCGGTCCGGGCGGTATCTGTGTGGGCCTGGGAGCAGAGGAGAGCATGGGAGCCATCCTGTGAGCACTGTGCGTTGTCCTGGAGCACTGGGAGGTACTGGGATCCATACCTGGAGGCGCTGGGAGCTGAGCTGGGAGCGCTGGGGGCCGCCACGGAGCCCCCTGCGGCCGTTTTGTCTCCCTCCCCCCTCCCTCCCGGCGCCGTGAGGGGAAAGAGCGGGAAAGCCAGGCCGTGCTCTGATTGGCCAGCGGCGTTTGGGCGGGAAGCGCTCAGCCTCTGCGCTCTGGCAGGCTCTGGGGGGTCTCACTCTGGGTTTCGGTGTCCCCTTTGGCTCGGCCCCCCCAGCCACGGCTCCAGGGGTCTGGGGGTATCGAAAGGGCCTTTGGGGGCATCTAAAGGCGTCAGGGGTGAGCTGGAGGGGGTCTGCGGGTATCTAAAGGAGGCCTGTGGCCATGTAGAGGGGTCAGGGACCCTCGTAAA